>NC_138145.1:4751061-5138561 GCF_964199315.1 Orbicella franksi | reverse complement strand
TCTACTTCATCCGCCCATATAGAAATTTCATTACCATCCCAATCACCCGATACGTTTTCCGCTGTACTAGTAAACTGACTTATCTAAACGCCACATTCCTGACTAGCCATTCTTAAACAAGAATTGCAGATCGCAAGCCACCTTTTTCAGTTCAGTACAACATAGATGCATAACAGCACAGGTTCGAGCGCACTCGCCTTTTGCAGCTGGAAATCCTTGGCTTGCTTGACACGTTCCTTCCTTGTTCACTGTGCCCAGTCGTCCAGCCCGGCCCGGCCAACTGACGAACAAAGCAAAGCATCAATCATTAACCATCCACCATTCACAGGGACATCGCCACCTATCACAGGCAGTCACCCATCCAAGTACTAACCTACCCAACAGGGCTTAATTTTGGTGATCGGACAAGAACTGGTGCTTTCCCTGTGGTATGGTCGTAGATAAGAGAAAGGGGTGAAAATTTGGTCTTTTAAACGAGCCACCAAAGCAGAAGCAAAGCAATAATACCAACAAGCAATCTTTTAGCAGGCATTTCTTGACTTCTCTGCAAGTTGTATGCACGTGGAGAGCGAATGTTGATAACATAGCCATTGCTTTCTGCCTGTGTCTGTAGTGCTAATGTAGTAACAGAGTCATTACAGGTCTTTAACATGTTGCCTCGTTTTGGAGGGTAAAAAGGTGTTTGACACTGCCATTAGGAGGAAAAAATAAAAATGTACATTGTGAATGATAGAGAAGTTAGTCAGATGTGAAGATCACGTGTTTCTTCTGAATATCTAGGAAATTCCGTAATAGCACAGCAAATGCGTCCTGCTTGACAGAGCCTTGGAGGACAGCCCATGTTGTGTTTTCCTTGGGGTTTCTAGCACCGATTTTCCTGGTTTTGTCAGTGGTGTAATCTCCATGCTTGTAGTGCAGCTAATATCCCCGACATGGGTAGAATAAATCACTAGGCACTTTTTTCATAAGGAGGGTTCTTGGACTTCCCACTTTATCCATCGCCGACATAAAGTGACCTAGGCCGGACAGGGGAGAAATGGAATCTGTTCAGGGGAGTAGGGCTGGCCGATCCAGTGGAGCCGTTACCTGTTTACTCGCTCTCATTCACAGTAGAAGTTGCAGGAGTCATTGATTTTTTATGGGGGCGTCCCTGCTTGTCGTCACTCTGTGAGGGGGTAGGGATGTCATGTTTGTGCCCCCTACTGGTCTTCAGCACCGCGATGGCTTCTTCCTCCCGCTCGAGTTGAGCGCACCATTTCCGAGTTTCCTCTTCGGTTTCCTGTTTATGAAGCGAGTCTTGTGTTCCCGCAGCAGCAGCAGAGGCGTAAGATTGTCGCTCTGGCTGGGTAAAGAGGTCAGGGGATATAGCAGCATCGATGTCCTCATGTTGTTCACCCCTGGTCCCAGGGTCTTGTTGGGGAGGGGGGTTCAGTTTGGCACCTCTGGACAGTTTTTGAGGATGTGGTCCGTTGACTGGCATTGGTGAGATGTCACCGGTTAACCAGAATACTTCAACCCAATTTCTACGCCGCCAAGGACCACGCATTTAGGGATATTGCGCTTGATTTTATTAAATTGTATGGCTCTGATGCCATTTTTGATATGAGTGTAACCTTCATTAAAATAAAGGTGACAGACAGTTTTAGATTTCAATTCACTGTATGTGCCGAGCAGATTTAGCAGCTCATCATTGGGGAACTCGACGGACACGAAGACTGACACGTGTATACTTCGCTGGCCTAAAAGGCAAAGCGATTTGTGACTATTCTCGTACCCCCGAAAAGGGGAACGATGCCTTTGATATCACCGGAGAAATCTGGCAGAGATTTAGCCAACTTGTGGGCGTCAATTTTTTTAATCTCATCATCGGCAATAAGGTGAACAGTACCCCTGTGTGCGGATTGCACCTGCGGTCTGCTAAGGGGCATGGCGTGGCGTGACCAGGTCACGTAAAGAAAAGCACACCACTGTACTCACCACCAGTGTTGATTGACGCGGTGCAGAGAAAAACGCCAGACGTAAGTGTCAGGAGGAGGCTTTCTTTGATTTCTTTCTTTGATTGAATGAAGGTTTCTTCCCTGAGGGAAAGTGGGCTGCACTCGGAGGTAGTGCTATACTGAGGGAACCCGTGGCTGGGATGAGGCAAGCCTCTTTTCCACAGCCCAGTTCCAAAAATCAGTTTAATATATGAGCTGCTCAATGAGCAGTGTATCAGGTATTAAGCTGATAAGAACAGATTTTTAAGTTTTGAAATGAGTTTATTCACAATAAACTGCTAAGGTACATGATAAAAAGTGCAAGGCACATGGGCTTTGTCCCTCACATATAGCTATGTATCAATATAAGTGTCTAAGAAATTACAAGAAATATTCAGAAGTGTTCGGAAGTATTCATTAAATGTTCGGGAATGTTCATTAAATGTTCATTGTTCGTTATGTATTTACATATATATTAAGCTAAAGTGATCATTTAACGGTGATAATTTGTCTATTATAACGTAATATTTAACCATATACAATATACAAAATCCGGAGTTAGCTCCTGCGCCAAACCTCCAACACAATCTCCTAAGGGGGCTCCTGAGGAAACCAGCCAAAGTCCCCAACAAAGGGGCCTATGAACAGGCAACGACCAAAGCAGTCTGCACACAGATTTTGAATATGTCAAACTATAAGAAAATGCGGTAAGAACAGTTAAAAACAAACCAAAGCGAAGACTCCCAGGCGGACAGAAAATTCCAATTTGACAGACAAAAATGATCTAAAGAAATTCATTTAAGAATATCAGTTTTAATATAGGGAATAATAGTGCGGGAATCTTTGTTTCCATTATGAAAAGTAGATTTGTTTCGAAATTTCCAAATTCCATAAAGAACTGTTTTAATAACAAAACCAGCCAAGTGTGCATTTCTAGAATCCACACATGGCCATTGAAGAAAGAAAACAAAAAGACAATTAGGAAGAAAAGTCACACCAAGAAGAGAAGACAAAATAGGTGTAAAGTGTGACGAAACAGCCTTCACGCGAGGACAATTAAGAAAACAATGGCCGATTATTTCTTTTCGAGAGCACGACGCTCAGTGGTCAGAGTTAATGTAACCCCAGGTCTTCATGGAATCGCGCACTTTGACCGCTCGCAGAATAATAAGCCATAATATATCATTTTTAAAATTCTCACAAAAACCATCGCAGACAAGAGACCAATGGCGATCCAAATCAAAACCGATAGATAAGAAAGAAACCCAATAGAGATGAATGACAGGCGAGGACGATTTTTCCATAAGGAGGGTAGAATAGCATTTCTTTGAGGTTAAGACAAAATCAAGCCAGTCTTGGCAAGACAAAATCTTGCAAAGACTGTCTGAAACGGAAAGACAATTTGAATAAAAGGGCGTTAAAAATTGTGCACTCAGGGAGGAGTTATCCCAAAGAGAACTCCACTCCGATTGGAAAGAAGATAACTTGGCGCCAAAAAAATACTTAATGAGATAAAAAGACTGAATCGGCATTGCAACAATTAGAGATAATAGATGCTAGCTTTCAGGCATCCGCTTTGACCTTAAAATTGACTATGCCTAACCCCCCCTTAGAAAGTACTGATAACGCGACTGTTGACTTACAGTTTCAATACGACACCCCCAAAGGAAAGGCCAGATTAAGTTATTAACTTCAGTAACAACCCATTTAGGAACAGAAAGAATAGTAGGAAGATATAATAATTTACTAATACCTAACGTATTAACAATTAAAGATTTACCAACTAGAGATAAAGAACAAGATTTCCATAAGGTAAGATGATTTTCTAACTTTTTAAGTTTAGGCTGCCAATTGTCAGATTCAGTATTTTGTCTGAAGACCACTCCCAAGATTTTTATTTTTGAGACCCACATGAGGCCAAATGGTTGATCAGTCTGTGGGCACCAGACGCCCAACCACATGGCCTCCGTCTTAGAAATGTTGAGTTTGGCCTCAGATCCCTGCTCATAAATTTGAATTACTTTAAAAAGAGTCTCAAGAGAGCAAACAGATTTAACTAGACTGGTCGTGTCATCAGCCTAAACCCCTACTTTATATTGAGAACCTCTAGCACCAGGCAGGAGAAAGCCTTCGATTTCAGCGCACAAACAAATTTTGCATGCAAGAGTTTCAACACAAAGAATGTACAACGTCGGAGAAAGGGAATCCCCCTGGCGACCCCGCGAGATAAAGGGATCGGCTTTGTAAGCCATTCATTAACAATCACATGCATATTAGCACCATTATAAAAAGTATTGATCCAATGGCAAAAAGAAGGACCAAACCCAAATCGAATTAAAAGATTCGTCAAAAAGGTATGATTAACAAGATCGAAGACTTTCTCCTGATCGAGACTTACTAAGATGCCGGTTTCACCAGTACGACCAATGTAGTCTAAGATATCTCTAAGAGCGTGAAGATTTAAGGAAATTTTTCGTCCGGGAACAGGACATGTCTGGTCAGGATCGACAATGAATTGCAAAACTTTAGAAAGGCGAACAGAAATGGCTTTAAAGCAAATTTAATAATCGACATTGAGGAGGGAAATTGGCCTCCAATTTTTAAGAGACTTCCGATCTCCTTTTTTAAAGATCATGCGAGTATTACTCGTTTTCATGGAATCACACATCTCGCCAGCTTTAAAACAAGCATTGTAAACAAGAATTAAGTGAGGCAATAGAACATCCCAGAACTTTTAATAGAATTCAACAGTTAAACCGTCAGGCCCAGGAGATTTGTTTGTATTCATGTTTTTAACGCCAAAAGAAATTTCATCAATTGTCATTGCACTGTCGCACAATGAGGATTGATCAGACGAAAGCTGGCAAGGAAGAGAAGACAAAAGATCATTTTGGAAATTCAAATCAATGAATTCTTTAGAAAACTAGGAGGAATAGAAATCGACATGTGCCTGCTCAATTTCTTCTTGGGAAGAAACTTCGGCACCAGACAAATTATAAATTGATGACATGTGGCTCTCTTGAGCATCAGAAGATTGTAATTGAGAAAAATAACGAGTAGGACGTTCACCGTCTTCAAGCCATTCAGTGCGACTATGAACGGAAATTCCTTCAGCTTCTTTAGTATAAATGGCCTTTAGATGGCATTCAACGTCATGAATTGAATCAACAACAGAATTGTCTCCGTCAACCAAATATTGACGAAGACTGATTAATTTGTTCGTTAGGAAAACGATCGCGACATAGTTGACGTCGTTTTTGGCGGGAAAAAGAAATCGATTCCTCCTTGATGGAAACTTTTAAGAACTCCCACCAATCTTGAGGAGAAGCAAAAGAAGCGAAATAAGAAATGTGACTTTGAATTAAACTACGGATATTATCACAAAAACTTTTATCATCGAGAAGCGAATTATCAAATTTCCATACCCCTGGGCCACGTTTAATGGCATCAGGGATTTGAAAAACAAAAGAAATGAAGTCGTCATCGGAAAGCAGGCAAGGTGAGATTTCACATTGACAGTCAGATGTAAACAAGTCTTTGGAAACAAAGAACTTGTCCAAGTGGCTGCCAATTGAATAATCGTGATTTAACCAAGTGAATTTGCACACACGGGGATGTAATTTACACCACGCATCAACCAAGATAAAATCAGATTTCAAAGAGCTACATTTGTTGGCGACTGAAACATTAGCACCAAATTTATCAAGCGCACTGTCATAACAATTAAAGTTGCCCCCGATCACAAGAGCAGATGCAGGGATAAAACATTTCTGAACAGACTCGTAAAAAAATTTTCGATCAGTAAGATTGGTGGGAGCATAAATATTAACAAAATTAATATCAACACCATCAACCCTGACCAAAATACTAATTAAATGCCCATTGGAGTCGTTTTTCCAAGATACAATTTCATCAGAACATTTAGGGGAAATTAAGATAGCAACACTGCCCTGTTTTCCAATTGCGGGGGACCAGAAGCTACACCCTAACCATCTGCAAGAAAGAGCTCTCATGTTTACCTCAGAGCTAACTAGTGTTTCTTGAACAAAACAAATGTCGCAGTTGGATTTTTCAATGAGATCAAAGAGGAGATTATTATTAAGGGGATTCCCCAAACCCCTCGCATTGATAGTTAAGACTTTGAAAGTATCTTAGAAAAAGGACAAAAATATATAGGAACACTAATCTTTATATTTCCTGCCTTTCTTTTGTTTCCTTTTTTCTTTAGGAAGAGCATCTGTTTGAGTTTGGGCTTAACGTTTTAGATCACAGGTAGTTTTCATCCACGATGAGGGGGAAGAAGAAGAACGTGGTTTACCAGAGACTAAAGAAGGCGACGTAGGTTTACGAAGAGCAGCAACTGCTAGAGCCTCAGGGATCAGAACAGGAGTACGACAGGAAATTCGTCGACAGATAGAACTGGTGGAAGGGTTGGCAGGTGAAGGATCGGCAGGCGGAAGATTGGCAGGTGGAGGATTGGCAGGCGAACGATCAGACGGAACGTCAATAACAATAACATCAGGCTTGATGAGACCTTGGGAGTCCAGAACGTGTTGTGATTGACTATTGCCAGGTTGAGGATTAACAACACATGAAGAATTAGCAGGTTGAGCATTTGGCGGCGATTCAGATGGTGTGAACACAACAGGAGTTTCAGCAGCAGATGGAGGAACAGAAGACGATGAGCTAGCAGGAGTAGCAGTAACAGGTGGTGGTCCAGCAGTGTCTGCAGGAGATGGTTGTTGAGTGTTGGAAGGTAGAGCGGCGGCCAAAGGGAGTTCTTCGACAGCATCAACATAAGCATCAGACAGGTCTGATTCGTCGGCCCATGAGAAGAAGTCACCAGAATGAGTTTTAAAAGAAGGATCACTAACGTCAGAGGCATGATCATCGTCATCGGTATCCTCAACATTTACTGGAGCACACTCATCTGTGGGTTCACGAAAGACAACTGGAGAGACCCAGAAGTACCTGCATCAGCTACTAACATGCCCATCCTCCTTGCAAAAATGACACAGGGGCGGTGCAGGACAACAATTAGCTTCATGACCAATATTTTCGCAGTTGAAGCACACTTTGTGATCATGGACATTACTGAAGTGACCAGGTAGATAACATTTACGGCACGGAAGAGGCTCACCAGCATACTTCAGGAAAACTTGGTATTTACCAAAACGAAGGAAATTTGGCATGGGCTTGATGATTCTAACACGATAATGATGCAGACCATTGTAGATAGCGCAAAATCAAATTTCCCACGACGATAACGGATGACTTC
The DNA here is from genome assembly GCF_964199315.1 of Orbicella franksi. Classification (NCBI taxonomy): domain Eukaryota; kingdom Metazoa; phylum Cnidaria; class Anthozoa; order Scleractinia; family Merulinidae; genus Orbicella; species Orbicella franksi. Next base: position 5,131,307 of record NC_138145.1, on the reverse strand, counting down.
ACAGTAAGGTGCGAGGCGCTTTCTCATGGCCCAATCGCTCAATTCAAAAGGAGCGTCATAAATAGTTAGAAATGTAAGGGGTCAGTCAATGTCCTGGATGGCGTAATTTTCATTATTGATCCAAATGGAATTCAGTCTTAAAAATTTTTCTTTAGCGACCGGAGAATTAAACGTAACAACAACTTCACCATTCGTTTTTCATTGCAGACACTGGATCTTGGCGGCATCAACACTTGCAGCTTTAAAGAGGTTAAAAACCGAACGGGCAGATGTGAATCGAGAACATGAGAACAGGGCAGATTGAGGGCGTTTTGCCATATCATTAGCTACGAAGCGACGCCATGGTTGCACGGCGTTCTCAGCCGGACCAGCCATTCTCGTCGCCCTAGAGGCATAGGTTTTGCCATCAACAATGGCACTATTACGAGCCCCAGCTTCTAAAGTATTTGGTTGAGGCACAGAATTGGCAGAAGAAACGTTATTTACTTTAACACTTATATTTGCATCAACAGATGAGGCGACAACAGAAGGGACGCCAACAGTGTTATCTCCACGGACAGCATTTTCTCGAGGGAAAGCATCAGCAGAACGTACATCATTAGTAGACTCGCTAGGGACATCAGCATTGACAATAACACCATCAGACACTTCCATATTCGTATCATCTGAAATTAACATACCACAATCCTTCTGATTTTCCATTTTTACAAGGATAGGGCGACAAACTAACAGATGCCAAAAACAATCCCACAGCAGGATCGCAGCCAAAAGGGTGAGAAGCGATACCAGACCTTCCCTCCCCTAGGAGGGTGGTCCAGGGTTTCCCCCTTTGAGATATGGTGGTCAATATGCTGCCGACTGTAGGCCGACGCTATGGAGCAAGTTGCCGTAGTAGACGCACTTGTTCTAAAGCACAAGTCCACAGAAATCAGCAGCGAAGCTGATAACGTCCCTCCAGGGGTGAGTGAGATCAAACACCTTTTCGCCCTCCAAAACGAGGCAACTTGTTAAAGACCCATAATGACTCGGTTACTAAGATAGCGCTACATACACAGGCAGAAAGCAACGCCTGTGTTATCAACATTCACTCTCCATGTCCATACAACTTGCAGAGAAGTCAAGAAATGCCTGCTAAAAGATTGCTGGTTGGTATTATTGCTTTATTTTTGCTTTGGTGGCTCGTTTAAAAGACTAAATTTTCGCCCCTTTCTCTTGTCTACGACCATACCACAGGGAAAGCACCGGTTCTCGTCGGATCACCAAAGTTAAGCCCTCTCAGGGGGGGTTAGTGTTGGATTGATGACCGCCTGGGAATACCCCGTGTTGTAGACTTTTCATTTTCTCGGCCGTTTTATTTTGCATATGTTCATTTTTTCTTTCTTTTACTACCAACTTTGGCTATTCCAGTGACTGGAAAGCACAAATAACTTTTTACACAAATAAGGAGACTTAAAAGATAGCTAGAAAACATGAAAAGTACCCTTAAAATGATTGCGGGATAAATTACAATCTAAGTCTCACGCTCTAACGTTCGCGTGCGAAACGGTTATTTATGAGATCGAATTCGCATGTGTGACATCAAATAATTGGAAGCAAAATGATATTCTGCCTTGCAGAACAGTTTTCAAGGAGCTAAAAGTGCGGAAAACTACACCAATTCCCAAAGAAATGTGCCCGATCAACAATGGCAAAGCAAACAACACACGCGAGCTGTTGCATATTAATGGTCGACACAAATTCGAGCCGTCAAAACAATTCTATTCATGACTTGACTTGGAGGATGTCGGAGGCTCAGACCGTTGTGTAGTTTAGTCAACGAACCACCAACACAACAATTGTAAGGTAGAAATCAACTCACGGTTTGGCCAGCACTTCTCCTGTTACTTTCCTTGTCCTTTGCTCTTTCCATACTGTAAGTCATCAAATGTTACTTCGAGGACAAACTTGGCGGGGATCGAGTCAATGATTGACCGCCTGCTGAAACAAACGCAAATCGGAAAAGCCACCTTCTTCAGTTCAGTGCAACATGGATGCATGACAACACGAGTTCCAGCTCACTCGCCTTTTCAGTTGCAGCTGGAAATCCTTGGCTTGCTTGACACGTTCCTTCGTTGTTCACTGTGCCCAGTCGTCCAGCCCGGCCCGGCCAACTGACAAACAAAGCAAAGCGTCAATCATTAACCATCCACCATTCACAGGGCCAACACTTGCACTTTTTCGGGGGCGAGCGCGAACGCAGGCCCCCACTACCAGAAATTATTCGCTCGAATTACCCACATTTGGGGTAATCGCAAGGGTCAACCCGATCGAAGTGCAATGAAAGGGCCTCGCCTTGGGAGGACTGCCTCCTTGATCACAGTACCTCCCACGTCAGGTAAGTATGAAAATTCTTGACGCGGGGGCCGTGAAAGGCAAACCTCCTTACCTCTATATCCTTGTGGTAGTGCTTTGTGGGCGTGCTAGAACCTCCAGCCTCACTTCTAGGCGGCTCTGCACTAGCTTCCCTCCTCAGTCTGTGCCTGCCGAGAGAGAAAAACGCCAGACAGTAGTGTCAGGAGGAGGCTTTCTTTGATTTCTTTCTTTGATTGAATGAAGGTTTCTTCCCCGAGGGGAAGTGGGCCACACTTGGAGGTAGTGCTATACCGAGGCAACCCGTGGCTGGGACAAGGCAAGCCTCTTTTCCACAGCCCAGTTCCAAAAATCAGGTGTCCCTATCCGGATTCCGGTTATGGGCATAAACACAGAGAACACGAAAAATCACATCACAATCGTGAAATTCAGCCAAAACAAAACGACTATCTGAGTCAGTACAAGAATTAAGCAATGAATATCTAGGCCGGAAGAGAATAACAGAACCACAGGAGTGCGAGGAGCCGGGGGAAACAACAGAAAGGAAGCCATAAGAAGAAAACCAGGAATTGCTCTCGGGAATTTAAGTGACGTGGGTTTCCTGCAGGCAAGCGAAGTCCAAAGACAAATGGCTAAGCCAATGAAGCAGACCCACCCTCTTACTCGTGTACCGCAACCCATTGGTAGTAAGAGTTAAGAAAGATGCCATGACAAGTCGGTAAATGAAGCAAAAACATCAACTACGAACAATAAACAGAGTGTGAAGAAGGGAGACCAGCCCTAAGTGGGACGATCTCGCAAAACCATCGGCAGACAACGGTGCCGCCCACCACCATGGGGGGAGGCAGAAACAGTCCTGTACTTGTTTTTGGACGAGGGCTCTCTGGACCTGCTGCGTTTAAGCGAAGTCAAAGATGAATCCATTGAGTCGACATCAGCCTTAGAATGCAAATCCGAAGATTCTAGGACTTCAACGACATCGGAGACTACGATGTTGCCAATAACACTATCATTTTGTTTAACATTTTGGACACTGCTAAGAATACTTTAGCTTTGAGAGAACTCAGAGATAGCTTGAGAGGAGGAGAGGGAGGGTACATCCTCAGTAAATTCTTCAATGTCAGAGCCATCTGACGCATCCACAAAAACTTCCTCCAGATCAGTTTATTGAGAGGGAGGAACAGCCTCTTCCTGAGGAGCCAGCAAATGGCTAGAGCAAGGCTGAGTAACAGGACCCGGCTGATGAGAACCAACGAAAGTGAATAGACCCCTCGGAAGGGGTGACCCAAGGAGAAACTAAACAACTGGAAGAGCCAGGAACTTCGTGAGAACCCGATTGGGTGTCACCGTTGGTGGGAGCACCAGAAGAAAATTAGGCACCTGAAGAGCCGTCACGATTAGCGGGAGTACTAGGAGAGTTTTGATCAGCCAAGCGACTCCCGTCATTAGCGGAAACACCAGAAGAATTTAGGTCACCCACAGGGGGACCACCTGAGCCTCACCATTAGCAGTGTTACCAGAAGAATTTAGACCATCCACAGGGGGGGCCACCTGAGCTCCACCAGTAGCGGGAGCGCCAGATGAATCACCCCCAGAAACGTCAGGAGCAACGTTGAGGCCCAAGGATTAGGGCAATTTCTAGCGAAATGACCCTCCTGTTTGCAAAGGCAGCATTTATTCTTATATGGGCAGTTTAACGACTTATGCCCAATTGTTGCACAGATGTTACACATGATGGGTTTGCCATGGTACCAAACCCGGCAAGTAGAGCCATTAATAACAGCCACTTGAGGAGTTTGAGACAAAACAATGTCAATCAGCCTCATGCCAGTGGCAATGTCACCATTTCGTAAATACTTTTGATGACGACCCCCCTTAACAATACCATAGTCAGCAAAGAAAGCGGAGATGTCCTCAGCAGGATCCTCATAAGGTTAATCAAAAAGATGGACGATAGTGGTGGGAGGACTGCCGTCCATCCTACACCACAGGCCGAAAAGCCTCACACCCTTTTCGTGCAGAGCAGCGAGGGCCTGCTCCTCCTCTTTGAAAGTGAGATGGATGACGTCAAAGTACTGTTGGACTGCCACAACATTTTGAGGGATGGCAATCAAAAGTTCATCCTGGGATTTGCCCGAGAGCTTTTTGCCGCAATGAATGTTGACGGTTTTGCGGTGCTCACGCATGGTGAACTAACAACAGCAAATTTTAATGAAAAGAAATGAATTTAGGCAACAGGACTATTGCCTGGCTACAATAAAATTAGGTGCACATGGGAAAAAGAATGAATGAAAGAACTACGGGAATTTACCCGGCTACAAAAATATTACTAAGTAATAAAACTACAAAAGGTTAAGATATAAATTTGGACAACAGGACTTTAGCCTGGCTACAATAGAATTAAGCTCAGTGAATAGCAATAAATAAGGGACAATTAATATTTAAATACGTTAATGGGATTTTACCCGACTACAAATATATAACTAGATAATTAGACTACAAAAAGTTGGGAAACAAATTTCGACAACAGGACTTTAGCCTGGCTACAATAGAATTAAGCGCAATGGATGGCAATAAATAAGGTAGAATGAATTATTATTTAAATACGTTAGCGCGATTTACCCGACTACAATAAATACTATTAAAAGAAAAAAGAATTTGGATGACAGGACTATTACCTGGCTACAGTAAAATTACGAGCACACAGCAAAGAAGATGAAAATGAATCAACCGCGGAAATTTACCCGGCTACAAAAATAATACCAGGTAATAGGACTACAAGAATGAAGATACAAATTGGACGACAGGACTTTAGCCTGGCTACAAAAGAATTAAGCGCTGCAAACAACAATAAATATGGGAGAATTTGGAAGAGTGAAAGCTTAAAGACAAGCAACACTCAAGCAAAATTAAAGCACACAATAAATATCAATTAAGGTATAAGATAAATTTGGACAACAGGACAAGCCTGGCTACAATAAAATTAAAGCAAGAGACACAAGGCACAGAAAAGTGCGAAGTGCACAAAAGTGAATTCAAAAGGATCCACTCAAAAAGAGCCACACACAAAATTAGAAAAAAGAGAAGTTAAGCTGGATGGGTGACCAAGGTTAACGAAAAAGGCCTGCCCAGCCAGATGGGTGGCTGAGCTGAACAAAAGGAAAACACACACAACAGCCAGAAAACTGGCACAATTGAGTGCAAAAGAAAAAGCTCTCGACTGAAAACGGAGTTGAGCAAAGAAGAAAAAACGGAGGAAAGAAGCAAAGACGCCGCTTACCCTAGGTTCGGTCAGAAGACCAGCATAAAGTCCCGAGGAGGGTCACGGCAAAGATGCGAGAGTTAAAAACTTACCAATCCTCCTGTCTTGTAGGTCTATCAGTACTTGATTCTGCTTGTGATGGCAGCGGATCAAACAGCAAATCCAACTAGACTTGCCTTGCTAAGCTCAAAAGCCCGCGTCACGTAAGTTTTTTATTTTTAAGGTAGACGGCCGGGCTCTCTTGAGGGAAGTGCAATGCCCGCCGACTGACAGTCTCATCCATGGCGTGGATAGAGTGCAAGTCCAACACTAGTGGGTCCACCTAAGGCAGGGAACACCTACAAATGTAGCCAGTTCGCCAACTTCGCCAGGGAATCGAACCCTGCCTACCTTTTCCAAAAATTCCCAAACCCAAAACCCCACACACATAACAAATACAACAGGACAGACAATACAAACGAGACGATTACAAGGTAATGGAACAGAACAAAACAGGACACAAGCCTCAGTACAGTACACCAGCAAAGGAGACCCAGTACAAGAGGACATAAAACAAAAATTAATACAGGCTAAAACTTAAATATTTAGGGATAATTGGCCAGCAGAAACAGAAGGGACAACACCACGAGCACCCCACTGATGATGGAAATAACGTTGACGACGAGAAGACTTGAAGCGCCGAAAAAACAGAGGTAGGTTGAACTTGACCCGAGTCTTGACCATAACAATGAGAGAAGCAGCGGCGGGACGAACATCACAAAAACAAAAATCATTGTGGGAATGCCAGATAGCAAATTTGCAAACGTTGAGAAGATAAACAAAAATATGAGGAGTAACACGCAGCTCGTCAGAACTAAAGCCAAAAAGAGCATGACGACATAGGATAACCGGAGACAGGTAAGAGAAATTAAACATAAGGGACTGGAGCCAGGACAATACACTCTGTGCGAGGGGACAGGAAAAGAAAAGATGCTAAGGAGACTCAACAGGTGAACCACAAAAGCAAGACAACGGAACAGACAAACCAAAAGAGGCAAGGCGCTGGGCAGTGTAAAGAACTCCTTAAGCGATCTTCCAGTTAAGATCAATGACCTGACGCTCCATGTCGAAAAAGGAAAGGGACCGCCACATGGAGGACCAATGGAGCTCGCCATAAGTGGGAGCAAACTTCTCAACGCAATGCGGAGGGGACATATTCTCCGAGAGCAGATACAAATAACAACTTTTGGTGGACATGTTGGAGATGGACGAACAAACATGACACGAGGATGAACCATAAACCAGCAAGTTACGGGAGGACGAAAAGGAACCATCAAGGTTACGCCAGTCCAACAAAAGAGATTGGTAGAATGGAGGCAAGACCCTTGAACTAAAAGCAAAAGGACGGGAGAAAACCTCAAAAGGAGAAGCATCAAAATGAAGACTAAACCAAAAAGTCAGAAAAGAGATCCAGCCAGCAGAAGAGGAAAACCTTTTGACCCACTGACCAAGAAGGGACGAAACTTTAAATTTAACATTAACAACAGAAAAACCACCAAAAAGGGGAGAAAGCGAAACAGAGGAGCGAGAAACAAGCCCACATTTATCACTCCAGAAGAAGGAGAAAGCCAAAAAGGAGAGTTCCTTAAGAACCCAAGCTGGCATATGGATAAGGGAGGCAACATACCAAACACGGGAAAGGGCCACAGCATTAATCACGAGGGCCTTGCCACGAAACGAAAGGACACGGGAACGCCAAGACTTAAGGACGCAAAGTCGACAACATCCCAGAGCAATGCGACATTCTCCCCAATAAAGCGGCCAGGTACACCGCAAGTCTGATCCTTATCCACTACTAGGTGAATGACTTTAACAAGACGACCGGCGATAGCTCTAGAAGCAATTTTGTAATCTACATTAAGGAGTGTAATTGGATGCCAATTTCGAGGATCGAGACGATCACCTTTCTTGAAGGACAGGGAGATAACACCCCTACGCTAAGAGAGTGACAGAGCCAGAGTCAAAACACAAATTGAGGACAGCAACAAGATCGGCCCCCAAAACATCCCAGAACTTTAAGTAAAACTCCATGGGGAGACCATCCGATCTGGGGGCCTTGGATCTGGCAATTCCCTGGAGGGCAGCAAAACATTCCTCGACAGAGATGACCCTCACAGAGGGCAGCCTGATCACGATCAAGAGCGGATGTAACGTTGTCAAGAAGAGATGAATGGACAGCCGAGTCAGTGGGCTCAGCCGAAAGCAGAGAGGAATAGAAATTGGACAAACAACAACACAGGTCAATAGGAGAAGAGACAATAAAGCCATCATCCTCCCTCAGCGCAGAAATCCAGCAGTCAGCTGAACACTTCTTCTCCAAACGACAAAAGTAAGCCGAGGAAGTCTCCCCCTCTTCAACCCACTTGATCCGGGAGCGAACCTGTGCACCCTTGGCAGCCAGAGAATCTAAATTGCCTAGTTCAGAAAGAGCAGAATGGTATGGGCCCTAACATGAGACTGACCCAGTGTCAACCTTAGCCTTAAGATGATTAATAAGACGAACAAGAAGGTCTCTGTTTCGAGACCGGGCAGAAGATTTAGAACAACAATAACGAGTAGTAAGACCCTTGATAAGTCCCTTCCCATCCTCCCACCATTTTACCAAAGAGGCAAAACAATGAATGGAGGACCTCCAATTAAGCCAAGTGTCTGAGATTAATTTGACATAGTCATCATCTGCAAGAATGGAGGTATTCAGTTTCCACATACCAGGGCCAGGAGAAACAGCATCAGGTACCAAGATAGACGACAACACAGCACAGTGGTCTGAGAAGGGACACAGCAAAATATCGCAGGACTCGACAGAAGGCACCCAAACATAAGGGATACCGAGTAGATCGATCCTGGAGGCTAAACTACCATTCCATCTCATCCACGTGAAACAAGAAGAGGTGGGATGGAGATACCTCCAAATGTCCACAGCACAGCAAGCGTCAAAAAGACCACAGAGAGAGACAGAGCTCTCACGAGAAGAGTCACTAGGATCAGAACCACGACGATCAAGGGCACGATTGAAAACAGTATTGAAATCCCTAGTAAGGACAGTAGGAACAGAAGGGTCAATACGGGAGTAAAGATCATCCAAAAAGAGGTCACGATCAGGGTTGCGGTTAGGACAATAGATGGAACAGACACAGAAAGTCTTGTCCCGGAAGGAGAACTCACATTGAAGGAAACGACCAGCAGAATCAGACCATGAATTGAGAAGGGACAACAAAGGATGAAAGAGAACAATGCAACCACACAAGTGAGAAGAGCCAGGGGAAAGAGCAGAAAGGAAACCAGAAGAGCGGAACCAAAGAGAACACTCAGCAACTGATAGACAATGGGTCTCCTGGAGGCAGACAACATCCACACTCACAGGAATGGACTGTAGCCAATGGACAAGACCATGTCTTTTAGACTGGTCACGCAAACCATTACAATTAAGGGATAAAATGGACAAAGCCATTATAACAATTTGGAAAAAAGCCATCATGAATTTAATGTTTTGGACGAGCAAGCAAATGAGAAACAGAAACAACACCAGCAGGCAGGTGACCCATGGACTTTTTAGCACTCTTCTTATTGGCACCAATTTTGGACTTGGAGGCAAGGGCCAAAAAAGAGTTGGAAATGGAGCCAGGCTTTAATTTGGAGGCAGAAGGCAGGTCAGCCGAATCAGAAGAGAACTCCCCGATGGGCTCCTCAGAGGAGGAAGCATCAGACAGGAGCCTCTTACAAGGGTCGGTGACAACAGCCATTTGAGAATTGACAGGACCAGGAAAGGGGGTGGCTGAAACAGCCGAACCATAATAGTTAACATTATTATCATTATCACTTACATTATCGCTACCAATATTCGTAACACTACATTCAGTATTTCCTATGGTAGTAACTACACTATTAGTATTTGAATTAACATTATTACCATTGGTAATACCATTACTTAAGAAATTGAAACCAATTTGGTTGGAATTTTTACTAGATTGGCCATCGACACAATTTTGCAGAATACTCTGGCTGCCCTGGGATGCAAGTTCATGCAGTTGATTGAAACTCTCATCCATCACGATCTCGGGAATGGAACCACTATCAACAACAGGGGCAGAACCCGGCCACAGGGACAACAGAGCCCTCCTCGATGACCACTACAACAGGGTTAGGGGCCGGAGGGTCCACGACGGAAGGGTCCACTGCAGGAGGATCAGGCACGACATCAGCCGGGGCCGAATCGTCACGCAAGTCACTAGACAATCCTACATCAGGCTCAGCAGGGGGAGCACTTTTACCCCACGCGTTGGGACAGTTGCGGGCAAAATGCCCCTTGTCACCACACCGAAGACATTTACCCTTGTGGGGCAAGAGGCCACCTTGTGATCACCATTGCAGATGTCACACTTTAAAGGCTGACCTTTGTACCAAACCTTGCAACGGTAACCATTGATGATCACAAACCGAGGAATATGATTACGTCTAATCATACGAACAATACAAGTGCCAGTACAGACCTCAGGGAGGTTGGTCCAATGTTGGAAATCGACAGAGTCAACCTCACCGTAATGACCAAACAAATCAGTAATCGGTTGATCGGAACTTTCGAAAGGAAAGAGATAAACAAAAACATTCGAATAACGTGGCGGAGGCAGTAACGGAACAACCACCGGACAAGAAACACCATTTAATTCGATACGTGCAAGCTCTTCGACGGCCGAACAAGCCTCAGGCTCGACGAAAGTTACACGCGCAATGCGGCCCGGGCACTGCTGAATAGACCTAACTGTGTATTTCCCGGCAAAATATTCAGAAATATATTTTGCAACGTCAACACTCAAAGTACCAGCAGGGAGCGGGACAGATATATCCACCGTGTGCTTAAGAAAAGACGGCGCTGGCATGATGGATACAAGGAAAAAAGCCAAGCAAAGGAAAAAAGGCTAAGCCCAGATGGCCAAAGACCCCAATGGATGGGTGACCCGGCTTAACCAAACATTGGATGGGTAACCAAGAAATTGACAAGAAAGCTCGAAGGAAATATGGCACCCAAGAAAGCTAGGAAAACCACAAAAACCAGCCAAAAGCTGGCGAACTTACCAAAAATCAAAGAGGGACAGCAAAAACCGCACCAAAATGGTAGGGCCTTCGGCAATACAGTCCCGCATCAGGTAAGTAAGAAAATTCGTGACGCGGGGGCCGGGGGGCGTGCTAGAACCTCCAGCCTCACTTCTAGGCGGCTCTAGAGTAGCTTCCCTCCTCAGTCTGTGCCTGCCGACAGAGAAAAACGCTAGACATTAGTGTCAGGAGGAGGCTTTCTTTGATTCAATGAAGGTTTCTTCCCCAAGGGGAAGTGGGCCGCACTTGGAGGTAGTGCTATACCGAGGCGACCCGTGGCTGGGACAAGGCAAGCCTCTTTTCCACAGCCCAGTTCCAAAAATCAGTTTAATATATGAGCTGCTCAATGAGCAGCATATCAGATATTAAGCTGATAAGAACAGATACTTTCATTTTTTTTTGTAAATCACAGTTTTATTTATACAAAAATAATATTTCTAATTTACAATGATTGAGAATTACGGTAAGTACAGTGATTGGAATCATCTGGGAATCATATGAAATTACTGGTTTTATGAAGTCTATTATGATGATAATAATAATAATAGGGCCTGGGACCTTTCTCGGCCCAGACCCCATACATTAATATAAATAAAGTAGACCGCTGTGCAGTACACCAATACAGGAGACCCAGCACAGTGGAAATTCAGAAAATAATTCAATTTGTGTACTAAAATAAAATATGTAGAGAGCTAGCGGTTGTAGTAAACGAAGAATAGAATCATCCGTGCAGTACACCATTAAGGAGACCCAGCACAGGAAGGAGAGTAATAGTTAGGTATGTATAGTTAAGTAAGGTAAGAGATCCGGAGTCCCCATCCCCAAGGCTAGAAAACACAGGCCTCGCGGAGGGCCCCTGAGGCACCTCCAATAGAATACCTCAAATAAGAGGTCCTCTAAGGCGACCGCCAAGCAGGATCCCAAGTGCAAAGCCCGTGATCCACCTCGGGCACAGAGTCTGCGCACAGAAATCTCACTCAAAAAATATGACTAATAATAAATTGAAATATGAATAATTAACTGCTGGTTGGTGTAAGAACAAAGGGCATCGTGATGGGCCCAGGATTTGATGAAATCGGGGCAAGGGGAAAAATTGAAAGCCGCCCGTATCCTGTGGCGAATGCGGGCCTTGATTTTGGAAATTATTGTTTGAAAAGTAGGTCGCTTGGATTCAAAAGTTCCGAGGTTCTGAGCGGCCCACAGTTCATTTAAAGTAAGTTTAATGAGAAAGGAGCAGAGCTCATTTGAAAAGTGAAATTACTTGCCCCGGGGTAAGTCGTGGCGAAGCAAAATGAGGGGATTAGTTAGTAACAAAAGAGTGGTATATAATTTGTTAATTAGCGTCGACACCCAGCTCCACACAGGAGACACTAGCTGGCACACACAGAAAGCATGGGAGATAGTTTCCTTTTCCCCATAACCTGCACACAAGTCGCCCATGCCAAGCCTACGCCAGGACTTGAGGTAAGCCCGAGTTTTGACCACGCCGTGAGCAATTCTGCCAGGCTATGTCACTTTTCCAGTTCGTACTGAGACCACCATACATGTGTTCCCAAATTTTAGGCCAATTGAAAGAGCAATCGAACCTCCGTTCCCACTGGAGAGCGCTAAGGAACTGCTGGGGAGGGGCGGGAGAGCTTTGAATAAAAGGTCTTTACACTGTGGTCAGAGCAGATCGAGATCTACTCCTATACGGTCAACAGCGGTAAGAACATGCTGTTAAATGTGGTCTTTGACTTCCGCGAGGTGCTTTGGGACATCATTTGAGCGGAGAAACGCCCAATTTTTCATTCTACGGCTCAGTGGAAAGCCGATCCAGTATCACGCGAAAAAGACCCATTTTTTCTCACAGGTAAAATCGCCCAAGAGGGGAACCCAGCAGAGTTTGAGGGCACGCAATTTCCCAAGCGCATTCACAACGGATAAACCCCCGTATTGCCAAGGGAGGTGGCAAATGTCCCGTTTAAACAATTCGGTTTTCCCGCTCCACAAGAAATTCCAAATTGCTGTGGAAACCCTTGTGTGTACCCAATCAGGCATATTGACCACAGTAGCCGTGTACCAGAGGCCAGAGGCTCCGAATGTGTTAATAATCATGGACTTGCCTTTTAAGGACAAAGTCCTGGAGCGCCAGTGGTTAAGACGCGTTTCAAGGTTAGCGACCCGATCGGCCCAGTTAGCTTGGTCAAGGTTAACGTTACCAAGATAAACGCCAAGGATTTTAAGCTTATCGGCGACCCAGGTGATGTTGACAGGTCCTGAGGATCACCCGGCTTGAGGGCCGATCCATAAGCCCTCTGTTTTCTTGGGGTTAAGCTGTGAGCCTGAACCTCGCTCGAAAATATTAATAATATTAAAGGCTTGCGTGATGGAGTAATCATTAGCTAAAATTAAAGTGGTGTCATCGGGATATTGAGACACCTTGCTTTGTTTATTTTTCCCTGTATGCTCGTGTCACGTCGGATAGCTTGACCTAAGGTTTCGACAACCAGGCAATATAACAGGGGAGAGTGGGCAGCCTTGCCTAACCCCTCGCTGGAGGGGAAAAGCTGAGGACAGCCAGCCGTTGTTAATAACCACAGAGGAAATATCCGTATAAATCACCCTGACCCAGTGGCAGAAATGAGAGCCGAAATTGAATCTCTCCAGAACGTGCTGGAGAAAAGCGTGGTTGACACGGTCAAAAGCCTTTTCTACGGTGGCCTGTATATGCAATGCACAAATAAAAATTTCAGTGCATAAATATCGATCTTAATATATTAATAATATACTTTTCAACGAACAAATGTATTTTTCAATGCACAAATGTTTTTCAGTGCACAAAATTATTTTCCAGTGCACAAATGTATTTTTCAGCGTACAAATATGTTTCAGTGCACAAATACATTTTCCAGTGCACAAATGCATTTTTCAGTGCACAAATATGTTTCAGTGCACAAATAAGTTTCCCAGTGCAGAAATGTTTTTCAGCGCACAAAATTATTCCTGGCACCCAATGGGCTAAAAATGGCTGACAGACCCTGGGGCTAGACTGTCTTTGAGGCCTGTGTAACGCTTGCCACGCTCAATTCGTTGCAACTACTAAAAGCCATCTTTGATCGATTGAGTGTAGTGGAGATTTAAGAAACAACCATAGAATAGAAGTGCCAAAGATATGGATGAATTGCTAAGGTACTATTTTCAAAAGGGGTTTTCGTACAAAAATATATTGTTTTTATCAAAGTATCACGACACTGAAATGTCTATGCAAAGTCCTCAGCAACGATTGCATGGCATGGGATTAAAACAAAGAAATATTTCCTACAACATCCAGGAAATACGGCAAGAAATAGTTAAGAATTTGAACGGGCCGGGATGTTCAGGAGGATATCGTTCGCATTGGCATGCCCTCAGGTTGAAAGGTATTCAAGTACCACGACGAGTGGTGAAGGAGCTTTGTTGCGAACTCGACCCTGTTGGCTGTCATGAAAGAAAGGCTCACCGCCTACAGAGGCGCCAGTATATGAATCCCGGACCTAATTTTGCATGGCATACCGATGGGTATGATAAGCTTAAACCGTATGGATTTCCTGTACATGGGTGTGTTGACGGATTCAGTCAAAGAGTGCTTTGGTTAAAGGTTTCACAAACAAATAATGATCCAGCTGTAGTTGCAGGTTTTTACCTTGAAACAGTAGAAAACTAAGGCGGCTGTCCAGTTATCTTGAGAACTGACAATGGCACAGAGAACACACTCATAGAAGTAGTTCAAAGTTACTTCCGTTGGAATGGCCAAGATGAACATGCAGGTAGTAAAGCCCATGTTTATGGATCCTCTCATTCTAACCAACGAATTGAGTGTTTTTGGTCTTCCTTCAGAAAGTCACGCTCAAATTGGTGGATTAATTTCTTTAAAGATCTCATTGATAGGGTAGAACTGAGTACCTCCAATCTACTTCAAATGGAATGCCTTTGGTTTTCATTTGCAGGCTTGATTCAGAAAGAATTAACTGAAGTATGTCAACACTGGAATAGTCATTGCATTAGAAAATCAAGACACGACACTGCTGCTGGTAGACCAGACGAACTCTACTACCTGCCAGAGTGTGTTGATGCAGAAAACCAATTGCAGGCTGTAGGGGGTGAGCAGTTTCAAGATATGCTTCATTACTGTCATGACTACCAAGAGGAATATCTATACCAGGAGTACTTCAAAACCATAGCATCTTTGGGTCAATTTGGGGATCCAAATAATTGGCAAGAGGCATTGGACTTATATAGGCAGCTTTTAGCTGTAGCACTGTAGTGCTGATTGTCCCTTTCCAAGTGGCCAGATCACTTTTGAGTAATTAAAGGTTTTAATGAATAGTTTAATAACACTACTATGGGCAAGTGTTTGTATGGATTTTTATGGAGCCTTTGCACTAGAACATTGATGTGGGGTCTAAGCCATGTCACTTGACAATAAAGAAGGGCTGGGGGAATCACCAATCTCCGTTTCCGTTTGTTTGCTTTTCGAGTTTGTTATAATTTTTTTAAGACTGAGCCCAGCAGGTCCGGAGTGGACTGTCCATGGGGCCAGGATTTTTCCTAGACATAGCCGTAGCGAGCCCTGTGGATGGTCATTGATCTTCACCCAAATTTGTTTTTAGTTGTCTTTGTGTAACTGATGACTTCCACTTAGAATGCAATGATGATCAAAGCTTTTGCTTGGTACTTGGAGCAGGCCTATGTTCTCCAAGTAAAGATTCTTTCCTATTATATAGTGCAGAAATATGGGGCAATGTTTTTCAAATACAGACCATATGCAAAAATAGGCAAAGTAAGCAAAATGTAAAAATGAGCCAAGAAGTCAATATATGGGAGGGAGCACAATGTTATGCTTCCCATTTGCAGATCTTTACAAGACAAGTTAGGTGGCACATATCTAAAAACAACATTTATTTGGTCACAATTATTGTATCATGAATTGGCATCTTAAAGTGGGAATTGTTTAAAAAGTATAAAATGAACAGATAATTACTTAATTTAGTTAATTATATATTTTCTGTTACAATGCTATTATTTATGGTGATATACATTTCCAAAAAGACTAAAACACAATTAAAAAAATGATGTTTTGAAACTAGAACAGTAACATGGGAGTTCAAAGTAAAGCAATATAATTTTAATTATGTGTGCCCTGGACAAAAACAGGAGTTATCCAAACGCAATAATAAAATTATTGGGATAAATGATGTTTATCAAAAAATGATATTTTTGAGAAAAGTCCCCCATTCATCAGTGCAGCAACTATAAATCTGTGGATAGGACTTTTTATAGATGTTTCATTTACATATAAATACAGAACATTGGAACATGTTTGTGCACTGGGAACAATCTTTGACTCATCATGCACAAATGATATTGATGGGGCTGGATCAAAGCCAGTAACAGGAATTCGTGCTGCCCCTGTGCAAAACATGAGTAGATGATTGGTTGTGATGGTTGGAATAAACTTAATCTCTTCTTCTGTCAGGTCAGAAATGGTTTCTTGTAACACTTCCAGGATTGTTCCATCTAAAAAACAATACGGAAACAAAAATTTGGTAAGCAAAGAATGGTCGTCATTAGTAGTTTTCACTCAATTATTAAACAATAGTATTAAACTCGGCACGCATTGCCGACAAGTAAAATCAAGGGGACATTTGTCTGTCATTTGGTAAAAAGTACACTGTACTGCATAAACGTTTTTACCACAGTTTTCAAGGTAGATGCACTTGATATATCATTTTACCCTTCCAACATCTTTAATTAATTTAAATTAACCACTAAAATACCTTCATTACAAACCAAAGTACAGTTAGATGTTTCTTGGGGCTGTAACTACATTTTTGTTCATAAGAATAAAGTTTCAGCTGCAGATTTTAGCACATACATGTACACTGTATTTAGTTTCATACATAATATCATGTATTAAAATCAACCACAGCAATTGAAATAGACCTTAAAAAGCTTCCATGAAATTTACCTTCCACACAGTTTACAAAGTCAAGAAGTTTGGTCATCACAATTTCCTGGGAGGTTCTCCTGTTGCTGCCTATTGGGGAAAATTGTGGTTTCAAAACTTTTTGTAGCTCCTTGGCTGTCAGTTTGTCATCTCTGTATTGGAACAGAAAATTTGCCATACCACTGGTTTTATGTATCAGATCCATTATCTGAAAAAAGTGAAGAAACACTGCGACATATATTTGACACATCAGATAGTAGCTGTACCCCTAAATTAGGATCTAAACAATAGTGTTTTCCAAGTGCTCTGATTGGCTACAAAAACAGGGACAGTAATTACCTCCAAGGATTGTTCTAGATTTTTTGTACACATTTTTACCCATTTGTCCGAAATAAAGTACTGTCCTGGTTGTTCAAAGAGTGGATAGCACTATCCAGCGGATAAGCATTAACCAAATCAGTTGTGTGAGGCCCTATGCACCAACTTGGCGCCAGGGGACAAGGGAAGTGAAGTGAAATCAGTTGTGTTATCCCGTCAAAGTAAATGTCAAAATAAACTGGAATATCTACTCTTCTTTTATCAAGTAACAAACTTTCTTCTGGGATAATTTGATGAAGTCCACTCTTAGTTCAATTTGTAGCCTGTTGTCATATATTTCAGTGTGAAAGATAAACTTGTCTGAAGTAAAAAAGCAATGCAAGGCCTATGTGCCAATTACTAGGTAAGTACCTCATAGCTACATTGCAGGCCTAAAATCATTTGATCCATCATTGCTTTACACTGCAATGTGACATAATACTGCACCACTTCTTTCGTGAACACACTGCAGTCTTTCATTGGGATTATTGTTGGTAGTCCATCAATCTCAAATCTCCAATCCTATTCTTGTAGAATTTTGTCAAATTCCTCTTGTTTCTCTGCTTCCAGCAACTACAATGAAAAATTAGACACCGCCACACAGTAAACTCCTGAGACATACAGGGGGAGGGGATTCCTCCAATAATTTCAAGAGGCATCCTCTTGCTATTTGGGGGTGTGATATTGGCTGTTTTATGCTCTGATGACTCCATACAGATCATTCCCATTTTGCCTTGGTTCTAAAGACTCTCTAGATGGCTAGGAGTCAAGGCAATAAGTATACTTGTCAGAAACACAACATTTTACATCACAAATCTTAAATGCAAAAAAACTCTGTAGTCTCCAGGGGGTAAACCTGAAAGCAAATTAATAGCAAGTACATGTATACATGAAAAAAGATTCAGCAGATTACCCGCACTGGCAGATAACCCGCACCAAAAAACAAAAGAAAGTTATGCTAAATAGTTCAAGAACTCACAAATTTGAAGTGATCGAGCGAGACCAAGCCTTTCATGTTCGTGTCCATTTGGAATAAGATAAAAGTGGACAAGGGAATTGAAGTGAAATCAGTTGTGTTATCCCGTCAAAGTAAATGTCAAAATAAACTGGAATATTTACTCTTCTTTTATCAAGTAACAAGGCTAGTGTTCAGTTTGATCAAGTTCAGTTTAAAATCCATTAAAGTCCTCATCTTCCGTGTCACTATTAAACAAGTCAATTAAATGGGCATCCATAACAGGATCCAGAGCGGTCGCGGATTCCATTTCATCATAGTCACTGATGTCCGACTCATTGCTCGCTCTATCCTCGGCACAACCCATAATGCCTGCCTTCCTGAAACCATTTGTGATTGACGTTTTCACTGCCCTCCATGCTCGAATAACCCAATCGCAGACTTCCGCATGTGTTGCCCTCCTTATTTTCCCGGTTTCAGTGCAGGTGTGTAGGCCCTCCAACATCCACTTTTCCCACTCGGCACAGATATGGTTTTTAAATGAGCGATTCACAGAAATGTCCAATGGCTGCAATTTCTTATTAAGGCCGCCAGGAATCACTGCAGTGGTTGTTTTGTGCTCGTCTTTGAAAGTGTTCCGAACATCTTCATCGATGTGCGCGCTGAAACTGTCAAAGATCAGAAGCGATGTTCTGTCGAAGAAAGACACAGGTCTTGGTCGCCAAACTGTCTCGCCCCAAACAGCCATTCCATCGCGATCCATCCATCCTTTGCCATGGCAGTGGACAACCACACCATCTGGGAGCTTTTCTTTTGGCATTGTTTTGCATTTAAAGATGACCATTGGTTTGAGCTTTTTCCCTGACTCCAAGCATGCAAGTACAACAGTGAAGCCAGTTTTCTCGTGACCAGTGGTTGAAACAGGAACGCTTTCAGCGCCGGTTGAATCAACAGTTCTGGAATGAGGAGCATCAAATGACATTGGAACTTCATCCATGTTGAAAACACAATCTGCTTGGATGCCAAGCTCCTCTTTTCTTCGCAAAACAAACTCGCGAAAGTTCACAACTTTCCCTCCCCAGTCATCTGGCAGCTTCTGGCCAACAGTGGTTCTTGCACGCACGGATAGGCGATTTTGGCGCATGAATCTGCTACGCCAACTCAGACCACCAACAAATTCAGCGACATTCATCTGTTTTGCCAACTCCTTCGCTTTGAAACGGATCATAACGGTGGTGACTGCACAGCTCTTTTCTCTTTGGCTGATGACCCACTCTTTCAAAGTTCTCTCCAATGCAGGAAACTTCGCTTTACCAGTACGGCAGGTGCGTTGACGCTTTGGCATTTTCGTCATTACAGCCTTCTTCTTTCGCCAGTAACGGATCATGGATTCATCGATCTCAAACTCTCGTGCTGTTGCTCTGTTACCAATTTCATCTGCCCGAGCGATAACTCTCAGCTTGTACTCAAATGTGAAACTTTGTCGTGGGCGTTTCAAACCAGGCATTTTTAAATTGAACTCGTATTAAACTCTTAACTGACTTGTGGATGCACTTATCGTAAATGATTGATGTTTGTAAAACTTATTGAGTCAGTTAGCCTTTTATAACGATTTTGCATCGAAGAAAACTTTATTCATTGTTTTTGTTAACAAAGCAATTTCCAGTGTGCAATTAGTAAATTTTCACACCCATTGTTTTCGATATTCATTGAGAGTTGAACTGACTTGTAAAATTCGGCCCGCAATTTTCTCAAAAAAACAATATTTCGGGATCTACTTGGTCTTAGAAATCGCTTGAAACGGGAAAATACTTTTTAAATCAAGGCAGTACTAAATGTAAATTTTCCACTGATGCGTCGAGTATTTTTGTATTATTTCTTCACTTGTCAGTGTTTTGTTTACACTCGTGCCGACAATTATATTTTTTATCACGTTCCACTAATTATGCGGCGCCATGAATTCAACAGATCACCAAGATATTTGTGGTATCTCAGGTTCTACTGGGTCTAAGAAATTGCTTGAAACGGGAAAATACTCTATAACTCAAGGCAGCGCTAGCTAGGAATATTTTGCTGATGCGTTGAGTATTCTTGCATTTTTTTTATCACAGTCAATGCTATTTTTTCACCGCATGCGTGCTGACAAATGTCGGCATCATGTTTCAGTTAGGCTTCGTGCTTTCCACAATAAAAGACACGTCAAAAGGTTTAGGTGAGAATTTTTCTAAGCAAAACAAAACTAGCTGTGAAATTGACAAGGTAAGAAAACTATCAAAGCACAAACATGTAGCGAAAAATTTGTTTGTATGGAATTTTTTTGTATGATTTCATCGAACTTGCATCAGCTATAATCAAGCAACATTTAAAAGAATTTTATAGCAAATAAAGCACGATACAAGAGTTGATAGGAGGCATTACACAGGTTTGTGGCAAGCGTATATTTAATGACTCTTATCTTTGTTTTATCCTCTGTCAGTACTATAATAATTACTGTTAAATACTTACGGGAAGATTAAAAAATTATCAGATAACCCGCACCACCCTATTACCCGCAGCAACGGTAGTTTACTGAAAAATTAACGCATTACCCGTGGGTAATCTGCCAGAAATTACAGTACATGTAGCAGTAACAAAAACAAGTTTTAAAAAACTTACAAAAAATCACTGGCCACAAAAGAATTCAGCACATCATTGAGAGCCCTTGGAGGGATGTCTGTACCAACAGACTTAGATGCACTATGACCAGCAGCTGGAAATGGAGGGTCTAGAGCAGTGGCCTCGTTGTATTCCTGGTCCTCGACCTCAGGCCACTCGTCAAAAGCTAGATCAGCCCCGTCGAGATCGACGACTTCCAGCTTGCAGATGGGGCTCAGATAGAGCGTCAGCCTCGAATATGACCTTCCGAGCCATTCTTTATAGCTCTTCAATACAAAATCCTGGTCTGTTCCAGGGATTTGCCTGGCAATCCTGGCATCCTGATATGCCAGTACATAACCCCTTTCAGTATTAAAGGTACAATCAAAGGCTTTCCATTTTTTGACTGCTGCATCTCACACTGTCGTAATTTGCGCTGATCTCAACTTTTAGTGGGAGTGAACTTCCTCTCACAGGCTTGAGAATGTCGCCTTCGTACTCCATCAATGCGATATTTATTGTTGCCTCGCAGCTGGCTTGCTTATTTTTCTGCTTAAAATGGCCTCTCCGCTCTTCTGACTTTCTGTAAAGAAACTGTCTGAACGTAGGGAACTGTTTTGCTGCAGGAGCTGCTGGCCGTGGCTCTGAAGGTGATTAGGGTCGCTTGCGGCTCATCTGGCTCGTAAGTGAGGCATTGTCAACAATGTTATCCCTAGAGTATAAAGATGTCTCCACTTCTACTTTTGTCCCGCAATTTGGGCAAAAAGCAAATGAAGATTGCAAACCTTTGCCGCAATTCCAGCAAAACATGCTAGATCGATCAAAGATGGCTTCTAGTGATTGCAAGCGAAAGCGCGGTAAACGACGTGACCAGGCCTAAATGACAGTCTAGCCCTAGGGTCTGTCGCCCATTTTTAGCCCATTGGGTGCCAGGAATAATGTGCACTGAAAAACATATTTGTGCACTGGGAAACTTATTTGTGTACTGAAACATATTTGTGCACTGAAAAATATATTTGTACACTGAAAAATACATTGTGCACTGGCAAACATATTTGTGCACTGAAAAATACATTTGTGCATTGAAAAGTATATTATTAATGTATTAAGATTGACATTTATGCACTGAAATTTTTATTTGTGCATTGCATATATGGGCCACTGTACTTTTCCTGATCGAGACTTATAACAGCGGCCAAGAGCTGTTTGAGTTTAGCATAATCAATGGTGTCACGCAACAAGAGAAGGTTTTTGAAAATACAATGCCCAGGCACGCCACACGTTTGATCCTCACTGAGAATCTGGGGGAGAACCTATAGTGGCTCACGGGGCTAGAAAATCCCATTTCGGCTGGGTGGTGGTAGTAGCCGGCATATTAGTTGATTCTGGTAGTTCGTCAGAGCTGGTCCCGGTTACCGCCTGTGCATACGTCGGAGACGGGGTTAGGGGGGAAAAAAGCTCTGGGGTGGTGTGGACATCCATGCCCTCCTCAGGCTCGTCCCTCTGGTCTTCAGCTTGTCCCACGTGGGGTTTAGCATTGTTAGCTGGGGGGAGGGTTGTTCTCGTCACCACCTCCAACAATAGGGCGTCTTCTTTTGGGACAGTTTTTAACCACATGATCTGTGGAGTGGCAGCATTGACAGGTCACAGGCTGACCTGAATATTTAAAGCCTATCTCCAGGCCTGCAATGACTAATTGTTTTGGAATGTCATGCTCGATGCGTGTGAACTCAACCACACGCACGCATTTTCAATATGGATAAAACCTTCCTCCAAGTAGCGAAGGTGTCGCACACTTTTTGATTTAAGTTCGCCGTACGTGGCCAACTAGTTTAATAGGTCGGCATCAGGAAATTCGACCGATACGAAAACAGACACGAATGCTCCGTTGTCCAAGAAGACGCAGGGGTTTATTTTTTTTATTTTTTTAACTTACAATGTTTTTTTTATTGTTTCTACATTAATTGTTGAAATCCATATTTAAAAAAAGGAAAATTAATTTTTTTGTCGCTTACACTGCTTACAACACTATATATTATACTTACATAAGTACTTACACAATACTTCTTACACGATGCTTACACTTTATTAACTTGCACTACTTACAATACATGTGTTACAATACAATTACACCAGTCAAATTGAATTACAGTTTTTTAATTTATTTATTTTATTTACTGAAGAATGAATAAAGGTTGGTTACAAAAGTTAACAATGACACCATATGGAATTAGTTATGAAAATAGATAATGTAAATTCTTCTCTACATACTTATTTAACTTAAAGACTTTCCTTAATGGTAACGTTTTCCGACTTCAATTATTAGATAAAATTGTTTCCTCAAAAATCTTCCGCTTTTCTTTAAACAAATTCGTTTTATTCAATTTGAAGTATATATGTTTTTCAGTTTCATATTTAGTTACCAAAATTCTTAAAAAGTGATTCAAGGAAGGTAATATTTCTTTACATCGACAAGTCCACAAGAAAGATTTTCCTAAAATTACTATGTAATTAAATAGATCCATCTCCTCCTCAAAAGACCCAACAATAACATCGCAATATGTAAGTGAGAGGCTTCTGCAACTCTTGATTTTACTCAAAATTTTTTCATTAACCTCGTGCCAAAAAGAATTTGAAAAAGAACAACCGAATAAAATATGGAATATGGCTTCTGTTAGCTGATGACAAAAGGTGCAGTTTGGACTAGAAATGTATCCTATTTTACACAGGCGGTCATTAGTAAACAGAACAGAATTCAACACTTTGTACTGAAAGGAGCGTAGATACGGTTTGTTAGCAACCTTCACTGACAAAAGAAATGCTTCTGAAACTTGCTTATCATCAAGGCTAAATTCATTCTTTAGCTTAACCCATTTACTTGGCTTTTCCAATTTTTGTTTTATAAGAAAACAAAAATAGTCATGACATTTAAGACTTTCCAAATCAAGAATTGCCTTAAAATTTGGTATGTTGACACACAACTTCAAAGGAATAGGTTGCCTTAGGCCTTTCCAGACTAAAAAATTGGACCTTGTCAATCCCTCACTTCTGAGAACATTAAAAGACTCGATATTTGACTTGTCAAAGAGCAGATCATGTGTATATTTAACATTCATATTAAAGTAATGCTTATAAAAAACACTTTTACCATCGATTTTGATTTCTTTGTTGTTCCATATAACATATTTGTAAACATTATTTGGATCTACTATTTCCCTTATATTTGACCACCACATTAACAGATCCTGATAAAAGGTGGATGAAATGTTTATCTCGTTTACATCATAATTACACTGAAGAAGAAAAAGACCCCCTTCATTATCCAAAAGATAATTAAGGTAAGACTTCCAGAAACCTGACGAGTCCTTGTCCGTTATTCACATTAGCCAGCTCAGCCTCAACGCTTTTATCATGGTTTCATAATCTATCATTTTGAGCCCACCTTGCTCATAAGGTGCATACGTTGAACTTCGAATAACTTTATCTTTCCCATTCCATAAGAAATGAAAAACTAAATTGTTAATTCTTTTATAACTTTAGACGGAGCGCTTATCACCAAGCTCGGGTATATTAGTTTTGGAAGAAGAATTGCTTTTATAATATTAACCTTGCCATGGATTCACAAACCCCTTGACTTCCATAAATTTATTGCATTTCTGATTTTTTCAGCCTTTGCTTAAAATTTTTCTCCACCAGTATCTGTACATCATATGTAATGAAAATCCCTAAAAACTTAGTGCAAGTTTTCCATTTGACTCCAAGTGGTTCGTTTTCACAGTTCTGGAGAGAGCTGATCCACATTGCTTCTGTTTTCGCAATGTTAAGTTTTAGTCCAGAAACTTTCTCAAAACAATCAAGCAATACAAACAAAGCTTGTGCAGAATCTAAATCCGATAAAACAACAGTTGTGTCATCAGCGAACTGCAGCAGTTTAGTTTCTAAATCGTTTATTTGTATTCCTTTAATATCGTCTTGGTTTCTTATAGCAATCGCTAGGATTTCAACAGCAGAGACAAAGAGGTAGGGAGAAGGGGGTCTCCCTGCCTAACTCCACGCTCTATCTTAAAGTAGTGAGAGCAAAGGCCATTGTTTATAATACAACTTTGAATATCTTTACAGAAAATATTGACCCATCTTATGAAATCTGGCCCAAAACCGAATTGATTCAAGCATTTTTCAAGAAAAGTCCATTCCAAACTGTCAAATGCTTTCTCAAAGTCAATAAAAAGTAAAATTCCGGGTAATTTCTTAGCTCTTGTATAATCCATTATATCAAGAATTGAGCATATGTTCTCTCTGATGTTTCTGCCCGGGATATATCCTGATTGATTATAATGTATTAATTTAGGTAAGAGACTTTTCATTCTTTCTGCAATAACTTTTGAGGCTATCTTTGTATCAACATTCAAAAGGGAAATTGGCCTCCAGTTTTGAAGATCACAATGATCTTGGTCCTTTTTCTCAATTAATGTAATTACAGCCTGTCTTTGTGAAGGGCTCATTTCTCCTTGTAGAAAAGATGCATTGAAGCATTCAACTAAAGGATCCCCCAAGAAATTCCAGAAAGTCATAGAATTCTATAGGTAGACTGTCATTTCCCGGAACCTTATTTAATGGAAAAGAGTTTATGATTTTAGACCATTCTTCAAGACTTATTAGTCCTTCACCCAGAGATCTTAAGTCATGTGAAAGTGTTGGAATAGGTAAGTCTTCAATGCGAAAGTATAATTCGTTTTCGTCAAGGCAGTTTTTTCTTGATTTGTAAAGATTTTCAGAAAAATTTTTCTCTCCCTCTAAAATTTCGAAGGGATCTACGGTAATTACTCCACTAAGCCGAAGCTTCCGTATGTGCTTTCTTATATGATTACGTTTTTCTAAATTAAAGAAATATTTAGAATTTTTTTCCGTGTTCATACCACCTCGCACGTGATCTAACTATTATACCGTCAACCTTTTTATCATACATTTGTTCCATTTTTCTTTCAAGACATTTAAAGTTCATAAGTTCTCTTGACTGGGATTGTTTTGAAAAACTAGAGGCATCTTGGAGTTCTCTATTTAACTGCCACTCTTCTGCTTTCCTTTGCTTATTTTTATTCATCGAATATTTCTGGAGTATTTCTTAACATTATATTTTACCCAATCCCAAACAGAGCGTGGGTCGCTAAGATCTTGCTTGCCTTCTTGAAGCCACAAAGGAAGAAGACAATTCATTTCATTGACATATTGTTTATCATTCAGAAGGGAGCAATTTAATTTCCAAAAACCTGGACCCTTTACTTTGTCATCAACATCTTGAAACTCTATCGTTGTTGCAGAATGATCGGTTTTTATGTCAACATTATAAACATTGTCCGATAACGAATTAGAAATAAGCCAATAGTCCAGTCTTGAGAAAATCATAGGGTTTGATTGACTCCAGGTAAAGCTGCGTACCATGGGATTCTTTACATGCCAAATGTTGTGTAAATCAAGCTCTGACTGTAACTGTTCTATTATGATAATTACAGATTGTCTTGGAATCATGTTGCCACCTCTTTTGTCGATGACTGGATTTAAAGGACAGTTGAAGTCTC
Source organism: Orbicella franksi (assembly GCF_964199315.1). Lineage (NCBI taxonomy): Eukaryota > Metazoa > Cnidaria > Anthozoa > Scleractinia > Merulinidae > Orbicella > Orbicella franksi. The sequence goes on along the minus strand of NC_138145.1, from coordinate 5,105,076 downwards.
CTCCAACAATGGTATTTTCAATTTCGTCCAAATTGTTTTTCACAATGGTTTGCAAAAGTGACCGATAAAAGGTAACCAAATCACTGTCCCGATTTAGAGCGTAAACATTAACTAGAAGAGCAGGTTCTCCACTTAGAAGAACTATAAGCATAATAAATCTACCATTAGGGTCAACAATGGATTTTTCAACTGTACAATCAAAATTATTCCTGATTAGAATTGCCACCCCTCTCACATTGTTAGCCCCATGAGAGCAAAACAATGTAGCACCCCATTCTCTTTTCCATGAAACTTCATTCCCTTGAGTGGAATGTGTTTCCTGCAGGAAAACAATATCCGGTTTTTGTTTTCTAAGCCAAGTAAATATCGTCCGTCTTTTTCGAAAGTTGCTGATGCCTCTCATATTTAAAGATATAAGTTTACCCTTCACCATTTTTGCTGAAAAAACATAGAGAACAATCGAAATTAAGGAGAAGAAGGATCGTCATGTATCTCTAATTAAATAACCATCCAAGTATAATCACTGAAATCTTCCAATAATTAGAGCCATAAAGCGACAACTTTGAGATATATGAATAATATGATGTCTGCAAAATTACTGTTAAGAATAAAGCGTAAATAAATAAATTTACTGCAAAAGAGTTCACAAAATTCGCGCTTGTGCAGCTGTGCACGAGCAAATGCGACACACATGAAATCATCATGCGATGGACATTAGCGCTTGCCTTTGCTGTGCTACGCAATGTTAGAAGACCAAAAAAAAAGAAGAAATTATGGACACAATATTTAGATTAACAAATTTCTACGTGACTGAGACTGCCCTTCCACCACAAAAAGTTTTCCCTTTGTGAAACGAACTCTCTTACCTTCTTCAAAAGCCTTTCGCATCCACCAGGGGTTTATGAACCTGGTCATAATCAATGCCCTCCTAGACCAATTTCATGGCGGCTTCAGGGCTCACCAAGGTGATATCGAAGCATTTTCCTCCAAAGACAGGGATAATGCCTTGAATTTCGCCAGCCTACTCCGGTAAAGATTGAGTGACTTTTAGCATGTCAATGTCCATGACATTGTTGTCCACGAGGAGACGAACAGTTCGCCGGTGAACAAAATGGGCACGTGGCTTGCTCAGGGCCATAGCGTGACAACGTCACGTATGAACAAAAAACACACCGCCGTACTGACCCCCACTGTTGAGTGATGAGAACCAGGCACCGGTCGGCAAGGAACAAATGCCAAAAGATCATGCAGCAGATTCCAGAAGCATACGCTATAAAGACACTAGAGAAATAGTCCCAAGTGAAAAAAAGACTCTCCTTGCTTTCAAACTAAGACGAAAGAGTTTCTTTTTTTTACGGCTGCATGTTTGCAGCCTTTTTATTATTTTTCTAAAGTTCACAATTGATAAAACAAAAGCGAGATTTTACAGTTTTTAAAGGTCAAATCCTATTAAAGGCTATAAAGTTAATATCCGGTAAGCTGTAACTTGACAGGTAACTTGAGCCGTAGTTCCGAAACGTCAAATACATGTTCAGTTAATAAAATTCTCTGTTTGAAATAATGATTCCATGTCCGTAACTCTTGTCCAAAGCCAAATCCAGGTCGATTCCATGAAGTTCTATGGTAAAGTTTTTAGCACGACAGTGCAGTTTAGCATAACTAGACGCGGTTTAAAAAGTTTACAATACGTGTTGAAGATTTCACAATGCATTCAATGAGTCACGTAATCCCAGTGGCTTGAAATGTTTCCTGCAATTCCAAAATATCCTTTTGTACAATAAACTTGATTTGTAATCCTTTGTCCGATCCAGGTCATCACCGTATAATCAGTCCATAAATCAATTTCAAAGTTCCAGTAGTATCTCCAAAGTTCATGTCCATTGATCGTTCCAAATATCCAGCACTCCCGTAAAAGTTCAGTCCAGTGGTAATTGGCGAATGTCAAAATACCCCATTGCCAAGGAAAGAACAAACTCTCAAGCGACCTGAAACATGAACGCCGATGAACTACAACACCTCACCCACACCCAGCCTGACATGATTAAAAAAGAATAGGCCCCGAACAGAAAACTTAATCAACGAGAAAAAATAAAAATAATTTCGCCTAGAAAGCCCTCATGGAAAATCACAGATGTGAAGCATGTTTCGCCAGTCCCATAAGATCGAAAAAAGTGCCGAGTGCAATGACACTTTATCCTAGCCAAAAGGCCAAGAAGCGATACCGGACCTTCCCTCCCCTAGGAGGGTGGTCCTGGGTTTCCCCCTTTGAGATATGGTGGTCAATATGCTGTCGCTGAGGGGCCTGGAGCCGAGTGTAGGCCGACGCTATGGAGCAAGTTGCTGTCATAGACGCACTTGTTCTACAGAACAAGTCCACAAAAATCAGCAGCAAAGTTGATAACGTCCCTCCAGGGGTGAGTGGGATCAAACACCTTTTTACCCTCCAAAATGAGGCAACATGTTAAAGACTGGTAATGACTCCGTTACTAAGATAGCACTACAGACACGGGCAGAAAGCAATGGTTACGTTATCAACATTCGCTCTCCACGTGCATACAACTTGCAGAGAAGTCAAGAAATGCCTACTAAAGAAATGCACCCGATCAACAACGGCAAAGCAAACAACACGCGAGCCACTGCATATTAACGGTCGACACGAATTCGAGCCCGCAAAACAGTTCTATTCCCGACTTGACTTGGAGAATGTCGGAGGCTCGGATCGTTGTCTAGTTTAGTCAACGAACCACCAACACAACAATCGTAAGGTAGAAATCAACTCACGGTTTGGCCAGCACTTCTCCTGTTACTTTCCTTGTCCTTTGCTCTTTCCATACTGTAAGTCGACGAACGTTACTTCGAGGACAAACTTGGCGGGGATCGAGTCAATGATTGACCGCCTGCCGAAACAAACGCAAATCGGAAAAGCCACCTTCTTCAGTTCAGTACGACATGGATGCATGACAACACCAGTTCCAGTGCACTCGCCTTTTCAGTTGCAGCTGGAAATCCTTGGCTTGCTTGACACGTTCCTTCGTTGTTCACTGTGCCCAGTCGTCCAGCCCGGCCCGGCTAACTGAGGAACAAAGCAAAGCATCAATCATTAACCATCCACCATTCACAGGGCCAACACTTGCACTTTTTGGGGGGCGAGCGTGAACACAGGCCCCAACTACCAGAAATTATACCCTCGAGTTACCCACATTTGGGGTAATCGCAAGGGTCAACCTGATCAAAGTGCAATGAAAGGGCCTCGCCTTGAGAGGACTGCCTCCTTGATCACAGTACCTCCCGCATCAGGTAAGTTTTTTATATTTAAGGTAGACGGCCGGGCTCCCTTACGGGAAGTGCAATGCCTGCCGACTGACAGTCTCATCCATAGCGTGGATACAGTGCAAGTCCAACACTAATGGGTCTACGTAAGGTAGGGAACACCTACAAATGTAGCCAGTTCACCAACTTCGCCAGGGAATCGAATCCTGCCTACCTTTTTCAAAAATTCCCAAACCCAAAACCCCACACACATAAGAAATACAACAGGACAGACAATACAAAGTAACGGAACAGAACAAAACAGGACACAAGCCTCAGTACAGTACACCAACTAAGGAGACCCCGTACAAGAGGACACGCCACAAATAAACAGGAAGAGACAAACCTTAAATATTTACAGAAAGCTGACCAGCAGCAACAGAAGCTACTACAGCGCGAGCGCCCCATTAACGGTGAAAATACCTTTTCCGGCGAGAAGACTTAAACCGTTTGAAAAACCAAAAGGAGGTTGAACCTTACCAGCGTCTTCACCTGGGTGATAATGGACGTGGCACCAGGGCGAACATCTCGAAAACGGAAGTCATTCTGGTATTGCCAGATGAGGAGCTTGCAAATATTGAGAAGATAAACAAAGATGCGGGGAGTGGTCCTCAACTCATCAGAATTAAAACCAAAAAGAGCATCCCTACAGAGGATAACAGGACACATGGAGGAAAAGCAAAACATGAGAGACTGAAGGCAGGATAGAGTACTCTGAACGAGAGGGCAGTAGAAGAAATGGTGCTCCAGCGATTCAACCGGAGCACCGCAAAAACATGGCAGAGGAACTGGTAATCCAAAAGACACAAGGTGCTGCGCAGTATATAGAACACCATGGGCGATCTTCCAGCTGACGTCGATAACCTGACGATCCAGGTCGAAAAGATGGAGGGTGCGCCACGTAGTAGGCCAATGAAGAGACCCAAATGTAGGCGCAAATTTCCCGACGCAATGCAGTGAAACCATGTTCTCAGAAAGCAAATATTGATAACACAATTTAGTAGACATGTTAGAGACTGAACAGCAGACCTGACACGATGAAGAACCTAAAACCAGCGAGTTACGAGACACCGAGAAGGAGCCATCGAGGTTATGCCATGCAAGCAACAAAGACTTATAAAAGGGTGGTAAGACCCAAGGGCCAAAGGAAAATTGGTCGGAAAACACTTCAGAGGAGAGGCTTCGAGCCAATGGCTGAACCAATATGACATGAAAGTGACCCAGCCAGATGGAGAAGAGGCGAAGCGCTTCACCCATTGACCAAGAAGGGAACACACTTTTAGTTTAATGTCGACTACAGAAAAGCCACCAAAAAGAGGAGACTGCACAACTGTGGAGCGTGAAACCACCTCACGCTTTCCACTCCAAAAGAAGGAAAAAACAAGAAAGGATAGTTCTTTAAGGACCCAGGCTGGCATGTGGATGAGAGATACCACATACCAGACATGGGAGAGAGCAAGAGCATTAATGACTAGGGCCTTACCACAAAAAGAGAGCACACAAGAACACCAGGATTTGAGAACACAGTCCACCGCATCGATTCTGGGACGCCAGTTATCTGCCTCCAGGTTTCCCACGCCAAGAAAAACACCAAGGAGCCTTAATTTGGTAGAAGACCAATCCAATGCAACCGGAGAGCGATTGCTCTAACCGCTTAACCAGAGGCCCTTGGATTTTGATTGATTTAGCTTAGCACCAGGGGCTTTCTCAAATAGGGCATGTCTCAAACACAGCATGGATGGCATCATCAGAAGTAAGGATAAGTGACATCAGTATACTTGGAGATTGGAGAAAGAGGGGCAGAGCCGGGAAGACACAACCCAGAGATGTGAGGGTTGCAACGGATATTGACTGCAAGAACTTCGGACACCAGGACATACGGCAGGGGAGACAGGGGAGAACCCTGCCTGACACCCCTTGACAGGTCAAAAAACGGAGAAAGGTATCCGTTGACGTTAACCGCACTCTGGACACGATAAAACAAGTCTACCCAGGAGATGAATGAGGGGCCAAAACCCATGGTCTGCAGAGTGGACTTCATAAAGGACCAGTCGACACGGTCAAAAGCCTTCTCTTGATCTAAAGAGAGGATGGCAATAGGGGTGACAGAGTGCGCCGCATAGTCAACGACATCACGGAGGAGCACGACATTTTCCCCAATATAACGACCCGGGACCCCGCAGGTTTGATCTTTGTTGAACACAAGATGGATTACTTTCAGAAGGCGGGCAGCAATGACCCACGATGCCAATTTGTAATCAACATTCAAAAGGGTGATTGGGCGCCAGTTGCGCGAATCCAGCTGATCACTCTTCTTGAAGGAAAGCGAGATCACACCTCTACGTTGAGAGAGGGACATGTTGCCTGCATCAAAACAAGAGTTCAGCATGGAGACATGATCCGATCCCAAAACACTCCAAAATTTTAGATAAAACTCTGCTGGGAGGCTATCCAGACCAGGTGCTTACCTGAAGGGCAATGAGGCATTCCTCTGGCGTGAGGTGACCTTCACAGAGGGCAGCTTCTTCAGGATCCAGGGAGGACGAAACGTTACGCAGGAAGGATGATTGCACAGAAGGATCAGTAGGAACTGCAGTGAAGAGAGAAGAATAGAAAGACGACAGGCAACAGCATAAGTCAGGAGGGGAGGAGATGATGGAACCATCACTATCTCTCAACGCAGAGATCCAGCGATCAGCCGAGCGCTTCTTCTGCAACCTGAAAAAATAGGCTGAGGAGGACTCACCCTCTTCAATCCAGCGGACTCGAGAGCGAACCTGCGCTCCTCTACAGAGCTAGAATCTAAGGTAGCCAAGTCAGCAAGGGCGGAATGGTATGGGCCAAGGCAAGAAGTACACCCGGAGTCAATTTTAGACTTAAGATGGTCAATAAGAGGAACCAGTAGGTCCCGATTACGGGACTGAGCAGACGATCTTGCACAACAGTATCGGATGGTAATGCCCTTAATACGGCTCTTACCCTCCTCCCACCACTTAGCAAGGGACGGGAAACGAAGGATGGAAGACCGCCACACCCTCCAAAACTCAGAAATGGACTTGACGTATTCCTTATCCTCAAGGATGGAGGTGTTCAGCTTCCATAGTCCCGGACCAGGGGTACAATATCAGGGATTGAAACCGTCAACAAAACCGCACAATGGTTGGAAAAGGGACACGGAAGTATATCACAACACGATACGGATGGCACCCAGACATACAGAACACCAATGATGTCAATACATGATGCGCAGGTGCCGTCCCACCAAGTTCAAGTGAAACCCGAGGTAGAAGGGTGGAGATACCTCCATACGTCAATGACACAGCATGCCTCAAAGAGGCATCAAAGAGAAGAGGAACTCTCCCAAGAAGAGTCAGCTGGGTCAGAACCAAAGCGATCAATAGCACGGTCAAAGACCGTGTTGAAATCGCCAGCTAATATGGTGGGAACAGAGGGATCAATCATGGGATGAAGATCATCCAAGAACTGGTCACGTGCAGGGTTGCGATTGGGGCCATAGATACAACAAACATGAAAAGAGCTATCGAGATATGAAAATTCACATTGAAGAAAACGACCATCGCCATCACTCCACGATTTAACATAGACAGAGACGGACGATACAAAACAATACCGCAACAAGAATGGGCAGAGCCAGGAGAAGGGAGAGAACAAAAGCCAGAAGACGAAAACCAAGAAGAACATTCCCCAGGGGAAACACAAGGAGTCTCCTGGAGGCAGACTACGTCCACACTCACAGGGAGAGATCGCAACCATTGCACGAGACCAGCCCGTTTGGATTGAACCCAGATACCATTACAATTTAAGGTGAGCATGGACGAAGCCGTCACAAATAAGATGAGTAGCCATCCCAAATTCAAAGAGAAGTTATTTTTTAACAAACGACCTCGCCCTACCCAGGCGTACTGTGGAAACAACCCCAGGTGGCAACTGACTGGGGACATCATTACTCTTTTTAGGCTTTATGGACGAGCTCTTAGAAATGGATACAGCAGATGAGGAGGAGGGAGCAGAGAACCCACCCCCAATGCTCACAGAGGAAGGAGCACCAGTACTCTTGAGCTTTTTGGACGGAACCTTAGACTTGGGCACAGGAGACGAAGAAGAGGGAACTGAAGGCCCACTCTCAACATCCTCAGAGGAATTCCCCGAAATGGCCCGCTTACGTAGATCGGACGCCTGAGACATCTCGGTATCCACAGGAGTGGCAAATAGTACTAATACTTTCATTAGCATTATTATTTTCATTTTCAATAATACTTTCGTTTACATTATTACTTAAGATAGACTCACTACCATTACTATTACTTAGATTACTGTTATTATTAATTTGGGAAACATTACGTAATTCACCCCCGGGTGGAGCCCCACCCAGTCCACAATTTGCAATAATTGACTGACTCAATTAAGAGTCCAACTCATCTAATTGATTAAAGTGCTCATCCAGAGCCGCATGCCCTTCATCCTCAACCACAACATCTGGTTCATTACAGCCTTTAACCCCACCATCAGGTTGGCTCAAAGCGGTAACAACCACTTCAGCCACACTGGCTGTATCAGCCAACACACAATCTTCCAAAGATGCAGACGCCGTGGGCGGCGCTCTTCCAACACAGACCTGAACCTGGTATCAAGGTCTTCAGCATGTTGAAGGCCATGAGAAAGGTCACCCACCGGGAGCAGTACCAAAGGCTCAACCGTAACAGGAGGGGGATTGCCAACAACACCCCATGGATTAGGGAAGTGGTGCGCAACATGGCCAGGCTGATGACACCTGAGGCACTTGCCTTTATTGGGGCAAACAGGCCTTGTGGCTACCCTTAGAACAGATATCGCAAGTCAAGGGCTGGTCACGATACCATACCTTACACCGAAAACCATCAACAAAAACAAAGTGGGGGATGTGTCTGTTAACAATCATGTGGACCAAACGGGTGCCAGTGCACACATCGCGGATGTTAGTCCACCGCTGAAACCCCACATTTTTGAAAACTCCAAAATTGCCAAGAACAGTGGCAACAGGGTCATCAGGAAATTCAAATGGGTAATTATAGACCAACACATTCACCACCTGAGGAGGGGGAGGTGCAGGACAAATGACCAAACATTGTACCTCATTTATGGTAACCTCACCCAACTCCTCCAAGGTCTCTTTAGCAGAATTACTTTCACTACTAAACGAAACATGGGCGACATGCCCGGAACACAATTGAATTGACACAACTTTGTAATTAGGGTGGTTATTAACAAAGTACTCTAACACCCATTTTGCAACATCAGGAGCTGTAGTCTCAGCTGAGAAGCTCTTACAATCAATATCAACAGTGTGCGACAATGAACAACGCACCATAATGAAAACCAGAAACCCCAGATGAGGAAAAGGAAAAGTTAAGCCCAGATGGGCATGCGCCCCACTGGATAGGTACCCCGCTCCAACCAAACAACTACTCAAAACTAGGAACAAGAAACCCGAAGCAAATATGGCGCCAAAAATCGCCCAAAATACAGATATGAAAAAAGTAAAGCGTCGAAAACGCAGAAAGCTCAAAAAGCTTTGCAACCAGAGAACTGGTATACTCACCCAAAGAGACAGGAGCGAAGACTTTTGGCATACCACAAGGATAGGGCCTCCGGCCATACACTCCAAAGCGTCAGGCAAGTTTTTTTTGTATTTAAGACGGTACGATGGACGCAGTGCAATGTCCACCGACCATAGAGGCATAGATGAAAAAGTACCACCAAGGAGGGGGAGCACCCTCATAAGAGGCTGGCTCGCCAACTTTGCCAGGTAGTCGAACCCCGCCCCACCATAAAAAGACAAAAGACAATAGACACGGTTTAAAACATTAACATGCACTAAAAGCGGGAAATGAAAGACTGGTTAAAAATATAATAGCTCAGTACATCCAACAAAGGCGACCAGGACTAGGGAAAGAGACCAAAGACTTCAGTGCGTGTAATCAAAACGAAGAAACCAAAAAGTTCTTGATAAAAACAGGCGCTCAAAAACTCAGTTTAAAAGAACCGCCAGAGACACGGCCAACGATGCCATTAGCACCCCATTGATGGAAGAGGCGACGACGCCGCTGGGAGAGGAAACGCTTGAAGTACAGAGGCAAATAGAAATTTGCTCTGGACTTGAGAGAGGCCAGGAGCCTGGAAGCACTGGGTGGTACTAAACGGAAGCGATAGTCGTTGCACTGGCACCGGACTAAAAACTTACAAAGATTCAGTAAGTATTAGAAGACCCGAGGAACACAAAGAAGCTCGTCGCTGCTAAAGCCAAAGAGCATGTGCCCTACAGTTATGGAGGGAGCCAAGGGGGAGGGCCAAAAGAGCAGAGACTGAACAAAGCCAATGCCACTCTGGATGAGGGGACACGAAAAGAAGAGATGTTCAGAGGACTCCATGTGATAACCACAAAAGCAATTGGTGGGCAGGTTATAACCAAAGGAGGATAGCCGTTCAGCGGTGTACAAGACCCCATGAGCTACTTTCCAATTCAGATCAATGACTTGCCTGTCCAAGGGCAAGAAAAACAGAGATTTCCAGGTTGAAGGCCAGTCGAGGTCACCAAAGGAAGGTCTGAATTTGGTAACACAATGAGGCCAACAAGGATGATTAAGGAGACACAACTGGTAGCACAATTTGCAAGACAAGGAGGATGCCGGGAGGTCTACATTTTCGACCAAAGAGCATACAACCAAGCCAATTGGAGAGGCTGAGCCATTCAGAGCTTTCCACGCATTCAGCATGGCAGCATAAAAGAGAGGAAGCCCGGAGGGAGAGAAAGCCGAAGGTGCCGAGAAGACACTCAAGGAATCTATCGCAAAAACGGTCAAAGAACCAGAAGGTCATTAGAGAGACCCAGCTGTTCGGGGAGCACAGATAATGGCGGATCCATTGCACCAAGAGAGGATTAACTTTAAGAGCAATAGAGACCATGTTAAAGCCACCCTTGGAGCGGTCATGGATTACTACATTGCGAGCCACAAGGTCACGCTTCCCACTCCAGAAAAATTTGAAGATAATAGAGTTGAGCTCAGAGCGAGAGCATTAATAACAAGGGCTTTGCCGCTATATGAGAGGGACCGTGAACGCCATGAGAAAAGGCAGTTCTCAACGGCCTCAATTCTAGGGCGCCAGTTAGCAGTGTCAATGTTACCATTCCCAATGAAAACACCCAGGACTTTTAGCTTGGAGGAAGACCATTCGATTGGCACCGGTGCATCCACACAATCATGCCAACCACCAAGCCAAAGGCCTTTGCACTTCTCCATATTTAATTTCGCTCTGGTGCCGGTCTCAAAGAGGGCATACGTGTCAAATACAGCCACCGTAGCAGTATCTCATGATGAAATGACGGATGTGTCATCAGCATATAAAGATAAAACCGGCAAAGACACAGAAGCACAAGGCAACACAAGGCCCTTGATGGCCGGGTGGGCCCGGATATAATTGCGAGGACCTCCATAGTCAGAACATAGACGAGAGGAGACAGGGGGCAACCCTATCTAACTCCCCAAGAAGGCTTAAACTAACGAGAGGTGTGACCGTTGATGAGGATGGAGCTCCGAATGTCAGAGTAAAGCAAAACCACCCACTTGATGAAAGATGGGCCAAAACACATTCGAGAGAGGGTAGACTGGAGGAAGAGCCAATCGACGCGGTCGAAAGCCTTCTCTTGGTCCAAAGACAAGATGGCAAGCGGGAGATCCACATCGTTGGCATAGTGAACCACATCCCGGAGGAGGGCCACGTTTTCACCAATGAAACGATGGGGGATTCCGCAGGTTTGATCATGGGCCACGGCATGATGAACAACTCTTAGAAGTCTTCCAGCGAGAGCTCTGGCACAGATTTTATAGTCCACATTTAAGAGACTAATAGGGCGCAATTTCTTATGCAGTAGACGATCACCCTTCTTGAAAATGAGGGAGATAAGCACGCCCCGCTAAGAAAAGGGAAGAAGACCAGAGTCAAAGGAGGCATTTAGAACCTCGACAAGGTCAGGACCCAAACTATCCCAGAAAGCCAGGTAAAATTCGGCCGGGAGGCCATCCGAGCCTGGAGATTTTCCTTTAGCCATACCTAACAGTGCCTTATGCATCTCCTCCACAGTAAGATGGCCCTCACAAAGGGGGACCTGCGAAGGAAGGACGAAAAAAGACAGATTATCTAGGAGCTGATTCTGGACATCGGTGTTGGTAGGGCAGGCAGAGAATAAATCAGAATAAAGAGACCCATGAATCGCAGATGCCAGGAACATCAGCCACGATAGAATTGTCAGGATTCTGCACGGCAGAAAACCATTCCTCAATGCCATTTCTCTTCTCTAACCAAAAAAAGTAGCTGGTGGAGGCTTTGCCCTCCTCGGCCCAACGGGTGCGAGATCTGATGCGGGCACCCTCAGCCGCTGCATGGTCAAGAGACGCGATTGTTGATAGCGTGGACTCATAAACATTAAGAAGGGACACACGCCCATTGCCAATTTGAGCTTTTAAATGTTGAGCCAGAGATTGCAATAAAATACGAGTTGAGTTCTGCTCTTTCGATTTTGAGGCACCAGCTTTGATAGCCAGGCTCTTGAGATGATTTTTACCCGTATCCCACCAAGATTGTAGAGAATCAAAGGAGTGTGTCATATTTTTCCACCCAGCCCAGAAATCCGAGACTGAAGATCTGAAACCAACATCTTTAAGGATTGAAGTGTTGAGCTTCCAGCGGCCAGGGCCGCGAGGAGTCGGTTCCGGAATAGGAACAGAGAGAAGAACAGCACAATGGTCAGAATAAGGGCAAGCCAGCATGTCACAAGACCGCACGAGATGTATCCATGAATAGGGACACCCGAGAAGGTCAATCCTGGATGACAGTGTGCCATCTGGCCTAAGCCAAGAGAAAGCAAGGGTAGCAGGGTGAAGAGATCTCCAAATGTCAACCATACCACAATCACGAAAGAGGGAAAGAAGGGAAGCACCGCTTTCCCTGGAATAATCCAAAACGTTGGAACCCCTCCTATCCATGGACCGGTCAAACACGGCATTGAAATCCCCACAAACAAGGGTGGCAACCGACGTATCAATTTTGGAGGAGACAAAACTGAAAAAGTTGTCTCTATCCGGATTCCGGTTAGGGGGATAAACACAGACGACACGAAAAATCACATCACAATCTTGAAATTCAGCCAAAACAAAACAACCATCTGAGTCAGTACAAGAGTTAAGCAACGAATATCTAGGCCGGAAGAGAATAACAGAACCACAGGAGTACAAGGAGCCGGGGGAAACAACAGACAAGAAACCATAAGAAGAAAACCAGGAATTGCTCTCGGCAATTAAAGTGACATGGGTTTCCTGCAGGCAAGCGAAGTCGAAAGACAAATGGCTAAGCCAATGAAGCAGAGCCATCCTCTTATTCGCGTCCTGCAATCCATTGGTATTAAGAGTTAAAAAAGACGCCATGACAAGTCGGTAAATGAAGAAAAACATCAACTATGAACAATACAGTCTCAAGAAGGGAGATCAGCCCTAAGTGGGACGATCTCGCAAAACCATTGGCAGACCATGGTGCCGCCCACGACCACGCGGGGAGACAGAAACAGTCCTGTACTTCTTTTTGGAGGAGGGCTCTCTGGACCTGCTCTGTTTAAGTGATGCCAAAGATGGATCCATTGAGTCTACATCAGCCTTAGAACGCAGATCCGAAGATTCTAGGACTGCAACGACATCGGAGACTACGACGTCGCCAATAACACTACCATTTTGTTTGACATTTTGGACAGTGCTAAGAATACTTTGGCTCTGAGAGAACTCAGAGATAGCTTGAGAGGAGGAGAGGGAGGGCACATCCTCATTAAATTCTTCAATGTCAGAGCAGTCTGACGCATCCAGAAAAAGTTCGTCCGAATCAGCTTGTTGAGAGGGAGGAACAGCCTCTTCCTGAGGAGCCAGCGAATGGCTAGAGCAAGACTGAGGAACAGGGGCCGGCTGATGAGAACCAACAAAAGAGTCAATAGACCCCTCGGAAGGGGCGACCTGAGGGGAAGCTAAATGACTGGAAGAGCCAGCAACTTTGTGAAAACCTGATTGGGCCCCACCGTTGACGGGAGCACTAGAAGAAAATTGGGCACCTGAAGGGACCTCACCATTAGGAGGAGCACTAGGAGAGTTTTGATCTCCCAAGCGACTCCCGTCATTAGCGGAAACACCAGAAGAATTTAGGTCACCCACAGGGGGGACCACCTGAGCCTCACCATTAGCAGTGGTATCAGAAGAATTTAGACCATCCACAGGGGGGCCACCTGAGCTCCACCATCAGTGGGAGCACCAGATGAATCATCCCCAGAAACGTCAGAAGCAACGTTGAGGCCCCAAGGATTAGGGCAATTTCTAGCGAAATGACCCTCCTGTGCGCAAAGGCAGAATTTATTCTTATATGGGGAGTTTAACAACTTATGCCCAATTGTTGCACAGATGTTACACATAATGGGTTGGCCACGGTACCAAACCCGACAAGTAAAGCCATTAATAACAGCCACTCTAGGAGGAGTTTAAGACAAAACAATGTCAATCAGCCTCGTGCCAGTGGCGATGTCACCATTTCATAAATACTTTTGATGAGGAACACCCTTAACAATACCATAGTCAGCAAAGAAAGCGGAGATGTCCTCAGCAGGATCCTCATAAGGGTAATCAAAAAGATGGACGATAGTGGTGGGAGGACCCCCGTCCATCCTACACCACAGGCCAGAAAGCCTCACACCCTTTTCATGCAAAGCAGTGAGGGCCTGCTCCTGCTCTTTGAAAGTGACACGGATGACATCAAAGTTCTGGTGGACTGCCACAACATTTTGATATTTTTGAAGGATGGCAGTCAAAGTTTCATCCTGGGATTTGCCCGAGAGCTTTTTGCCGCAATGAATGTTGACGGTTTTGCGGTGCTCACGCATGATGAACTAACAACAGCAAATTTTAGCGGAAGGAAAAATTTAGACAACAGGGCTATTTCCTGGCTACAATAAAACTAGGTACACACGGGAAAAAGAATGAATGAAAGAACTACGGGAATTTACCCTGCTACAAAAATATTACTAAGTAATAAAACTACAAAAAGGTAAGATATAAATTTGGACAACAGGACTTTAGCCTGGCTACAATAGAATTAAGCGCAGCGAATAGCAATAAATAAGGGACAATTAATTAATATTTAAATACGTTAATGGGATTTTACCCGACTACAATAAATACTATTAAGGAGAAAAATAATTTGGGCAACAGGACTTATTGCCTGGCTATAATAAAATTACCACAGGAATTTACCCGGCTACAAATATATAACTAAATAATTAGACTACAAAAAGTTAGGAAACAAATTTGGACAACAGGACTTTAGCCTGGCTACAATAGAATTAAGCGCAACGGATGGCAATAAATAAGGTAGAATGAATTATTATTTAAATACGTTAGCGGGATTTATCCGACTACAATAAATACTATTAAAAGAAACAAGAATTTGGACGACAGGACTATTGCCTGGCAACAATAAAATTATGAGCACACAGGAAAGAAGATGAAAAAGAATGAAACGCAGAAATTTACCCGGTTACAAAAATAATACCAGGTAATAGGACTACAAGAATGAAGATACAAATTGGACGACGGGACTTTAGCCTGGCCACAAAAGAACTAAGCGCTGCAAACAGCAATAAATATGAGAGAATTTGGAAGAGCGAAAGCTTAAAAACAAGCAATGCTCAAGCAAAGTTAAAGCACGCAATGAATATCAATTAAGTTATAAGATAAATTTGGACAACAGGACAAGCCTGGCTACAATAAAATTAAAGTAAGAGACACAAGGCACAGAAAAGTGCAAAGTGCGCAAAAGTGAATCCCAAAAGAATCCACTCAAAAAGAGCCACACACAAAATAAGAAAAAATGAGAAGGTAAGCTATATGGGTGACCAGGTCCTGAGGTACGCCCGGCTTGAGAGCCAACCCATGAGCCCTCTGTTTTCTTGGGGTTAAGCCGCGAGCCTGATCTCCACTCGAAAATATTAATAAGGTTAAAAGCACGTGTTATTCAGTAATCATTAGCTAGTATTAGAGTCGTGTCATCAGCGTACTGAGACACTTTGCATTGTTTATTTTTAGAGCCCGGGATTTGAATTCCCTGTATGCTCGTATTGTGTTAAATGGCTTGACCTAAAGTTTCGACCACAAGGGAATATAGAAGGGGTGTAAGCGGACAACCTTGCCTAACCCCTCGCTGGAGGGAAAAGGGCGAAGAAAGCCAGCCATTGTTTATGACCAAGGAGGTTATATCCGTGTAAATCACTTGAACCCAGCGACGGAAGTCCGGGCCGAAATTAAATTTCTCGAGAACGCGTTGAAGGAAAGTGTGATTAACCCGGTAAAAGGCTTTTTCTTGGTCCAGACTAA
The DNA here is from genome assembly GCF_964199315.1 of Orbicella franksi. Lineage (NCBI taxonomy): Eukaryota > Metazoa > Cnidaria > Anthozoa > Scleractinia > Merulinidae > Orbicella > Orbicella franksi. The sequence goes on along the minus strand of NC_138145.1, from coordinate 5,089,312 downwards.
TAACAACTGCAGGAAGCTGTTCAAGCCAGACAAAATCGATGGTGTCCCGTAGTAGGAAAAGGTTTTCAAATATGCTGCATCCGGGGACGCCACAGGTTTGATCCTTGCTGAGGATATTAGGGAGAACCTTGCATATACGATTGGGCAAGGCCTTTGTCGCAATCTTATAGTCAAGGTTCAGAAGCGAGATGGGACGCCAATTCTTTAGCGATAAAGGATCGTCCTTGAACAGCAAACGCAGGAATCCGCGGTGTTGTGATGCCGAAAGAAAACCTTCGCGGAAAGAAAAATTGAGTGTATCCACCAAATCCCGTCCGAGAAGGCCCCAAAACCAGGAATAAAATTCGGCCAGAAGGCCGTCTGTACAGAGTGATTTACCCGATTCCATTTGTGAAAGAGCAGCGCGACATTCTAGAACAGTCAGCTCTCCCTCGCAAAGTGTCTGATCTTCGGATGACAAAGTGGAATCGAGCTGATCCAAGAGCCAGTCTTGACTCTCGCAGTCAGTTGGTTCCTCAGTGTAAAGAGTTTTATAAAAGGCGTGGCATTCTTTCAGAATGGCCCAAGAGGCTTTAACCGTAGTGTTATTGTCCACGCGTAACGCGTGGATCGTTTTGCGTGACTGGCGAGAGTTTTCCAGCTGGTAGAAATACCACGTCAGTTTTTCACCCAGCTCGGTCCACTGTTCCTTGCTACGGAGAATACAACCTTCAATCGCTTCATCGTCCATTGCCCTTAAGAGATCTTTAATCTCGAGCAACCTGTGACAATGATTGACATTGTTAGGATCAGCGCGTGAATGAAGGTTGCAAAATTCCCTTTCGAGAGCGGCTCGGTCACACCTCCAAGTTTTGACGGCGGTGATGCTGTGGGAAACGGCAATTTCCTTGAGTTGAAGTTTACCTGCATCCCACCAACTGCATGGGTCAGTGAATACAGGTTTTTCTAACTGCCATTGAGGCCAGAAATTATTCACTTCGGCACAGAAATCTTCTGATTTTAATAGCCGCGTGTTAAATTTCCAGACGCCTTGCTCGCGGGGATTTGAATGCCCCAGTTGTGTTTTAATAGACACCATATGGTGATCAGAGTACGAAAAGGGGTTGTACGTGTGGTCACGCACTTGTGATATCCACGCGATTGGGGTATAAAAGCGGTCCAAACAGCAACCGACCGAGTGTGGGCCATTGAACCAAGTGAATAGTTTTGTTGCCGGATTTTTCATTCAGAAGACATCCTCTAGAGAAAGTGAATCCGCAAAGGCAAGCAAATGCCTGATTCCCTTATCTCCGAAGGTGTCATCACCTCCCTATTTATCCAGAAGGACAGGCATGCAATTGAGGTCGCCGGTCATAATAGTGTCAACATTACGAAAAGCGAGAAGCCACAAAGTGCCGAAAAATGCCTCACATTCCGTATGTTTATTGGGAGCATAAACATTGACAAGTTGGAAGACATGGTCACTATGTTTGAGTTTGACAACTAGAACACGGCTGTCCGTGTCTATATTATGGCCAGCGACCTCAATCCAGCTCCCAGGATGGAGAAGTAAGCCCACCCCGGCCGATCTGTTTGTACCGGGAGACCAAAGTGTGCGACCGCCCCATTGTTTCTCCCAAAGCTCACCTTGCGTGACATCCAGTAAATGTGTCTCCTGGAGGAGATAGATGTCAAAATGTTGATCTAGTAAATATTTAAATACTTTCTCATGTTTGTGATGTTCGGCGATGCCGTTAACGTTAATCGTACAGACACCGCCATAAGTAAGCCGTATAGTATGAAATTGAAGGTGACAAAGGTAAAAGAGTTAAGTGTCCTTAAAGAGCTTATAGGAGAACTGAACGTCCTTGAAGAGAGAGGAGTTTTGCATTGGCGTCCTGGGGGACAGTGCCGTCAAGATCCTTCCAAGCATCTATGGTGGCCTGGGATGCTTTATGTTATCGGCCTTTTCCTTCGTTGTACGGGCCGCATTTGTAGTACAGGTAATAACCGCGACACCGGTAGAAAACCGGGGCGGGTGCAGCGTGCATGAACAGGTTGCAATGAAGACCTGCTTGGGCCAGTGCGGTGATGAAGTGTTTAAGGCCTGTCCCAGGGGATTGCTGACTGGGGGGGGGGTTGCTGGCGGGTGGAGTGGATTGTGAAGTAGAGCTGGGTGTTGGGGTAGCTACTGTCGTGTCCTCTTAGTACATAAATTAGAGGAGGTTTAACTAGTTGGAGAAGTGAAACTTGTTCGGAAAGAAGCAAACGACAAGTCGACCATGTGCTCTCTTTATTCTTCTCTCCCATACTGCTCCTTGTCTACTTCATGACATAAATGCACGAAATGTGACATACACAACATCTCTCCTTTTCTCTGAGGAAAGAAAGTCTAACAATCCTTTGAACATGAACGTAAACATAGCGAAAACAAATTCAACTCTAAAGGTAGATGCCTTTATGCAATAAACATGTCAACAAAGTTAAAAGTTTAAATTGTCTCCGAATGAGCGTCCTTGACAACACTGTAAAAAACAAAATCACAAAGTTCTCAGTCACCGAAACCTTAATCACAAAGTTCTTTGATTTGTCCATCAGTAAACATCTCACAGGAGATCAGTTCATAATTTCAAAACATAGTCTTTGTATCTCTCTGGTGGTCTCCTCTGCCTCTGAGGTCTCTGAGTCAACCTTGGTGTTGCTGACGTGCTAGGTACTGTTGCTTGGTCAATTGCCATATCACTACGGGTGGTAACTGACTCGTTTCCATTCTCTGCACTTGTTTGTACTCACAGTGTAATCCTGGTTGGAGGTTCACTCTGTGGTGTGGTAGGGGCTGCTGGTGTCAATTCACTTAACGCTTGGCTTGGAATTGTGGAAGGTATGACGAATTCGTCTGGGCCAGCAGATGGTGCCACAGGTGTCGATACAGGATCGTCCACTATAAACCTTTTCACATGTGAGGTGTTTCTCGAGTATTGGGTCCCACCTGGAGCCTCCACAATGACACTGTTGCCAGTCTTGCTTACCACAAGGTATGGCGTTGGATTGAATGGTGTTGAGAATTTGTCTTCTCTCTTGTCTTACAAGTACTTGATCACCCACTGTAATGTCTAATGGTTTCGCATTTGCTGCTTTGTTGGCATATGCTTTGGTCTTTGCCTTCACTTCTGTGTCTCTATCCCGAGTTTCTAGGTCTAGACGGCAATCAGCATGTAGCTCTGGCAGCTTCCCTCTCATCTTTCTATTGAACAACAATTCGGCAGGGCTTTTACTGGTGGTGGTGTGATCAATACTACGGTATTTCGTCACATATCTTAACTCCTTCTTCCAGTCGACCCCTTCAGCTTGGGCAATGTGAATTCTCTTCATCAGGGAGGCGTTCTGCCGTTCAACTTCCCCATTGGCCTGGGGCCATTTCGGTGTTGTCTTGAGATGGACGATTCCATTCTGCACACAGTATTCCTGGAATTCTCCAGAGATGAATTGAGGTCCATTGTCTGACTTGATAGTTATGGGAAGACCATGGTGGCTAAAAATCTCTTCTAGATTGTCAATTACTTTCACAGTGGTGGTTGATGTGATGATGGCATACTCATAGTAGTGACTATAATAGTCAACAACAACCAGTATGGAGTGTCCGGATGGAAGTGGTCCTAGTAGGTCTACAGCCAGGTTTTGCTGAGGACCCTCTGGCAATGTCGTTGATGTCAACGGCTCAGGTGGATTTGGACGTGTAACCAGTTGACATCCATAACAAGATTTGCAGAACTTCTCTGTTGCCTTATCAATACCACGCCACCATACCTTGCTTCTCAAATTCTGCTTTGTTCCAACAATTCCCAAGTGTCCCTCATGTGCTAAGGATATTGCCTGGGGCCTTAGCTTGCTTGGCAGTACGATATGAGTACCTCTTAGGACTAGCTGCCCGATCACACACAGTTCCCTGCAGCTGGTGCATAAACCTTACATTTCTCAAATTGACTGGTTTTAATTGCCTCTCTCAGGGCTTTCAACTCTTCATCCACTGCTGATGCTTTTTCAACTTCTCTCGTGGTTAGGGCTGCGGGTGTGGCACTGACGCCTGCAAATCGAACATACTCTTCAGCACCATGTTGATGATTTGTTGGTTTGTTCTGACTGAGCAAGCGTGAGAGGGGATCAGCTACATTGCTTTGTCCTGGAGCATACACGACTCTGAAATCATAGGGTTGTAGGCGGATTACCCAGCGTTCGATGCGGGCACAAGGTTTGGAACGAGGTCCATAGATCACTTCCAACGGCTTGTGATCGGTCACTAGATCAAATCGCATTCCATAAATGTATGTGTGGTACCTCTCGCAAGCCCAAACGAGGGCAAGGGCCTCTTTCTCCATCTGGGAGTATTTCTGTTCACACTCTGTGAGGCTGCGGCTTGCATAGCAAATTGGTACCCATGCCCCATTCTGGTTTTACATTAGTACAGCTCCAAGGCCAACAGGGCTTGCATCTGCAACGACTTTGGTTGATGCTCTCTTGTCAAAGTATGCCAATGTGCCTGCTTCAGCCATGCTTTGCTTAAGTGACTCAAAGGAAGCTTTTTGCTCGGGACCAAAGTGGAACGGAACATCTTTCCTGGTTAGTTTCCTCAATGGCTTTGTGATGGTTGCAAAATGGGGAATAAATCTGCTGCTGTAATTAGCCAATCCTAAGAAGCTTCGAACTTCACTGACGGTTTCAGGCTCTCTTGTTTCTTGCAGGGCTCTAACTCTTTCCTCTGTCGGGCCGATTCCTTTTTCAGACAGAAGAATTCCCATGAAAACCAGTCTGTCCACATTGAACAAGCATTTGTCAGCATTGAGAGTCAAACCATGTTGTCTGAGGCGCTCCATGGTTTTGAGAAGGCGTTGGTCATGAGTCTTCTGGTCTGGGCCGTGTACAATGATGTTATCAGAGATATTGTCAACGCCCTCTATTCCAGCCAGAGCAGTGGATATCTCATGTTGGTACAGTACACTTGCTGAGCTCACACCAAACAATGGGTGCTTATATCTGTATAAGCCCTTGTGTGTCACGAAGGTGGTGATTTGGCGTGACTTCTTGACTAAGCTCCAGCTGGTGGTATCCCCACTTTAAATCTAGCTTGCTAAAAACCCTTGAGCTGTTCATGCAGTGTAGCAGCTCATCGACAGTTGGCATGGGGTGTCGACCACGTAGAATGGCCTCGTTTGCTTGCCTCATATCGATGCAGAGACGAATGTCACCATCCACTTTCGGGATAATTACTACTGGGTTCACCCATGGTGTAGGCCCATCAACTTCTTCTATGATGTCACAGTCCAATAGTTCTTGAATCTTCTTTTCTACTTTTTCTTGTAAATTGAAGGAGGTTCGCCTTAACGGCTGAGCAACTGGTTTCGCTTTTGGATCTACGTGTAATGTCACTTGCTTAGACTTCAACTTTCCAATCCCGCTAAATACTTCTGGGAATTGTTGCTGCAGTGTCTGCCTGGTTCCAGCAACTGTTGTGATGTCAACACCAATTCTCAGCACCCCTAACTTCATTGCAGTATCTTTGCACAGGAGTGGCACTCCTTTTCCTTTGATGACTAGGAATTCGGCTTGAGTTTTCCCTTTACCAATCAACACTTCACAAATAAAACGACCTTTTACTGGGAGGGGTTTGCTGGATGCATAGGCATATAGCTTCCTGTCAATAGGAGCAGCTTCTGATTTACATTTGATCTTCTTAACTTTCAAATCTTCCCAGGTTTCTTCATCAACAATGTTATTGGTGGCTCCAGAATCCACCAACATTTCAAGTTTTACCCCACCAACAGACAACTTGAGCAGATTTGAGTGAGCTTCATTAGTAACTCTGAAGGCATAATCAACTTGGTCCCCATCAGCTTTTAACTCTTCTTGCACTTGATTAACTCCGGGTTTCTTTGGTTTGGTTTTGCAAACGCTAGCAAAATGATCTTTCTTTTTACATTTCCTACAGGTCTGACCCCTAGCAGGACATTTTCGATCTCTACCCAGGTGTCCACTCCACCCACAACGATAGCACTGAATTCCATTTTTCTTTCAGTTTTGGTTACCATCAGGTCGCTCAGGTCTTTCGTAAACCCTGTTTGCATCTTCTTTACTTGGCTCACTCACACTGAGATGAGACATTTGGTGGGCTACACTTTCACACTGTTCTGCGATTTCTAATGTACGAGCGAGCATTAGTTCCACTCTTTCCTCAAGCAGTTTGTGCTTTACATAGTCTGACCTACATTTACACAGGACGCGTCTCTTATCTGGTTGTCAAAGTCTGCACCAAAATTGCAATCCTTTCCTTCTTTTCTTAATCGAGTAACAAACTCCAAAACAGTCTCACCTTCCTTTTGTTGGAGTCGGTGAAATTTCTGGCAGGCGACAGCTGTATTCACTTTGGGAAGAAAATATCCATTCAATGCTGTTACAGCCACAGCGTAATCGGTTGCTTCTCAGGTATCTGCGACAGTAGAGAAAATTTCTTGTACATCTGGGCCTGCTAAATGGAGTAGCATCGCTCTTTGCTGCCTCGTGTTTGCATTTGTAGTCTCAGTGATAATGAGACCTTTCCCATCCGCAAATAACTCAAAAGATGTGAACCAACGTGTCCAGCGCGGTCCCAACGTGGCGCGATCCGAGTGACAATCGAACTTAAGAATCGCATTTAAAGCGCCATTTTCGCTGAGACATCTTGTGCCGTACTTGTCCTCGTCGGCAATGTCATGTCCGCTTAGTACATAAATTAGACGAGGTTTAACTAGTTGAAGAAGTGAAACTAGTTCACAAACAAGCACACAACAAGTCGACCACGTGCTCTCTTTATTCTTCTCTCCCATACTGCTCCTTGTCTACTTCATGACATAAATGCACGAAATGTGACATACACGACAGCTACATTATCGGTAATGGTCTTTTTCGGCACCTCTGGTTCTTCGTCGCTCCCTGAGGCGGAAGGGAGTTCTCTTTTGCGCCCTCTACTGGCCAGTAATCTCGCCATTTCCTCCTCTTCCTCTCGCATGGCCTGATCATAGGTTGCGTTGTCGTGTTCCGTAGCGCGTGTAGCTTCAGCGTAGGATAGAGACGGTTCCGGCTGCGTGAACAGGGACGGTACGGTGTCCATCCTACCCTCAGAGTTTTCGTCAGTAGTTTCCACGTTACGGTCAGGGGGAGAGTTTGGTTGAAAATTTTCTCGCTTTTGGCAATCTTTGACCACGTGCTCTGTTGACTGACAGCGATAGCACGTGGCAGGTTGACCAGAATATTTGAAGCGTAATTCAATGCCTGTGAGTACCACTCTTTTCGGGATATTGCTGAAGATTTTAATAAATTCAGCAACACGGACGCCTCGCTCAATGTGGGTGAAGCCTTCCTCCTGAAAGTGAAGGCAGCGAAGGCTGCAGGTCTTAAGTTCACCGTATTTTTCGAGGAGCGAAAGTAAGTCCTCATGAGGAAATTCCACTGACATGAAGATCGAAACATGGATGATTTTTGCGCCTAAAACACGGAGGGGTTTTCTGATTTCGCCATAATCATAGCCTGAGTCAGCCAGTTTAGCTGCAGCTTCTGCTGTGTTCAAAGTAATGTTGAAGCATTTTCCTCTGAACTGGGGGACAATGCCACAGATGTCTTTCACGAAATCGGGCAATGATTTCACAATTTCCAACGCATCACTTTCCATATCGTCATCAATCATTAGACGCACAGTGCGCCGGTGAGCAAATTGGGGCCTGGGCCAACTGAGTGCCATGGCATCACGTCACGGGCAAAGAAAGATGCAGAACAGACACTGCAGTACTCACCACCAAAGTTGACACGTATGGATAAGGGAAGCACAGAAGCAAAAAATTGCTCCAGAAAAACTGCCAAAGGAATCTCCGAAAAAAGAGAACTGTCCTGGCTGTCAGTCTAAGATCAAAGAACTACACTTCATCTTAGCCAAAAGGCCAAGAAGCGATACCAGACCTTCCCTCCCATAGGAGGGTGGTCCAGGGTTTCCCCCTTTGAGATATGGTGGTCAATATTCTGTCGCTGAGGGGCCTTAAGCCGACTCTATGCCGACGCTATGGAGCAAGTTGCCATCGTAGACGCACTTGTTCTACAGCACAAGTCCACAAAAATCAGCAGCAAAGTTGATAACCTCCCTCCAGGGGTGAGTGAGATCAAACACCTTTTTGCCTCCAAAACGAGGCAACATGTTAAAGACCCGTAATGACTCCATTACTAAGATAGCGCTACAGGCACAGGCAGAAAGCAATGGCTACATTATCAACATTGGCTCTCCACATGCATACAACTTGCAGAGAAGTCAAGAAATGCCTGCTAAAAGATTGCTGCTTGGTATTATTGCTTTGCTTTTGCTTTGGTAGCTCGTTTAAAAGACTAAATTTTCAGCCCTTTCTCTTGTCTACGACCATACCACAGGGAAAGCACCGGTTCTCGTCCGATCACCGAAGTTAAGCCCTGTCGGGCGGGGTTAGTACTTGGATGGGTGACCGCCTGGGAATACCCCGTGTTGTAGACTTTTCATTTTCTCGGCCGTTTTATTTTGCATACGTTCATTTTTTCTTTCTTTTACTACCAACTTTGGCTATTCCAGTGGCTGGAAGGCACAAATAACTTTTTACACATTTCAGGAGACTCAAAAGATAGCTAGAAAACATGAAAAGTACCCTTAAAATGATCGCGGGATAAATTAGAATCTAAGTCTCACGTGCTAACGTTCGCGTGGGAAACGGTTATTTATGACATCAAATTGGTGTGTGACATCAAATAATTCGAAGCAAAATGATATTCTGCCTTGCAGAAGGGTTTTCAAGCAGCTAAAAGTGCGGAAAACTACGCCAATTCCCAAAGAAATGCACCCGATCAACAACGGCAAAGCAAACAACACATGCGAGCCGCTGCATATTAACAGTCGACACGAATTCGAGCCGTCAAAACAATTCTATTCATGACTTGACTTGGAGAATGTCGAATGTCGATGTGCAATGAAAGGGCCTTGCCTTGAGAGGACTGCCTCCTTGATCACAGTACCTCCCGTGTCAGGTAAGTTTTTTTATGTTTCAGGCGGTAGAATGGACGTGGTGCAATGTCCATTAACCCTATCGACTAGCATGAAAGAACAATACAACTACCGCTGAAGTGAGGGGGCACCCTCATACGAGGCCAGCCCGCCAACTTCGCTGGGGAATCGAACCCCGCCTCACTATGGAGGAAAGACTAAAAACTAGGAACATAGACCAAAGAGGACAAAGAGAACGAGATGCAATGGATTAAAAAGACTAAGAAACGCTAAAATGAGGATGAAAAGACAACGTTAGAACCATCCACTATGCAAATGGTGGCATTGCCACCCCACTGACGCACAAAGAAACGACGACGACGATTGGAGCTAAAGCGTTTAAAAAACAAAGGTAAGTAAAACTTGACACGTGCTTTGATAGAGGCGATAAGGTTCACGGCACTTGGTTGTACAGACCAAAACCGATGATCATTGCGTTGGGCACAGATCACAAATTTGCACACAAAAAGTAGGTATGCAAAAATGCGGGGGACACAGAAATTCATCAGAGCTGAAGCCAAAAAGCATATGACAAAGGGTAATGGAAGGAGCCAAAGCGGATGCCACATAAAGAAGGGACTGGATCCAATCTATCCCACTGCGGGCCAGAGGGCACTCAAAGAACAGATGATTGGGTGACTCTAAGAGATGGCCGCAGAAGCAGGAAGTGGAATAGTTGTAACCAAAGGAAGACAGGCGAGCAGCAGTATATAAGACCCCATGAGAAATTTTCCAGTTAAGATCAATAGTTTTCCGGTCAAGCAGTAAGAAGGTAAGGTGCCTCCATTTAGCAGGCCAATACAAATCTCCAAACAGCGGCCAAAATTTCCCTACACAATGGGGGAAGCTATATTGGAAGAGGGCATAGATTTGTAGATGGACTTACAAGTAATGGATGCAACAGAAGTGTCACCGATAGCTAAAGAATTAAGAGGGACAGAAAAAAGACCCCCGACAGCACACCAAGCTTTCAACAGAGAACAATGAAAAGGAGGCAAAAGGGAGGGTTCAAAATCAAATGGAGAGGAAAAAACTTCCATGGGGGAGGTGCCAAATCTGTCAAAGTACCAGAATGTCATCAGTGATACCCACGCGTTGGGAGAGGTTGAGAATCTTCGCACTCATTGAACCAGAAGAGCAGAAGTCTTGTACTGAGTGTGGACGACCAAAAAACCTCCAGAGTTAGTGGGTTGACACACAACCGCACAAGCAACCACATCTCTCTTCCCACTCCAAAAGAAGCGGAAACACAAGGTATTGAGTTCCTTGAGAACCCATGGGGCCATGTGTATAAGAGACGCCACATACCAAACCCGTGAGAGGGCGAGAGCATTAATCACTAAGGCCTTCCCCTAATACGAGAGAGAACGCAAACGCCATGAAGAGGGGCAGTTTTCAACGGCATTGATCCTAGGGCGCCAATTTGCCTCCTCCAGATCACCAGGGCCAATAAAGACTCCCAAAACCTTGATCTTAACGCAATTCCAGCAGATGGCAACAGGGGCGTCCAGGCGATGCCGCCATGAACCCAACGAAAGGCCCTCACATTTATCCGGGTTAATTTTAGCACCAGAGGCCTTCTCAAACAGATCATATGTCTCGAAGACTGCAACAATAGCTTCATCAGAGGTGACAACGACGGAGGTGTCGTCCGCATACAGAGAGAAAACAGAGAGATCAGGCACTCTGGGGATCGAGAGACCTGAAATAGCAGGATTCTTGTGAACACTGACTGCCAAGACCTCCATGGTTAGGATGTAAAGCAAGGGAGACAGGGGAGAACCCTGTCTCACACCATGAGAAGGATGAAAGGGCTTGGTGACATAGCCATTGACAATTACAGAACTGTGTATGTCAGTGTAAAACAATATAATCCATTTGCAGAAAGAAGCAGCAAAGCCCATTTTGGATAGAGTAGAATATAGAAAGGACCAGTCAACTCGGTCAAAGGCCTTCTCTTGATCGAGGGATAAAATTGCAACGGGATAATTTGCGTCAGAAGCATAGGAAACCACATCTCTCAAGAAGGCAACATTCTCCCCGATGAAGCGACCGGGCACTCCACAGGTTTGATCAGGGGCGACCACAAACTGTAAAACCTTTAGAAGACGACCAGCAAGAGTTCTGGCGCACAGTTTATAATCTACATTAAGCAAGGTAATAGGACGCCAATTCTTACAGCTAAGTCTGTCTCCTTTTTTGTGTATAAGCATAATGAGACTGAGCTTTTGGGTCTCAGACAGAGAATTCAGATGATAAGCTTTGTTAAAAACCTCAGTAAGGTCAGAGCCAAGGACATGCCAGAACTTGATGTAGAATTCAGCGGGCAATCCGTCAGAGCCGGGGGTCTTATTTCTTGACATGCCGTTCAGGGCAGTCAAGACTTCAACCGAGCTCAGAGGACCATCACATAAGGCCAATTGATTGGGAGACAAGAAAGAATCCAATTTGTCAAGAAGACAAGCTGCTATGTTAGTATGGTAGGTAGGTAGATAGGTAAGACTTATTTTACGAGGGTCTCCCCAACAGTAAAAAGGTCTAAATAAAAAGATCTCCAAACAGAGCAGATCTCATCAATCTTTGAGACTATTACATCCTCTCTGTTGCGAATGGCAGAGATCCAGCTTTCAGAGCCACGTTTTTTCTCTAGACGGAAGAAAAAAGAAGAGGTTTCACCCTCCTCTGCCCAATGTGCCCTGGAGCGAATCTGAGACCCCTTAGCAGCTAGGGATTCTAAACTAGAAATCTGAGCTAAGACATTTTGGTATACCTCAATACAGGAGACAACGCCAGTGTCAATGCGAGATTTTAAGTGAGATGCTAAATTAGAGAGGAGATCCATGACGTTCTCGAGACTTCTCATTACAATGATTAATTGACAGACTTTTGATCTTGCTTTTCCCCAAGTTCCACCAGTCCAAAATGGATGGAAAAGAATGTTTGCGCTTCTGCCACTGTGTCCAAAAATCAGTAATTAAGGGACGTAATCAGGGTCATCTAGGATAGACACATTGAGATGCCATCTACCAGGCCCATGAGGAACCACTTCCGGAATCAAGGAGGTAAACACCACAGCACTATGGTCCGAAAAAGGACAAGGACAGATTTCACAGGATGACACGGAAGATGCCCAAGAATAGGGACAACCCACCAAGTCAATCCGGGACAACAAAGAGCCATCAGGTTTATCCCACGTGAAGCAAAGTGTTGAAGGATGAAGGGTCCTCCAAGCATCTAGAACGCAACATTCACGAAAGAGGTTTGCGAGGGTTTGGCTACTGTCACGATTGCCAAACGTGGATGATGAACCTCTTCGATCAACGGAGCGATCGAAAACTGCATTGAAGTCTCCGCACATGATAGTGGGGACAGATGGCTCTATGGAATCAGCTACGAATTCAAGAAACTCATCTCTGTCGGGATTATGATTTGGAGCATAAACACTACAGACGCGAAATGTGTAGTCACAGAGAGAAAATTCGCATAATACAAAACGCCCCTCAGTCATTCCACACATTACACAAGTGAAAAATGGACCGGAACAAAACAATTGTCCCACAAGAGCGAATGGTGCCAGGAGAGTAGGCAACTTGAGAGCCGTGCGAGGAAAGCCAACTCTGCGCTTCCGAAACAGTAGAAGCATGGATCTCTTGCAGACAGACAATACTGGCAGAGAGGTTACTCAACCATTGCATAAAGCTCAACCTTTTGTTTGGAAGATGCAAACCGTTTGCGTTAAGAGTAGTGATTTTAATATCCATTGCAAAGGGCAAGTGAAGAAAGAAAAGCACCAAGTTCAGGCAAAAAGATTTCAAGACCTCCTAGGGGAGGCACTAATGACTCTCGGAAGACCAGAATGCTTACCCCTGGATGGGGAAGGGGACAAGCTGACACCACGCGAGCTGTCCCCACGCGACCTCTTTCTGAAGTCTCCAGAGCGTGAACGATTCCTGGATGGTCTGGCAGGGACAGCAAATTCCTCACGCGTCCTCTTATGACAAACAGAGGAATCCATATCTTCTACTACATCCTGGGTATTACTAGACAAAGAAGGGGCTTGGCCCTCATCTAACACGACCACAACATTATTACTTGGATTAGTAACACTACCATTTGCATCGCAAAGAATGCTTTGACTTTTATCGGGGAATTGAGAAATACTTTCGGAGTCTTGTGAAGAAGACCCCTGAGACTCCTGAGAGGTAAATTCGTTAATTTCGTCCGAATCAATATGACCAGATTCAGAGGAGGCTTTTGGAGTGCCTTCAACAGAAGGCAAAGGTTCTCCAGCATTCAATTCAGCATTATTAGACCTGTTGTCGTCAGGGGTTTTACTAGAAGGAGAAGCCTCAGTTTCAACATTCAGAACAGCATTAACAGCCTCAGCCACGGCAGCGCCAGCGGCATTCGTATCAGTGGCAGGTTGCTCCAAAGGAGGAGCAGGATTATGAGCCTCACGATTACCCCAGGGAGTGGGGCAGGCCCGAGCCAGATGCCCTTCACTACCACAGAGACGACATTTGTTCTTGTCTGGACAGGACATAGATTTGTGACCCTCCTTGCCACAGATATTACAAATTACAGGTTGACCCCTGTACCAAACGTGGCAAACAAAGCCTTGGATAGACACCATCCAGGGAGGTGTTCTTTCCACAATGAGATCAACAAGACGAGTGCCAGTAAAGATTTCAGGGTGAGAGATGTAGCACTGGCGACGAACGCCCTTCACCAAACCATAACTAGAAAAAAGAGCGGCAATGGCCTCCTCATCCTCCTCATGAGGGAAGTCAAACAAATGGACAATGGTAGTTGGAGGCCCACCATCAATTCTACACCATATCCCAAGAAGCCTAACACCCTTTTCCTTCAGGGCTTCTACTGCCGCTTCCTCTGACCCAAAGGTCACACGGACAACATCAATACATTGCTGGACAGCAACGCCTTGAAATTTATCACGGAAGAACCTGAGAACAGCCTCAAGGATTTCTTCATGAGATTTGCCATACAGTTTTTTGCCAGTATGAATATTAATTGTGCAACGAGAAGCAATCATCTTTACTGTAAATATTCTACTATGTTTATTTCTAAGTAATTCACTAATTAATTCACTCTAATAGTATCACTTAATTAATTAAATTATAATATTATTATTCACTACTAATATGTTATATGATGTAAACTTAATAAGCAATTTACGCTTCTGGCAGATCAAAAAACACCACAACAACAAATTGACTGTGAGCCCAAGCACACACCAGGCTAAGTAGAGAGAAAGCACTTAGTTTATTTCAAAGTAGTTCACTAAAAAATTCACTCTAATAGTACTTAATTAATTAAACACACTATAATAATATTATTATTGTTCACTACTAATATGTGTAGTATTTACGCCTTTGGCAGATCCAAAACACCGCAACAACAAATTAACTGTGAGCCCAAGCTCACACCGGGCTAAGCAGAGAGAAAACGCTTAGTTTATTTCAAAGTAATTCACTAAATAATTCCCTCTAATAGTACTTAATTAATTAAACACACTATAATAATATTATTATTCACTACTAATATGTTATGTGATATTTACGCTTTTGGTAGATCGTAAACACCACGACAACAAATTGACTGCGAGCCCAAGCTCACACTGGGCTAAGCAAAGAAGAAAGCGCAACACAAGTACCACAATGATGTGCAGCAATGGAAAAGGAAAACAGCCAGAAACAGGGGGGCGCAAAAGCGTCACCCAAAACTCAGAGAAAAGAGACTGGCCAAAAGACCAGAGAAAGTGATCAGGCAATCAAAATGCCACCCAGCCAGAGAAGACAGAGAAAAGCCAAGAAAAGACAGAGCAAATCAGGATGTAATTATATGTTACCAAATATCCTTGCTTGTCCAGAGCTTGACTTGCTTCTACTTCGTCTCCACTGAAAACGTCCCACAAGGAGCCGCAACACTTCACTAACTCAGGTAAACCCGCGTCAGGTAAGTATGAAAATTCTTGATGCGGGGGCCGTCAAAGGCAAACCTCCTTACCTCTATATCCTTGTGGTAGTGCTTTGCGGGCATGCTAGAACCTCCAGCCTCACTTCTAGGCAGCTCTAGAGTAGCTTCCCTCCTCAGTCTGTGCCTGCCGACAGAGGAAAAGGCCAGACATTAGTGTCAGGAGGAGGCTTTCTTTGATTTCTTTCTTTGATTCAATGAAGGTTTGTTCCCCGAGGGGAAGTGGGCCACACTCGGAGGTAGTGCTATACCAAGGCAACCCGTGGCTGGGACAAGGCAAGCCTCTTTTCCACAGCCCAGTTCCAAAAATCAGTTTAATATATGAGCTGCTCAATGAGCAGCGTATCAGATATTAAGCTGATAAGAACAGTTTTTTTTTTAAATATAAAAGCCTGGAGACCAGGTGATTTTATTTAAATTGACCATGATCCTAAAGCTACAACAAGTACTTAAATATTACAGAGTGCAATTGTGTTAGCTATGATGTATAAATCTATTAATGTAAATGTTCAACGGTAAGTAAATTAACGAGTACTTAAATATTACAGAGTTCAATTGTGCTAGCTACGATGTATAAATCTATTAATGTCAATGTCCATTTTCTCTTACAGGCAGACGCAAACAGTGCACAGGCCACAAGGGCCCGGAGTAAGCATCTGCCTAATAAGTAGGACTAATGATAAACTAAAGATAAGCAGAAACTATTTACAAGAGAAAATTATAAAGATGGAAAGAAAGAAAGATCCCCATTTGAGTTAACAGAGCAGAAGGCATTTCTAAAAGACCAGAAATTCCTCATAGCATCGGCGCGACTACTACGGATTCTAATCTGGACATCTTTCTTAATAAGGTTAACTATCGCATCGGAATTTAAAATTGAACGTCTAAAAGTAGCACGATTTCTAGCGAACCAACACCAATAGATGATTGTCGCTATTAGGTACTCAGAAAGAGAAGTACCAGAAGACTGGTCACAAGAAAAAGGGTAATACACCGATATGGGGGAAACAAAAAGGAGAATCAAGCAAGGTACAAAAGAGGGGGAGAAATGATCCCAGACTTTTACAACTCTGGGACATTCCAAGAAACAATGCTCGATTGTTTCAGGCCTATTACATAACGCACACTTATGATCATCAATGTAGCCCCAAGATTTAAGCAAATAACACACGCGGACTACCCTGTGAATTAGAAGCCAAATGATATCGTTTTTCTTGTTTTCGATTAATTTGAGTCTAGATTTACGCCACACCCAGGCCCAGCGGTTAATGGGGCGACCTATTACAGAGCCTCAAAAACCAGAGCACCGGGGTGCTACGCGAACAGGATCAAGGAGCAAGAGATACAAATTCTTGCAAGTCAAAACGTCAGGTAAGGTACCAGCCTTTTGATGTAAGAAACGAAAACTATCTAAACAAATACGGTAATAATTAGAAGGAAGAGACGAAGAAGGACATAAATTACTTGGAAAACAAAAGCGGGAATCAAGAATAGTTAATCTACGACCTAAGAAATGACATGCAAGATAACGCCACTTACAGGTGCCAAAATCATCCCTAAGACTTAAAAAATTGGAAAGGCGTAAACTAGCACACTTAACTTCGAAGTTAACAATGTTAAGGCCCCCAGATGCTAGGGGCGCACAACAACGATCACGACTGACATTTTCCATTTTTCCCTTCCAAATAAAGGGCCACACGATAGACTTGAATTTGTCATGCTCCCAGTGGGGCAGAGGAATGACCTTAGCGACATGCCACAGGCGACTCACGCCCAGGACATTAAGGATTAAGGCTCTGCATACAAAAGAAAGATCTCTCTGTTTCCAAAGATTCAAAACTGAACTAAGTTTATCAAGCTTAGACTGCCAGTTATCGTCATCAACACTGCCTAAACCGTTGGAAAAAAAGACGCCCAAAACTTTCATCTTATTGACCCACTTAAGGCCAAAGGTGGAATCCCCCCTCGCATGCCATCCCCCAAGCCACATTGGTTCTGACTTAGAGGTGTTCAGTTTGGCACACGAACCCTGTTCAAACCTATGCACAACTTTGAGAAGAGAACAAAGAGATCTTTCGGACTTTAAAATACTAGTGGCATCATCAGCGTATTGTGAAATTTTTTATTGAAGGCCTCCCGCTCCAGGGAGCAGGAAACCTTCAATATCTTTACATTTACAAATTTGAGTTGATAAGACCTCGGAAACTAAAACATAAAGTAAAGGCGAAAGCAGGCAGCCCTGTCTAATACCCCTCTGAAGAAAAACAGGGGGAGATAGGGAGCCATTAACAATTATACGGGAAAAAGCCTTTGCATAAAATAATTCAATCCAATTGCAGAAGGAAGGGCCAAAGCCGAACTTCCGCAAAACACGCATCATAAAGTCATGATCGACACAATCAAAGGCCTTTTCCTGTTCAAGAGAGACAAGAATACCAGGCTCGTTAGTCTTGTCAATCATATCAAGAGCATCACAAAGCAAAGACAAATTAGAAAAAATAGTGCGGCCCACAACACCACACGTTTGATCTTGGTGGACGATAGAACTCATCACTTTCTTCAAACGCTCAGTAATGACCTTAGACGCTAATTTGTAATCTGTGTTCAATAAAGAAATTGGGCGCCAATTTTTCGGAAGACGCCGATCGTCCTTTTTATGAATAAGGTGTAAGAGACCCTCGTACTGACTATCAGCAAGACAGCCAACATGAAAGGACTCATTCAGAACAGAAAGAAGAGAATCGCCAAGATCATTCCAAAAACAAACAAAATTCCGTTGAAAGGCAATCAGACCCTGGCGATTTGCCGGTGTTAAGACTTTTCGAGGCGGCAAACAACTCATCCTTAGTGAAAAAACCTTCGCACAAATCATGCTCAATATCAGTCAGAGAGAAATCGAGATCGTTAATTATTTCAGTTTGGATATGGAAATTAAGGGAGTCTTTGGTAAACAAGTCTTTGTAAAAAAAGTAAAATAATCTCGAGATCTTTCTGAGAAGTTTTAACAAGGCAATTTACATCGAAAAGAGATTCAAAAGTATTGACATCAGCATGTTTCTTTTCAAGGCGAAAAAAATAGCATGTCGGTTCTCACCCTCTTCAAACCATTGTGCACAAGACTGAACCTTAGCGCCCTCGCCCTCCTCTGAGACTAGGGAAGACAACTGACTTTCAAGATCGCTAATTACGCTCGAGTCACTAGAATGATTCAATTGCAAGGCATTTTTGGTGCGAACAAGCTGCCTAGTAAGGGCGATTCTCCTAGCATTTACAGCCCTACGCTTACGAGTGCTATACAAAATACTAATCCGACGAATTTGAATTTTTAAGCTATCCCACCACTTTCGCAAGGAAGCGAAATCAGGGATTTTAAGCTTAAAATCGGCAATCGCTTTAGACAGAACATTCCGAAATTATGCGTCAGAAAGCAAAGAATTATTAAACCTCCAAACGCCAGAACCGTGCTTGGAGGAACTAGCAGTAAATTCAATTTTAACAAAATCGTGATCAGAGAAAACACACGGCAAAATATCGCAACTAGCCTTTGAGACTAGGCTATTTGCAATGAGAAAGTGATCAATTCTAGATGCTTGCGTGTGATCACTATTAAACCAAGTAAAAACAATGCTGCGCAGATTATGTGTACGCCAAATGTCAGTGAGTGAGAAATCAGCACGTAAAGAACAAAGAAGCTTTTCATCGGAAAAAGGAACAAAAGAAAAATTCAATTTATCCAAAACATTGTCAACACAATTGAAATCTCCCCCGATTACCAAATCGCCTTGGGAAAGAAAATAATCATGCAGACAGGAGAAAAAAAGTTTGCGATCGGAAATGACATTAGGAGAATAGATATCCACAAGATTAAGCCTAAAACCATTAACATCAATTAATAAGCTCAAAACCCTGCCGTCAGAATCGGTTAAAAAACGAATAACTTTACCGGAAAAATTCAGAGAAAAGGACGCCAACACCGGCAGATTTGCCCGTCCCAAAGGACAAAAAACACTTGCCCTTCCAAAGCTTTTGATATTTTTCAGCTTGTTTTTTGCATGAGACATGTGTCTCCTGCAAAAGCACAATGTCACAATTTAAAAGGGCTAGCTCATGAATGATTTTTGCAGATTTATCAGAGGACCCGAGTCCTCGTACATTCAAGGAAATGATCTTGAGCTTATCCATTACGAAAGAAAATTGAAAGTAATCGTACCGGCGTTTACGCCTGTAGGAAACGCGACTCCAACCGGTATCGTTGTCGTCATAGTCCGAATAATCACGGCGAGAAGAACGATCACGCCTATAGTGCTTTCGCGAATACTCGCAATCGCGGTAATGATCTCGGTGTTCTCGATCTCTTCTCCTTTCTCCCTCGGATGACTCATATCTTCTTCGATCCCTTTCATCGTCACTTTTCTGCAATTCATGTCGCCGATGTTTATCATCACGCTCCGCCTTCTCCCTTGAGTCCTGGACTCTTTCACCTCTTTTCTCTTCGTCCCTTTTGTTCTTCACCTTTGTTCCTTTCTCTACCCTTGTCTTATTCATTCCGCGCCTCGTGCGATGACCCACCCTCCATTTGCATTCGGGCTTGTTCTTGTTTCGTTTCTTGCTGTTTGTTCTTCGCCTGATCCATTTTTACATAAAATTTCTGTTTCTCCCTCTGCCTTCCGTGGTCCGTTTTCTCAGCATCCTCTTTGAAACCGCTGTCCACGTTGGCACTATAGAGGACGAACGGACAATCGGCCAGTTGATGGTCATCGGCCTTACAAACGGTACATTTAGCTGGTTCCTCGCAGTTCTCCGCGCGGTGACCAGGACGTTCACAATTGAAGCAACGAATGGACAAACAG
The DNA here is from genome assembly GCF_964199315.1 of Orbicella franksi. Lineage (NCBI taxonomy): Eukaryota > Metazoa > Cnidaria > Anthozoa > Scleractinia > Merulinidae > Orbicella > Orbicella franksi. The sequence goes on along the minus strand of NC_138145.1, from coordinate 5,069,407 downwards.
TCCTTGACGAGGTGGTCTTCAGAACTGCAATTGCGACACGTTTTAGGTTGGCTCGAATACCACACACGGATGAATTCACCGGCCAGGTTGATGGTCGAGGGAATATGACGGGACAAACTCATCGGAGCGGTTCACACACCGTTGTCGATAAACTGCGCTATTTTATCCCTTCTAAAACTCAAGACACGACCATAGTGATTTAAACGGCCAATTAAAGCCGTGTCCGCAGCTCCGCCGGCGCTTCATACAACTTAACGAGAACTAGGCGGTTCTCACAGTCACCCAGGAAAATGGTCGAACCACCAATCTCGACACACGCGACCTCCAACGCTGCTTCTTTCGCTAACTGCGAGTCAAACGTTACAATACCGGTTTTGTTCGAAGCCTTCCTCTGGATGCTAGTGATTTCATGAATATCAATACTAGCAGCGTCAAATGCCTAGAGGATAGTTTGACTAGTAACCATCGTATCAACCGCAAAATAAACCGAGCGATCTTTAACGAGCCTAGACTTATCTCTACCACTCTGGAACAGCACATATTTAAATCTCAAACCGTTACTAGCCAAATTCCTAAGAACATCGCAAACTGGAACATCTACCTCAGGTGTGATCTCTGCCCACGATTCACGCAAATTACCACCAACCAGGTTCACATCTGGGACGTCCCCACTCTCCGCGGTGTTAGTAAATTGACTAATGGAAACACTTTCTTCACTCATTCTCAACTAAAGATAGATTGCTAAAAGAAGCAAAAAGATCTCAAGCCCTCTGATCTTAACCAAAAGGCCGAGAAGCAATACCGGAACTTCCCTCTCCTAGGAGGGTGGTCCAGGGTTTCCCCCTTTGAGATATAGTGGTCGATGTGCTGTTGCCAAGGGGCCTGGAGCCGACTGTACGCCGACGCTATGCAGCAAGTTGCCGTCGTAGACACACTTGTTCTACAGCACAAGTCCACAAAAATCAGCAGCAAAGTTGATAACGTCCCTCCAGGGGTGAGTGAAATCAAACACCTTTTTTCCCTCCTGCTAAAAGATTGCTGGTTGGTATTATTGCTTTGCTTTTGCTTTGGTGGCTCGTTCAAAAGACTAAATATTCACCACTTTCTCTTGTCTACGACCATACCACAGGGAAAGCACCGGTTCTCGTCCGATCACCGAAGTTAAGCCCTGTCGGGCGGGGTTAGTACTTGGATGGGTGACCGCATCGGAATACCCCGTGTTGTAGACTTTTGATTTTCTCGGCCATTTTATTTTGCATATGTTCATTTTTTCTTTCTTTTACTACCAACTTTGCCTATTCCAGTGGCTGGAAAGCACAAATAACTTTTTACACATTTCAGGAGACTCAAAAGATAGCTAGAAAACATGAAAAGTACCCTTAAAATGATCGCGGGATAAATTAGAATCTAAGTCTCGCACGCTAACATTCACGTGGGAAACGATTATTTATAACATCAAATTGGCATGTGTGACATCAAATAATTCGAAGCAAAATGATATTCTGCCTTCCAGAACGGTTTTCAAGCAGCTAAAAGTGTGGAAAACTATGCCAATTCCCAAAGAAATGCGCCCGATCAACAACGGCAAAGCAAAAAAACACACGTGAGCCGTTGCATATTGATGGTCGACATGAATTTGAGCCGTCAAAACAATTCTATTCATGACTTCACTTGGAGAATGTCGGAGGCTCGGACTGTTTTCTAGTTGAGTCAACGAAATACCAACACAACAATCGTAAGGTAGAAATCAACTCACGGTTTGGCCAGCACTTCTCCTGTTACTTTCCTTGTCCTTTGCTCTTTCCATACTGCAAGTCAACGAACGTTACTTCGAGAACAAACTTGGCGGGGATCGAGTCAATGATTGACCGCCTGCCGAAACAAACACAAATCGGAAAAGCCACCTTCAGTTCAGTACAACATGGATGCATGACAACAGGAGTTCCAGCGCACTCGCCTTTTCAGTTGCAGCTGGAAATCCTTGGCTTGCTTGACACGTTCCTTCGTTGTTCACTGTGCCCAGTCGTCCGGCCTGGCCCGGCCAACTGACGAACAAAGCAAAGCGTCAATCATTAACCATCCACCATTCACAGGGCCAACACTTGCACTTTTTCAGGGGCAAGCGTGAACCCAGGCCCCCACTACCAGAAATTATACGCTCGAGTTACCCACATTTGGGGTAATCGCAAGGGTCAACCCGATCGAAGTGCAATGAAAGGGCCTCGCCTTGAGAGGACTGCCTCCTTGATCACAGTACCTCCCGCGTCAGGTAAGTTTTTTTGTATTTAAGGCGGTACGATGGACGCAGTGCAATGTCCACCGACAATAGAGGCATAGATAAAAGTACTGCCAAGGAGGGGGAGCACCCTCATACGAGGCTGGCTCGCCAACTTCGCCGGGGAGTGTAACCCCGCCCCACCATAGAAAGACAAAAGACAATAGACACAATTTAAAACATTAACCCATGCAATAAAAGCGAAAAAAGAAAGACTGGTTAAAAAACACTAGCTCAGTACATCCAACAAAGGCAACCAGGACTAGGGAAAGAGACGTGTTGTAAAAACGAGGAAAACAAAAAGTTCTAGATAAAGGCAGGCGCTCAAAAACTCAGTTTGAACAAACCGCCAGAGACACGGCAAACGACGCCATTAGCGCTCTATTGCCGATGGAAGAGGTGATGACGCCGCTGGGAAAGGAATTGCTTGAAGTACAGAGGCAAATAGAAATTTGCCTTTGACTTTAGAAGGGCAGGAGCCTGAGAGCACTGGGTGGTACTGAGTGGAAGCGATAGTCATTCCGCTGGCACCAGACTAAAAACTTACAGATTCAGTAAGTAGGACAAGACCCAAGGAACACAAAGAAGCTCATCGCTGCTAAAACAAAAAAGCATGTGCCGCACAGTTATGGAGGGAGCCAAGGGGGAGGCCCGAAAGAGCAGAGACTGAACAAAGCCAATGCCACTGTGGACGAGAGGACACGAAAAGAAGAGATGTTCAGAGGACTCCATGTGATAACTGCAAAAGCAATTGGTGGGCAGGTTATAACCAAAGGAGGATAGCCGTTCAGCGGTGCAGAAGATGCCATGAGCTAATTTCCAATTGAGATCAATGACTTGCCTGTCCAAGGGCAAGAAAAACAGATTTCCAGGTTGAAGGCTAGTCGAGGTCAACAAAGGAAGGTCTGAATTTGGTAAGACAGTCAGGCCGACAAGGATGGTTAAGGAGACTCAACTGGTAGCACGATTTGCAAGAAAAGGAGAATGCCGAGAGGTCTACATTATCGACCAAAGAGCGTACAACCAAACCATTTGGAGAGGCTGAGTGATTCAGAGTTTTCCACGCATTCAGCATGGCAGCATAAAAAGGAGGAAGCCCAGTAGGAGAGAAAGCTGAGGGTGCAGAGAAGACGTTCATGGGGTCTATCCCAAAACGGTCAAAAAACCAGAAGGTCATTAGAGAGACCCAGCTGTTTGGGGAGCACAGATACCGGCGGATCCACTGCACCAAGAGAGCATTAACTTTAAGAGCAACAGAGACCATGTTAAAGCCACCCTTGGACTGGTCATGGATTACTACGTTGCGACCCACAAGGTCACGCTTCCCACTCCAGAAGAATTTAAAGATAATCGAGTTGAGCTCAGCAAGGACCCAGGGCGGCAGATGCACCAATGAGGCGACATACCAGATCCTTGACAGAGCGAGAGCATTAATAACAAGGGCCTTGCCACTATATGACAGGGACCGTGAACGCCATCACGAAACGCAGTTCTCATCGGCCTCAATTCTAGGGCGCCAGTTAGCAGCGTCAACGTTACCATTCCCAATGAAAACCGCCAGGATTTTTAGCTTGGAGGAAGACCATTCGATTGGTACCGGTGCATCCACACGATCACGCCAAGCACCAACCCAAAGGCCTTTGCACTTCTCCATATTTAATTTAGCTCCAAAACCGGCCTCGAAGAGGGCATACCTGTCGAAAACAGCCACAGTAGCAGCATCTGATGATGAAATGACAGATGTGTCATCCGTGTATAAAGATAAGACCGGCAAAGGCACAGAAGCACGAGGCAACACAAGGCCCTTGATGGCCAGGTGGGTCCGGATATTAACCGCGAGAACTTCCATTGTCAGGACATACAGGAGGGGAGACAGGGGGCAACCCTGTCTAACTCCCTGAGAAGGTTTAAAATAACGAGAAGTGTAGTCGTTGATGAGGATGGAGCTCCAAATGTCAGAGTAAAGGACCACCCACTTGATGAAAGATGGGCCAAAACCCATTCGAGAGAGGGTAGACTGGAGGAAGGGCCAATCGACGCAGTCGAAAGCCTTCTCCTGGTCTAAAGACAAGATGGCAAGCAGGAGATCTGCATCGTTGGCATAGTGAACCACATCCCAGAGGAGGGCAACATTCTCGCCAATGAAACGTTGGGGGACTCCACAGGTTTGATCACGGGCCACGACATGATGAATAACTCTCAGGAGTCTACCAGGGAGAGCTCTGGCACAGATTTTATAGTCCACATTTAAGAGACTAATAGGGCGCCAATTCTTATGCAAAATTCGATCACCCTTCTTGAAAATGAGGGAGATAAGTGCACCCTGTTGAGAAAAGGGAAGAAGGCCAGAGTCAAAGGAAGCATTTAGAACCTCGACGAGGTCGGGACCCAAGATATCCCAGACAGCCAGGTAAAATTCAGCCGGGAGGCCATCCGAGCCTGGAGATTTTCCTTTAGCCATGCCTGACAATGGCTTCTGCGCTTCCTCCACAGTGAGATGGCCTTCACAAAGGGGGACTTGCGAAGGAGGAATGAAAGAAGACAGATTATCTAGGAGCTGATTCTGGACATCGGAGTTGGTAGGGCAGGCAGAGAATAAATCAATAAAAGGAGACCTATGAGTCGCAGATGCCAGGAACATCAGCCACAATAGAACCATCAGGATTCTGCATGGCAGAAAACCATTCCTCAATGGCATTTCTCTTCTCTAAACAGAAAAGTAACTGGTGGAGGCTTCGCCCTCCTCGGCCCAATGGGTGCGAGATCTGATGCGGGCACCCTCAGCAGCAGCATGGTCAAGAGATGCGATTGTTGACAACGTGGACTCATAAACATTGAGAAGGGACACACCCATTGTCAATTTGAGCTTTTAAATGTTGAGCCAGAGATTGCAATAAACTATGAGTTGAGTTCCGCTCTTTCGATTTTGAGGCACCAGCTTTGATAGCCAGGCTCTTGAGATGATTTTTACCTGTATCCCACCAAGATTGTAGAGAATAAAAGGAGTGTTGCATATTTTTCCACCCAGCCCAGAAATCCGAGACTGAAGATCTGAAACCAACGTCCTTAAGGATTGAGGTGTTGAGCTTCCAGTGGCCAGGGCCACGAGGAATCGGTTCCAGAATAAGAACAGAAAGAAGAACAGCACAATGGTTGGAATAAGGGCAAGCCAGCATGTCACAAGACCGCACGAGATGTGTCCATGAATAGGGACACCCGATGAGGTCAATCCTGGATGACAGTGTGCCATCTGGCCTAAGCCAAGAGAAAGCAAAGGTAGCAGGATGAAAAGATCTCCAAATGTCAACCACACCACAGTCACGAAAAAGGGCAAGAAGGGAAGCACTGCTTTCCCTAGAATAATCCAAAACGTTGGAACCCCTCCTATCCATGGACCGGTCAAAAACCGCATTGAAATCCCCACAAACAAGGGTGGCACCGACGGATCAACTTTGGAGGAGACAAAACTGAAAAAGGTATCCCTATCCGGATTCCGGTTAGGGGCATAAACACAGACAACACGAAAAATTACATCACGATCTTGGAATTCAGCCAAAACAAAACGACCATCCGAGTCAGTACAAGAATTAAGCAACAAATATTTAGGCCGGAAGAGAATAACAGAACCACAGGAGTGCGAGGAGCTGGGGGAAACAACAGACAAGAAACCGTAAGAAGAAAACCAGGAATTGCTCTCGGCAATTGAAGTGACATGGGTTTCCTGCAGGCAAGCGAAGTCCAAAGACAAATGGCTAAGCCAATGAAGCAGAGCCATCCTCTTATTCGCGTCCCGCAACCCATTGGTATTAAGAGTTAAAAAGGACGCAATGACAAATGGGTAAATAAAGAAAAACATCAACTACGAACAAAAAACAGTGTCAAGAAGGGAGATCAGCCCTAAGTGGGACGATCCCGCAAAACCATCGGCAGACCACGGTGCCGCCCACCACCATGGGGGGGAGGCAGAAACAGTCCTGTACTTCTTTTTAGACGAGGGCTCTCTGGAACTGCTGCATTTAAGCGATGTCAAAGATTGATCCATTGAGTCGACATCAGCTTTAGAATGCAAATCCGAAGATTGTAACACTTCGACGACATCGGAGACTACGACATCACCAGTAACACTACCATTTTTAACATTTTGGACACCGCTAAGAATACTTTGGCTCTGAGAGAACTCAGAGATAGCTTGAGAGGAGGAGAGGGAGGGCACATCCTCAGTAAATCCTTCAATGTCAGAGCCATCTGACGCATCCACAAAAATTTCCTCCACATCAGTTTGTTGAGAGGGAGGAGCAGCCTCTTCCTGAGGAGCCAGCGAATGGCTAGAGCAAGGCTGAGTAACAGGGGCCGGCTGATGAGAACCAACCAGAGAGTCAACAGACCCCTCGGAAGGGGCGACCCGAGGAGAAGCTAAATGACTGGAGGAGCCAGCAACATCGGGAGAACCCGATTGGGCCCCATCGTTGGTGGGAGCACCAGAAGAAATTTGGGCACCTGAAGAGCCCTCACCATTAACAGGAGCACTAAGAGGATTTTGATCTCCCGAGGGACTCCTGTCATTAGCGGAAACACCAGAAGAATTTAGGTCACCCACAGGGGGGACCACCTGAGTCTCACCATTAGCAGTGGTACCAGAAGAAGTTGGACCATCCACAGGGGGGCCACCCTAGCTCCACCATTAGCGGGAGCACCAGATGAACCACCCCCAGAAACGTCAGAAGCAACGTTAAGGCCCCAAGGATTAGGGCAATTTCTAGCGAAATGACCCTCCTGTCCGCAAAGGCGGCATTTATTCTTACATGGGCAGTTTAACGACTTATGGTTGGCCACGGTACCAAACCCGACAAGTAGAGCCATTAATAACAGCCACTCTGGGAGGAGTTTTAGACAAAACAATGTCAATCAGCCTCGTGCCAGTGGCAATGTCACCATTTCGTAAATATTTTTGGTGACGAACACCCTTAACAACACCATAGCCAGCAAAGAAGGCAGAGATGTCCTCAGCAGGATCCTCATATGGGTAATCAAAGAGGTGGACGATGGTGGTGGGAGGACCCCCGTCCATCCTACACCACAAGCCGAAAAGCCTCGCACCCTTTTCATGTAGAGCGGTGAGGGCCTGCTCCTCTTTGAAAGTGACGTGGATGACGTCAAGGTTCTGGTGGACTGCCACAACATTTTGATATTTTTGAAGGATGGCAGTCAAGATTTCATCCTGGGATTTGCCCGAGAGCTTTTTGCCGCAATGAATGTTGACGGTTTTGCGGTGTTCACGCATAATGGACCAACAGCAAATTTAACAAGAGGAAACAAATTTAGACAACAGGACTATTGCCTTGCTACAATAAAATTAAGTGCACACGGCAAAAAGGATAAATTGGAAAAAACTACGGGAATTTACCCGGCTACAAAAGTATTACTTAAGTAATAAAACTACAACAGGACTTTAGCCTGGCTACAATAGAATTAAGCGCAGCGCATAGCAATAAATAAGTGAGAATTAATTAATATTTAGATACGTTAACGGGAATTTTACCTGACTACAATAAATACTATTAAAGAGAAAAAGAATTTAGACAACAGGACTATTGCCTGGCTATAATAAAATTACCACGGGAATTTACCCAGCTACAAATATATAACTAGATAATTAGACTACAAAAAGTTAGGAAAACAAATTTAGGCAACAGGACTTTAGCCTGGCTACAATAGAATTAAGTGCAACGGATGGTAATGTATAAGGGAGAATTAATTATTATTTAAATACGGTAGTGGGATTTTACCCGACTGCAATAAATACTATTACAAGAAAAAAGAATTTGGTCTACAGGACTATTGCCTGGGTACAATAAAATTACAGCAAAAAATATGAGAATTTGGAAGATAAATTTGGACAACAGGACAAGCCTGGCCACAATAAAATTAAAGCAAGAGACACAAGGCACAGGAAAGTGCGAAGTGCACAAAAGTGAATTCAAAAAGATCCACTCAAAAAGAGCCACACACAAAATAGGGAAAAAACAGAAGTTAAGCTGGATGGGTGACCAAGCTTAACAAAGAAGGCCCGCCCAGCCGGATGGGTGACCGAGCTTAACAAAAGGCAAAAACACGCAACGGCTAGAAAACTGGCACAATTGAGTGTAAAAGAAAAAGCTCTCGGCCGAAAACGGAGTCGAGCAAAGAAGAAAAAACAGAGATAAGACGCAAAGACGCCCCTTACCCTAGGTTAGCTCAAAAGACCAGCATAAAGTCTGTCAAGTCTGCCTCCTTGATCACAGTACCTCCCGCGTCAGGTAAGTTTTTTTTTTTGTGGAGAGCAGGTGAAGGCGGAGTGCAATGCCAACACGTGCAAACCAAGGAGAGGGACGCCCACGTCATGAAAAGTCGCCCGGGAATTGAACCCAGCCTCTCCCCAGGCAAGATTACACACTTAGACTAAACAAAGACAAATACACAGACAAAACAATAGGAGGGATAGGAGAGACACCCAGCCCAGAGGTGAATCTCGACATGGAACATAAAAAAGAAGAAAAAACAGGAGACAATACACAGAACGTACATAGATAATTTTGTGATTTTTGGATTTAAATGGGAACAAACAATTGAAACAGGCAGCGGAGTCTGACAAGCAGACTACAAGTTAGGAATTAAACTGAACCTCATCACCAGAAACAAGCAATGACACCAGAAGCACCCCACTGTTTAATGAAAAAGCGACGCGCACACTTAGGAAACCAGAGTTTTAGAATAAAACAGGCCTGGGAGCGAACCGCTGCAATGACCTCAACTGCAGAGGGAAGCTGGTTCCTAAAACAGAAATCGTTACGCGCCAACCAGATGCGATGTTTAGCCAGGTTGATCAAATAGAAAACCAGAGGGATAACGGTGGACTCAGCGGTGTCAAACCCAAACAGTACATGACGAAGACACAGTGACAGAGCAGACGGGACAGCAAGGACTAAGAAAGACTGCACTCAAGCCAACACACTCTGGGCCAAAGGGCACTCGAAAAACAAATGGCCCCGCAGTCTCTAAGGGAGCACCACAACGGAGGATTAAAGATGATTGATTTTGATACCATGATAATATCGCTTTGATTGGCATGGCTAAAACGAATAGTTAGCTCAAATGATGGCACCTGGAAAAGGTATCTGACATATCACCTAGAACGCTTCGGCGGCCTTTTCTTGTTTCATTGCAACTATGATGTTAGCATCCTTCCACTGAATATTTCTCTATTCTATCTAGAATTACTGCAGTGGTGGTCAGAATTTAGAGATATGTTCTGTGCAGAAAAAAACTGGCGTTATATTGTTTGGAATAACAAACAAATACTCATTAATAGTAAAACAGTTTATTATAAAAGCTATTTCGAAGCTGGTGTAGTTCATATCAGCGATCTATCCTTTGATTTAAGTAACAAAGATTCCTTTTCCCTAGTTTCTAACAGGATTTCGAAAACTAATTTTTTAGTTTGGGCTGGTCTTCGACACTCCATTCCTTCCATTTTAAAAAATAGTACTCATAAATCAACAACAGGTGAACTTTCTCTAAAAATTGACGAAAATATATTTGATGTGACAAAGAAGAAATCTAAAGACTATTATACTTTACTTGTAAGCAGAAAGGCTCTTTTTCCAACTATTGTAAACAAGCTGCAAAATGAATTTCATTTTACACTCGAGGAAGTTAAACAAATTTTTACGATCCCGCATAGTGTTGCTCTTGAAGCATATGTTAAGGCATTTCAATACAAAATTCTTAACTCCATTCTTTACACTAATGCTAAACTTTACAAAATTGGCTTTAAAATGAACGACTCGTGCTCATTTTGTTCATCTGAGCCAGAAACGCTATATCACTTCCTGTATCTCTGTCCTTACTCGATAGATTTCTGGCGTGACTTCGAAGTATTCTGGCACCAACTTTTAAAGGAAAACATTCGACTTTCGTTGCAAGATGTTTTAGTTGGAATGATACCACAAAACTCCCCTTCTGCTAAGCTGCTAAACTATCTAATTATAATTGGGAAATTGTACTTATGGGATTGTAGAAGAAGTCAAATTCTTCCAAATATATATGGATTTAAAAAGAAAATTGCTGTAAAATATGAAACGGAAAAATATGTAAGTCTGCATAGTAAAAAAACAAAGGATTTGTTTGAAGCTAAACGGATAGTGTCGCCTCTTGTAAAAGCTTAATTATTTAAAGGTGTTAATATGCATTCACTTTCTGTATGTTGACCTATGTAACACTAATTAATATGTTATTTACATTATATTTTGTAAATATTTAGTTATAGTTTGTTGGAATTTTTTTTTGGTTACCGTCTATTGTTAGTGATATTGGTGTTGTTAGTGTTGTAATAACATTAGCTGCAGTAGTATTATTAGTACTAATTAGTTGTATTATATTATTAGTATTAGTAATATTAGTTGTTATTATAATTATGTAGATAAGTAACTAATTTGCTGTATTAAAATCAATTTGTTTCAATAAAGAAAAAAAAACTACACCAAAACCACCCTCAGACTTCGGCTGACAAACTACACAGCGGGAAACCTTATCTTTCTTCCCCGACCAAAAGAAGGAAAAGATCTCAGCATTGATGGCAGAGATTACCCAATCTGGAGGGGACATGACAGAACCAAGATACCAAAGGCCAGAGAGAGCCAACGCATTGATAACCAGAGCCCTACCTTGAAAGGTGAGGGAACACTGGCGCCAGGTGAACAGTAGGTTTTTAAGAGACTGGATCCGGGAATCGCAGTTGTCATGAGACATCACCCGGACCCACAAAAGAGCCAAGACAGCAAAGTTTAACAGCAGACCACTGGATATTGACAGGACCCGACACACGATTCCGCCATGCCCCCACCCATAAACCTTTGCACTTCTTAAGGTTAAGGTGGGCACCAGACCCAAGCTCGTAACGATCAAAGACATCGAAAACAGCCAAGATGGAATCATCAGTAGTGACAAGGATGGAGGTGTCATCAGCATACTGAGAAAGAAAACTAGGAGAAGGCAGAGGAGCTGGGAGCGACAGACCTTTAATCCTCGGGCAAGCTTTGAGGGTGGCAGCCAAAGTCTCAGCAACCAAGACATAAAGAAGAGGGGAAAGGGGACAACCCTGACGAACTCCTCTCTGCAGACTAAAAAACTCAGACAGATAGCCATTAACAATGACTGAACTCTGGACACCGGTATACAAGGTCTGCACCCACTTACAGAACGAAGGGCCAAAACCCAAACGTTCAAGAATGCAAAATAAAAACTCCCATTCAACTCGGTCGAACACCTTCTCCTGATCAAGGGTAAGAACTGCCAAGGGTAGATCTTTCAAAGAGGCATACTGGATGGCATCATGAACATAGGCAACATTCTCACCAATGAACCGGCCAGGAACGCCAGCCGTTTGATCTGGAGACAACTCTATCGATAACACGCAGGAGGCGATCAGCAATAGCACAAGAACCAATTTTATAATCAATGCACAACAGAGAAATAGGGCGCCAGTTCTTGAGCAAGGACCGGTCATCAGCTTTAAAAACAAGGTTAATAAGACCACGACGCTGAGACATGGATAGAAACCCAAGACGAAAACACAGTTTAAGACATCAACCAGATCAGAGCCCAAAATGGACCAAAAGACAAGAACGCAGCAGGCAGGCCATCAAGGCCAGGCGTCTTGCCTTTAGCCATGCCCTGTACAGCCTGGAGGCACTCAGGGACCGTCAGATCACCTTCGCACAGGTCAGCCTCCTCAGGAGAAAGAGATAAGGAGAGATTGGAGAGTAACTACTCCTGGACAACTGGATCCGTCTCACAAGAGCTATACAAATTCTTATAGAAATCAGCGGCAGCAGCCAGAAGATCCTCAGTAGAGGTAACAGAGCGGTCACCAACTTTGAGAGAGGAGCTGGTGCTTTCCGCCTTGCGCTTCTTCTCAAGACGGAAGAAGTAGGCAGTCTATGACTCACCCTCCTCAACCCACCTAGCACGTGAGCGAACCTGCGCACCACGGGCCTGATCAAGGGAGAACTCCTGAAGATTGGAAAGCGCTTCCCTATAGTCAGATAGAGCAGAAACATGGCCCTGGTCAACAAAAGATTTCAAACTTGCCACCTTCTCAGATAACAATTTGGACCACTCTTTCTTTTTAGCGGAGCGATGGCGACAGTAATCAAGGAACAGGGATTTGATACGTGCCTTTCCCAAATCCCACCAATCCAGAAGCGAAGAGAACGAGTCTCTAGCACACTGCCAAGAAGACCAAAAGGCTGAAACCTCACCAACATAATCGGGTTCCGCCAAGATAGAAGTATTGAGCTTCCAAACGCCAGGTCCACGAGGGACGGCATCAGGGAGGGACTTCAAAGATAAGGAGACAGCAGAATGATTAGAAACAGGACAGGCAAAAATATCACAGGAGGAAACTGACGACAACCAAGAAACAGGGCAACCAACAAGATCAATCCTGGAGGCAGAAGTGCCATCAGGATGGAGCCAAGTAAAAGCTTGCTTGGTTGGGTGACATGACCGCCAAACATCAACACAGGAGATATCCCGAAACAAAGAAACCAGGACATCCGGGGTGTCAGTCACCGACACAGCACCAGCATTCCTGCGATCATGACAAGGGTCCATGACGGAATTGAAGTCACCACAGAGAAGAGTGGGGACACCAGGATCCAAGGAAGGAAGTAAAGACGGAGGGAATAACAAACGGTCACACCGCAAATTGGGTGCATACAGCGACACCACATCAAAAGTTGCCCCTGTCCGCAACACACGAGCACGAACAAAATGACCAGACGAGTCACTGACAGCGTCAACAAGTGAAAAAGTAGGTTTGAAAAGAACCGCAACGCCACAGGACTTGTTAGACCCAACAGACGAAACAACAGAGAAAGACGGGAGCCAAGACTTGACCTCATCCCCCGACACACAGTGCAACTCTTGCAGACAAACAACAGCAAAATTAAAGCCAGACAACCAACGACAAAAGGATAACGGCTTGACCGGGTCACGGAGCCCATTGACATTAATTGTGACAAACAAAGCCATCACAAAAACAAGAACAAATTTGACCGCCATAAAGAAAGAAATCATTTGTGCTTCCGGCCCTTAGACTTTAGACCTTGATTGCCAGGAAGACGACCCAGACCAATCCTCTTAACATTAGCAGGAGAGAGGAGCTTCCTAAGAGTCTGAAAGTCCTCAGGAGAAAGCTCAGCAGACTCCCCTAAAGAATCCTCAGCACTGGCCATCTCAGAATCCACAGGAGGAACAGAATTAGAACCAGTAATTTGGACATCAGGAATTGAACCAGAGTTCTGGACAGAACTTTGGGCAGAATTTGGAGAACTTGAATTTGGAAGATTAGAATTTGGAGAAGTAGAATTTGGAATTTGGCCAACCACACCAGAGTAAGTTAGAGGAGGGCTACTTTGGCCCACTACAGTACCATTAGTGGAGCTCTTTTGACTCCCTACTACATTAGGTTTAGTGGAACACTTTTGGTTCCCTACTACATTAGAGACACTGGAACACTTTTGGTTCCCTACATCAGATATACTGGAACACTTTTGGTTCCCTACCATATTATTAACTAAACTAGGACCAGAGGCATGGGAGGAGGCATCAGGAGACAAAAAACATGGCTTCGGGATAAAGGTATCAGGCTGAGGAGGACGGTGAACCAAAAAACCATGCCAGTCGAGGGCACCAGCCGTAGTGGGGGCCTTAGCACCAGGCGGAAGATCCTCCAGAGGAGGCATGCCGGAACACGGGAGTGGCAAATCCGGAACCAGAGTAAGGCCAGCAACCAAAGGGTTCTGCAAAGGGGCAGGAGGGGGCTGCTGAGACGGCTGCGGGACCTCAGATGGAACAGACGGAACATGAGTGGGGGCACTGGGGGCAGCTTCCTGGGAGGCACCAGAAGGCAGACCAGAACCAGAAGATTCAGGGGCAAGTGACATAGGAAGTGTAGGAGGATGTTGGCCAGGTGCAGCAGGATGTGGGTCAGGTGCAGCTGGAGGATGGGAGCCAGGTGCAGCTGAAGGCTGCGGACCAGGTGCGGCAGGAGCATCAGGGCCAGAAGCGGCAGAAGCCGGAGGGACATTCCCGGCATTGGTGCAGTTCCTCGCCTGATGATCAGCCGAACCACAACGAAAACACTTATCTTTAAACAGGCCATCCTTAGCCTGATGGCCAGTCTTCCGACAGGAACGACAAGACTTTGACTGGCCACGATAATAGATCTTACACGGGAAATTAAGGATACGGATGACCTCTGGGATTTGGGATGTCAACTTGACACGCACAATCCGGACACCCGACTCAATATCCTTGAAGGCAGGATGGACCTGATGCTGACACTCCAGAACCTGACCATAAGCAGACAGGGCATGACGGATTGAATCAGTTGACACTTCGACCGGGACCAAATAACAATACACAAGAGAAGCTTTGGGATCAGCCTCAAAAACGTTGAGCTGAAAGCCAAGAACAGAAACTCCCTTGATTAAGGCAAGATCACGAGAGGCCTTGTCCTTAAAAGTAACCCGGACATAGTTTTTGGGAAGGAACTGACAAGCATGGATCACGGATTTCGGGATTGACTTGAACAGCTCGACCATGAAATCATGCTCAGACATAGATTCAATCTGATTGGGGCACTGAATAACTAAAGTATTAGGCCTAGCCACACGACCAGCCATGATACTAATAAACACAAAGGGCAGAGCCTGAGGCCGAAAGGCCACAAGAAAAAAGACAAGGAGAAAAAGAGAAAAAACTCACCAAACAAACGAAGTTAAGCCCGGATGGGCGAGGCACCCAAATGGATGGGTGACCCGGCTTGACTTGACAGCTGGATGGGTGACCAAAAAACTAAACGAACAAGAAGCCCAAAGGAATGATGGCGCCCACAAACACAGCCAAGAAAATGCCGAAAACCAGAAAAAATCTGGCAAAACTTACTAAGCAGGTGGAAGAAAAGGACCTCAGACTACCACAATGGTAGGGCCTTCAGCCATACTCCAAAGCGTCAGGTAAGTTTTTTGTATTTAAGGTAGACAGCCGGGCTCCCTTGTGGGAAGTGCAATGCCCGCCAACTGACAGCCTCATCCATAGCGTGGATACAGTGCAAGTCCAACACTAATGGGTGTACCTAAGGTAGGGAACACCTACAAATGTAGCCAGTTCGCCAACTTCGCCGGGGAATCAAACCCTGCCTACCTTTTCCAAAAATTCCCAAACCGAAAACCCCACACACATAACAAATAAAACAGGAGAGACAATACATAACAGAACAGGACACAAGCCTCAGTACAGTACACCACCTAAGGAGACCCAGTACAAGAGGACACAAAACAAAAAATGTCCAGATTAGGACCATGCAAAGAGAGCCACACTAAACAGATACACCCAGAATAGGGCCAAGCAAGAACTACAAGCTGAGAGTAAGCTGACCAGCAGCCACAGAAGCAACTACACCGTGAGCACCCCATTGACAATGGAAATAACACTGTCGACGGGTGGACTTGAAACGTTTCAAAAACAGCGGAAGGATGAAATGCACATGAGTTTTCACCTTGATGATCACAGTCGCAGCGCCCGGAGGAATGTCACGAAAGCGGTGATCATTCCGGGATTGCCAGATAGCGAACTTACAAACATTAAGAAGATAAACAAAGACGGGAGGAGTAGCACGCAACTCATCAGAGTTAAAACCAAAGAGAACGTGGCGACGAAGAATAACAGGGCACATAGGGGAGAAACTAAACATAAGAGACTGAAGCCAAGACAAAACACTCTGAGTGAGAGGACAAAAGAAGAACAAATGCTCAAGGGACTCAATGGGAGCACCACGAAAACAAGACAGAGGGACTGGCAAACCAAAAGAAACAAGACGCTGCGCGGTGTAAAGAACGCCATGAGCAATCTTCCAATTAAGGTCAATTACCTGGCGATCGGGATCAAAAAAAGTGAGAGAGCACCACGTGGTAGACCAATAAAGGACACCAAAGGTGGACGCAAACTTCACAACACAATGCGGTTGAACAACGTTCTCAGAGAGGAGGTACAAAGAACAGGATTTGTGGTCATATAAGAAACAGGAGTACAAAAATGAGGACAGAGAGAGCAAAAAACCAAGGAACGGCGAGACACCGAAAACGAACCATCAAGACTCTGCCACACAATCAGGAGCGACTTATAGAAAGGCGGCAGGAGACTCGAGGTAAAGGAAAAAGGGTCAGAAAAGACTTCAGCAGGGGAAGCATCAAAACAAGACTTAAACCAAAAGGACATGAAGGACACCCAGCCAGAAGGAGAAGAGGCAAAGCGCTTAACCCATTGACCAAGTAGGGACCAGACTTTGAATTTAATGTCAACAACAGAAAAACCACCAAGCAAAGGAGATTGAATGACTGCCGAGCGAGAAACCAATTCGCGCTTACCGCTCCAGAAAAAAGAAAACACCAAGGCAGAGAGCTCTCTCAGGACCCAAGGTGGCATGTGAATCAAAGAGGCCACGTACCAGATCCGAGAGAGGGCCAAGGCATTGATGACAAGAGACTTGCCACGGAAAGACAAGGAGCGAGCACGCCAAGACTTAAGAACATTGTCAACCGCAGTGATGCGAGGCCGCCAGTTATCTTCCTCAAGATTCACAACACCAACAAAAACCCCAAGGGCTTTAATTTTGACAGAGCTCCAATCCAGAGCAACTGGAGGGTCAATGCGACCAGACCAGCTACCAAGCCAGAGACCCTTGGACTTAGACTGATTAAGTTTAGAGCCAGAACCTTTCTCAAAAAGAGAATACACTTCAAAGGAGGCCTTGATGGAATCATCAGATGTCAAAATAAGCGATGTGTCGTCAGTGTATTGGGAAATGGGGGACAACGGAGGCAAACCAGGGAGACAGACCAGGAATACGAGGGTTGCAACGGATATTAGCTGTAAGAACCTCGGACACGAGAACATAAAGAAGAGGAGACAGGGGACAGCCCTGCCTGGCACCCCGAGACAAGCTAAAAAAGGAAGAAAGATAGCCATTAACATTGACTGTGCTCTGGACTCGAAAATAAAACCGGTCAACCCAAGAGATGAAAGAAGGGCCAAAACCCATGGAGGGCAGAGTGGAGCACATGAACACCCAGTCAACACGGTCAAAAGCCTTCTCCTGGTCAAGAGACAGAATGGCGATGGGGGTGCCAGAGGAAGAGGCAAACTCAACGATGTCAAGAAGAAGAGCAACGTTTTCACCGATGAATCTGCCAGGGACCCCACAAGTCTGATCTTTATCGACCACCAGATGAATGACCTTGAGCAACTGACCAGCGATTACACGAGCAGCTAGCTTATAATCAACATTTAAGAAGGTGATTGGGCGCCAGTTACGAGGATCCAAACGATCACCCTTCTTAAAAGACAAAGAAATAACACCGCGACGTTGAGAAAGAGATAGACAGCAAGAATCAAGACACGACTTGAGGACAGAAACAAGATCAGAGCCAATGACATCCCAGAACTTAAGGTAGAATTCCCTGGGAAGGCCATCGAGGCCAGGGGCTTTATGCCTAGCCATGCCCTGGAGAGCCGCAAGGCACTCACCAGGAGTAAGATGACCTTCACACACAGCAGCTTGGTCAGAAGTCAAAGAAGACGAGAGGTTGCCAAGAAGAGAAGCCTGGACAGAGGGGTTAGTAGTACCAGCAGTGAACAGGGAGGAGTAAAAAGATGCAAAGGAGTGGCACAAATCCTGAGAGCAAATGATAGAACCATCACTCTCCCTCAATGCCGAGATCCAGCGATCGGCAGCATTTTTCTTTTGAAGATGGAAGAAATAGGCAGAGGAGGTTTCACCTTCCTCAACCCATCTTATGCGAGAGTGAACATACGCCCCCTTAGCAGCTTCAGAGTCAATGTTGGGCAATTGAGACAGGACCCCATGGTAAGGGGCAAGACAGGAGACAGATCCAGCATCGATCCTAGCCTTGAGATGGTCAGCAAGGCGGACAAGGAGGTCCCTGTTTCTGGATCGAGCAGCAGATCTGTCGCAGCGAAAACGAATCGTGAGGCCCTTAATAATGCTCTTCCCCCTCTCCCACCACTTAGCCAAAGAAGGAAAGCGAGGGATGGAGGCACGCCACAATGACCAAGCATCAGTGACGAGCTTGATGTACTCCTCATCTTCCAGGACGCAAACATTAAGTTTCCAGAGACCTGGACAAGGGGGAATGATGTCCGGAACAACGACAGACAGAGAGACACTGCCATGATCACAAAAAGGACACGGGAGGAGATCACAAGACGAGACAGAAGACACCCAAACATAAGGAACACCAATAAGGTCAATATGGGACGCAAGACTCCCATTCCACCTGGTCCAGGTAAAACCTGAGGCCGAGTAGTGTAAGTACCTCCAAATATCGATGGCACAGCAGGAATCAAAAAGGTTCAGCAAGGAAGAAGAGCTCTCACAAGAAGAGTCAGAGGGATCAGAGCCAGAAGGATCAAGGGAATGGTCAAAGACCGTGTTAAAGTCACCAGCAAGGATAGTTGGTATCAAGGGATCAATCCTAGTATGGAGGTCATCCAGGAACTGATCCCGAGCAGGGTTACAATTCGGACAATAAATGCAACAAACACAAAATAATTTGGCACAAAACGAGAATTCACATTGCAAGAAACGCCCATCAACATCACACGACGAATTTACCAAGGTTAACAAAGAGCGAAACGAAACAATGCAGCCACAAGAATGAGCAGAACCAGGGGACACAGCAGAACTAAAACCAGAAGACTGAAACCACAAGGTACACTCAGAAACAGAGATACAATGAGTTTCCTGAAGGCACACAATGTCCACACTCACAGGAAGAGATTGTAACCACTGCATGAGACCATTCTGTTTGGAGTGGTCCCTGATACCATTACAATTAAGGGTGAGTACGGACAGAGCCATAATTAGAATAGGAAAGAGGTCCATGAATTTGGTCGATTACTTTTTGGCCACAAAACGAGTTGCTAGATGAGCAGCAGAAACAATGCTAGTCGGAATGTGACTAGCAGCAACAACACTCTTCTTAGAACCTTTTTTGTTCTTACTCCTCACCTGAGGAGTTGAGGAAGACGAAGAAGCAGAAGAGGAAAAACTACCAATATTGCTATCCGAGGCAAGAACACTCTTTTTGGACCCTTTCTTGCTCACATCCTGCTTCCTGCTCGACATCTTCATCCTAGAAGTAGATGAAGCAGCAGAAGAGGAGAGCCCGTCAGAAGCGTCATCGGAGGAGACCTCCGAGATTTGCCGCTTACGCGGATCCGGCGCTTGAGACATGACAGAATCAACAGGAGATGATGAAGCAACACTGGGAGGACCGGGGGGTACCATCTGAAAGGACAGCGGAGCCATAATAATTAATATCACTATTATCACTACAACTATTTTCCATATTTAGATTAGATTCCCTTACATTAACACTACTATTACCTACATTACTTACATTAGAAACATCCTTACAAATTTGGCTAGATGCAGCGGATGGCACCCCACTCGGTCCACAATCCGCAAGAATTGAAAGACTTGCTTGAGAGGCCAGCTCATCAAGCTCATTGTATCGTTCATCCATTATGATGTGAGGGGAAGCACCCTCATCAACAATAACCAGCTCAGGGCCGGCAGCACCAGGGGCAGCCGCATCACCCTCATCAATAAGCAGTCCCCAGAAACTACAGAGGACACCTCATCCCTGATAACGGCCTCGGCAACGGAGGGTGCATCAGCAACAACATGATCATCATCCGCCGGGGCCTGGAAACCCCTATCAAGATCCTCAGCAAAGTAAACATTCGGAGCGCCATTACCCGCGTGAGGATGGTCACCAGCGGTGGCAACAGCCGGCAGACCAGAAAACCTGCCCCAAGGCTGAGGGCAGTTTCTGGCAAAGTGACCAGACTCATGGCACCAAAGACATTTGCCCTTATCAGGACAGGAACCTGCCCGATGGCCCTCTTTGCAACAGATGTTACAGACAACTGGCTGACCCTTACACCAAACTTTAACCCTAATCCCTGCAACAGAAAGAAAACGGGGGTGGGCTTGGTAAGTGTCATACGAACAATACACGTACCAGTAGACACATCGGGAATGTTCACCCACTTTTGGAACCTAAAGTCTTTGACATCTCCATAAGCACTCAATTCCCGGACAAGTAAATTATTGTCCCTCTCAAAAGGGAACTAAAAGACAACCACATTTGTGTACGTGGGAGGGGGAGGCAGAGGACAGATGACCGAACACTTCACGTCATTGATGGAAATTTCCCCCTCATTCAAAACATGGGCCTTATGGATCTTGCCACCCGCAGCAAAAGTAACTCGTGCAACTTTGCCAGGAAATTCCTGGACAGCAACAATGCTATGGCCCATAGCCGCAAGAAAGTAGTCAAGAAGCCATTTAGCAACATCCGAGCTAACAGTACCCGTGGGGAAATCCCCGCAACAGATATCAATTGCCAGCGGACTCGATGGAGAATGCATTTTCAAAAAAAAGTTAAGCCCAGAGGGCCAGGACCCCAAACGATGGGTGACCCGGCTTAAGTAACTGGATGGGTGACCACAAACTAACAAGCAAGAAAGCTCGAAGAAAAGATGGCGACCAGAAAATTAGCCAAACACAACCAGAAAAAACTGGCAAACTCACCAAAATCTCGAAGAGAGGAGGGCTCAGGGTACAACAAGGGTAGGGCCTTCGGCCATACTTCTCTGCGTCAGGTAAGTATGAAAATTCTTGACGCGGGGGCCGTCAAAGGCAAACCTCCTTACCTCTATATCCTTGTGGTAGTGCTTTGCGGGCGTGCTAGAACCTCCAGCCTCACTTCTAGGTGGCTCTAGAGTAGCTTCCCTCCTCAGTCTGTGCCTGTCGACAGAGAAAAACGCCAGACATTAGTGTCAGGAGGAGGCTTTCTTTGATTTTTTTCTTTGATTGAATGAAGGTTTCTTCCCCGAAGGGAAGTGGGGCGCACTCAGAGGTAGTGCTATACCGAGGCAACCCGTACCTGGGAGGAGGAGAGCCTCTTTTCCACAGCCCAGTTCCAAAAATCAGTTTAATATATGAGCTGCTCAATGAGCAGCGTATCAGATATTAAGCTCATAAGAACAGATTTTAAGTTTTGAAATGAGCTTACTCACAATAAACTACTAATGTACAAGATAAAAAGTGCAAGGCACTTGGCCCCTCACATATAGCTATGTATGAATATAATTACCTAAAGAATTACAAGAAATATTCGCAAGAATTCAGAAATGTTCATTAAATGTTCGCAAATGTTCGTTAAATGTTCGTTATTCATTATGTATTTACCTATATATTAAGCTGAAGTGATCATATTTAAACTGAGAAAGCAGAACGATCGTAATTTAACTAGGATAACGTGATATTTAACTATTTACACTATATACCCTATGCAAAATCTGCATCGAGCCCGTAACGCAATCCCCTAAGGGGGTCTCTGAGGAGACCAACCAAAGTCCCCAACAAAGGAGCCTGTGAACAGGGAACGACTGAAGCAGTCCGCGCACTGATTTTGAATATGTGGACATTATAAGAAAATGCGATAGGAGGAATCAAAAATAACACAGAGCAAAGACTCCCAGGCAGACGCAAAGTTCAGATTGGACAATCGAAAATGATCTAAAGAAATTCGTTTACGGATATCAGTTTTAATATAACGAATAATAGCGTGGGAATCTTCATTTCCATTATGAAAGGTAGATTTGTTGCGAAATTTCCAAATTCCGTAAAGAACGGTTTTAATAACAAATCTGGCCAAGCATGCATTTCTAAAATCCACGCGTGGCCATTGAAAGAAGAAAACAAAAAGACAATTAGGTAGAAAAGTCACACCAAGAAGAGAAGACAAAATAGGCGTGAAGTGTGTCTAAACAGACTTCACGCGAGCACAATTAAGGAAACAATGATCGATTGTTTCTTTTCGAGGGCAGGATGCGCAGCGGTCAGAGTTAATATAACCCCAGTTCTTCATGGAGTCACGAACTTTGACCGCTCGCAGAATAATGAGCCATGATAGATCATTTTTCAAATTCTCAGAAAAACCATCACGGACAAGAGACCAATGCCGGTCCAAGTCAAAACCGATAGACAAGAAAGAAACCCAATAACGATGGATGACCGGCGAGGACGATTTTTCCTTAAGGAGGGTAGAATAACATTTCTTCAAGGTAAAAACAAAATCAAGCCAGTCTTGGCAAGACAAAATCTTGCGAAGACTGTCTAAAATGGAAAGACAATTTGAGTAAAAGGGCGTCAAAAATTGTGCGCTCGGGCAGGAGTTATCCCAAAGAAAACTCCACTCCGATCGGAAAGAGGATAACTTAGCGCCGAAAAAATACTTAATAAGATAAAAAGACTTTGAATCGGCATTGGTACAATTAGAAATAATAGAAGCTAGCTTTAACGCATCTGCTTTAACCTTAAAATTAATTATACCTAACTCCCCCTTAAAAAAGACTGATGACACGACTGTCGACTTACAGTTTCAATGTGACACCCCCAAAGGAAAGGCCAGATTAAATTATTAACTTCAGTAACAACCCATTTAGGAACAGAAAGAATAGTAGCAAGATATAACAATTTACTTATACCTAATGTATTAACAATTAAAGATTTACCAACTAGAGATAAGGAACGAGATTTCCATAGATTAAGATGATTTTCTAACTTTTTGAGTTTAGGCTGCCAATTGTCAGATTCAGTGTTTTGTCCGAAGACCACTCCCAGGATTTTCATTTTTGGGACCCACGTGAGGCCAAATGGCTGATCAGTGCGTGAAAGCCACACACCCAACCACATGGCCTCAGTTTTAGAAACATTGAGTTTGGCCCCAGATCCCCGCTCATAAATTTGAATTACTTTAAAAAGAGCCTCGAGAGAGTGTCCAGATTTAACTAAACTAGTCATGTAATCAGCATAAACCCCTACTTTATATTGAGAACCTTTAGCACCAGGCAGGAGAAAGCCTTCGATTTCAGTGCACGAACGAATTTTGCACGCAAGAGTTTCAACACAAAGAATATACAACATCGGAGAAAGGGAATCCCCCTGGCGGACCCCGCGAGATAAAGGAATCGGCTTCATAAGCCATTCATTAACAATCACACGCATGTTAGCACCATTATAAAAAGTAGTGATCCAATTGCAAAAAGAAGGACCAAAGCCAAAACGAATTAAAAGATTCTGTAAAAAGGTACGGTTAACACGATCGAAGGCTTTCTCCTGGTCGAGACTTACTAAAATGCCGGTTTCATCAGTACGATAGATATAGTCTAAGATGTCTCTGAGAGCGTGAAGATTTGAAGAAATTTTTCGTCCGGGAACAGAACATGTTTGGTCAGGATCGACAATGAATTGCAAAACTTTTAAAAGGCGAACAGAAATAGCTTTAGAGCAAATTTTATAATCAACATTGAGGAGTGAAATCGGCCTCCAATTTTTAAGAGATTTCCGATCTCCTTTTTTAAAAATCACGCGAGTATTACTCGTTTTCATGGAGTCACACATCTCGCCAGCTTCAAAACACGCACTGTAAACAAGAATTAAATGAGGCGATAGAACATCCCAGAACTTTCAATAGAATTCAACGGTTAGACCGTTGGGCCCGGGAGATTTGTTTGTATTCATGTTTTTAACAGGAAAAGAAATTTCATCAATCGTCAATGCACCTTCACACAATGATGATTGATCAGGCGAAAGCTGGCAAGAAAGAAGACAAAAGATCGTTTTGGAAATTCAAATCAATGGGTTCTTCAGAAGACAAGGAGGAATAGGAATCAACATGTGCCTGCTCAATCTCTTCTTGAGAAGAAACTTCGGCACTGGACGAGTCATAAATCGATGACATGTGGCTCTTTTGAGCGTTAGACAATTCTAACTGAAAAAAATAACGAGTAGGACGCTCACCATCTTGAAGCCATTCAGCGCGACTACGAATTAAAATTCCTTCAGTCTTCGTAATGTAAATGGCCTTTAGATGGCATTCAACGTCATGAATTGAGTCAACAATGGAATTGTCACCGTCAACCAAGCGTTGACGAAGACTGATTAATTTATTTGTTAGGAAAACACGATCGTGACATAATTGACGCCGTTTCTGGCGGGAAAAAGAAATCGATTCCTCCTTGATGGAAACTTAAGAACTCCCACCAATCTTGAGGAGAAGCAAAAGAAGCGAAATAAGAAACGTGACTTTGAATTAAACTACGGATATTATCGCAAAAACTTTTATCATCAAGAAGCAAATTATTAAATTTCCATACCCCTGGGCCACGTTTAATGGCATCAGGGATTTGGAAAACAAAAGAAACAAAATCGTGATCGGAAAGCGGGCAAGGTGAGATTTGACATTGACAGTCGGATGTAAACAAGTCTTTGGAAACAAAGAACTTCTCCAAACGGCTGGCAATTGAATAATCATGATTAAACGAAGTGAATTCGCGCACACAGGGATGTAATTTACACCACGCATCAACCAAAATAAAATCAGATTTCAAAGAGCTACATTCGTTGCCGACAGAAACATTACCGCCGAATTTATCAAGCACGTTATCATAACAATTAAAGTCGCCCCCGATCACAAGAGCAGAAGCGGGGATAAAAAATTCACGAGATTCAAAAAAAGATTTTCGATCAGTAAGATTGGTGGGAGCATAAATATTAACAAAATTAATATCAACACCGTCAACCCTGACTAAAATATTAATTAAACGCCCATTAGAGTCCTTTTTCTAAGATACAATCTCATCAGAAAACTTAGTGGAAATTAATATAGCAACACCGCCTTCTTTGCCAATTGTGGGGGACCAGAAGCTACGCCCTAGCCATCTACGGGAGAGAGCCCTGATGTTTACCTCTGAGCTAACTAGTGTTTCTTGAACAAAACAAATGTCGCAGTCGGACTTCTCGACGAGATCAAAAAGGAGATTATTATTAAGGGGATTCCCCAAACCCCTCGCATTAATGGTTAAGACTTCGAAGGTATCTTAAAAAAGGACAAAAACGTATATAAATCAATCTTTATGTTTCCTGCCTTTCTTTTGCTTCCTTTTTTCTTTAGGAACAGCATCTGTTTGCGTTTGGGCTTTGCGTTTGAGATCAGAGGCAGTTTCCATTGGCGATGAAGGGGAAGCAGAACGTGGTTTACCAGAGACTAAAGAAGGCGAGGTACGTTTACGGCGAGCAGCAGCTGCTACAGCCTCAGGGACCGGAGCAGGAGTACCACGGGAAATTCGTGGACGGGCAGAACTGGTGGAAGGATTGACAGGCGGAGGATTGGCAGGCGGAGGATTGGCACGCGAGGGTTCGGACGGAGCGTCAAGGACAATGACATCGGGCTTGAGAAGACCTTGGAAGTCCAGAACGTGTTGTGGTTGATTATCAGCAGGTGGAGGATTGACGACAGATGAAGAGTTAGCAGGTTAAGTGTTTGGCGGCGATTCAGATGGTGTGAATAGAACAGGGGTTTCAGCAGCAGATGGAGGAACAGAAGACGATGCACTAGCAGGAGTAGCAGTAACAGGTGGTGATCCAGTGGTGTCTGCAGGAGATGGTTGTTGAGTGTTGGAAGGTCGAGCGGCGGCCAAAAAGAGTTCTTCAACAACATCAGCATAAGCGTCAGACAGGTCTGATTCATCGGCCCATGCAAAGGGGTCATCAGAATGAGTCTTGAAAGAGGCATCACTGACGTCTGAGGCATCATCGTCGTTATCAGTATCCTGGACATTTACTGGGGCGCACTCATCGGTAGGTTCGCCAAAGACAACCGGAGAAACCCAGGAGTACCTCCATCGGCTGCTGACATGCCCATCCTCCTTGCAAAAATGGCACAGGCACGGGGCAGGACAAGCATTAGCTTCGTGACCGATGTTTTCACAATTCAAACACTTTGTGATCATTAGCGTTGCTGAAGTGACCAGGTTGATTGCATTTACGGCACGTAAGGGGCTGACCAGCGTATTTCAGAAAAACTTGATATCTCCCAAAACGGATAAAGTTGGGATGGGCTTAGTGATCCTAACACAATAGTGATGCAGACCGTTGTAGATAGCAGGCGCATAATCAAATCTGCCATGGCGATAATGAACAACTTCACAGTAAGGTGCCAAGCGCTTTATGATGGCCCAATCACACAATTCAAAGGGAGCGTCGTAAACGGTGAGAAATGTAAGCGGTCGCTCAATGTCCTGGATGGCGTAATTGTCGTTATTAATCCAAATGGAGTTCAGGCTTAAAAATTTTTCTTTCGCTGCTGGAGAATTAAACGTCACAACAACTTCCCAATTCATTTTTCGTTGTAAACACAGGATTTCAGCGGCATGAACATTTGCAGCTTTAAAGGCGTCAAAAACAGAACGGGCAGATGAGGAGCGAGAAGACGTAAACAAAGCAGATCGAGGGCGTTTCGGCATATCATTAGGAACGAAGCGATGCCATGGTTGCGGGGCGTTGTCACCCGGAGCAGCCATTCTCGCCGCTCTAGAAGCATATGTATCGCCATCGACAACAGCACTAGAACAAGCCCCAGCATCTAAATTATCTCGTTGAGGCACAGGATCGGCAGAAGAAACGTTATTCACAACATTCGCATTTGCATCAACAACAGCAGAAGGAACGCCAACATTACTCACACCATTTTCTCCAGGGACAGCATCAACAGGACGTACATCATTAGTGGAGTTACTAGGGACATCAGCATTAACAATACAAGCATCAGACACTTCCACATTCAAATCATCCGAAATTAACATAGCACAATCCTTGCGATTTTCCATTTTTATAAGTATCGGACGGCGAACTAAGAAATGCAAAAAACAATCCCAAAGCAGGATCGCAGCCAAAAGGCCGAGAAGCGATACCAGACCTTCCCTCCCCTAGGAGGGTGGTCCAGGGTTTCCCCCTTTGAGATATGGTGGTCAATATGCTGTCGCCGAGGGGCCTGGAGCCGACTGTAGGCCGACGCCATGGAGCAAGTTGCCGTCATAGACGCACTTGTTCTACAACACAAGTCCACAAAAATCAGAAGCAAAGTTGATAACGTGCCTCCAGGGATGAGTGAGATCAAACACCTTTTTGCCCTCCAAAACGAGGCAACATGTTAAAGACCCGTAATGACTCCGTTACTAAGATAGCGCTACAGACACAGGCAGAAAGCAACGGCTACGTTATCAACATTCGCTCTCCACGTGCATACAACTTGCAGAGAAGTCAAGAAATGCCTGCTAAAAGATTGCTGGTTGCTATTATTGCTTTGCTTTTTCTTTGGTGGCTCGTTTAAAAGACTAAATTTTCAGCCCTTTCTCTTGTCTACGACCATACCACAGGGAAAGCACCGGTTCTCGTCCGATCACCGAAGTTAAGCCCTGTCGGGCGGGGTTAGTACTTGGATGGGTGACCGCCTGGGAATACCCCGTGTTGTAGACTTTTCATTTTCTCGGCCGTTTTATTTTGCATATGTTCATTTTTTCTTTCTTTTACTACCACCTTTGGCTATTCCAGTGGCTGGAAAGCACAAATAACTTTTTACACATTTCAGGAGACTCAAAAGATAGCTAGAAAACATGAAAAGTACCCTTAAAATGATCGCGGGATAAATTAGAATCGAAGTCTCGCGCGCTAAGATTCGCGTGTGAAACGGTTATTTATGACATCAAATTGGCGTGTGACATCAAATAATTCGAAGCAAAATGATATTCTGCCTTGCCAAACGGTTTTCAAGCAGCTAAAAGTGCGGAAAACTACGCCAATTCCCAAAGAAATGCGCCCGATCAACAACGGCAAGGCAAACAACACATGCGAGCCGTTGCATATTAACGGTCGACACGAATTCCAGCCGTCAAAACAATTCTATTCATGACTTGACTTGGAGAATGTCGGAGGCTCGGACCGTTGTCTAGTTTAGTCAACGAACCACCAACACAACAATCGTAAGGTCGAAATCAACTCACGGTTTGGCCAGCACTTCTCCTGTTACTTTCCTTGTCCTTTGCTCTTTCCATACTGTAAGTCGACGAACGTTACTTCGAGGACAAACTTGGCGGGGATCGAGTCAATGATTGACCGCCTGCCGAAACGAACCCAAATCGGAAAAGCCACCTTCTTCAGTTCAGTTCAACATGGATGCATGACAACGCGAGTTCGAGCTCACTCGCCTTTTCAGTTGCAGCTGGAAATCCTTGGCTTGCTTGACACGTTCCTTCGTTGTTCACTGTGCCCAGTCGTCCAGCCTGGCCCGGCCAACTGACGAACAAAGCAAAGTGTCAATCATTAACCATCCACCATTCACAGGGCCAACACTTGCACTTTTTCGGGGGCGAGCGCGAACGCAGGCCCCCACTACCGGAAATTATATGTTCGAGTTACCCACATTTGGGGTAATCGCAAGGGTCAACCCGATCGAAGTGCAATGAAAGGGCCTCACCTCGAGAGGACTGCCTCCTTGATCACAGTACCTCCCACGTCAGGTAAGTTTTTTATGTTTTTTGGTGAATGGCTAGGCCACCCGAAAAAGGGAGGGTGCAATGCCTGCCAGTCGAGCAGAACTAGCCCGTCAAACAACAATGGTTCACCAAAAAACGGGGGTGCACCAGCACGTCAAACTCACCGAGGGATCGAACCCTGCCCCGACAGACAAAAAACATAGAAACAAACAAACGAGGGACGAACAGGCAATAAACGTCGGACAACAGGAGAAACAAACACTCTTCCAGAGCAACGGCGAAAGGTGACCCAAAGAGGGACACTTGTCGACAGACTAACCCTATAAGAATAGGTTCGCCACCAATATGCAACTAAAACAAACCAAGACCAAACAACAACAACAAATCAGTCCAAAAACGACAGTCGAAACTCAATCAAGCACAGGGAAAAACGAGAGAACAAGACCAAACGGAGTGGGCAGGAATACAGGAATCATAACGAAGAGAAAGCAAGCCATCGGGAAAAACGGAGAACAACTCGGCAACAATGGAGGACGGACGACAGACGAAAAAACAGGTGAACGAAAACTGGGCAGCAAACGGCACGGTGCAGCAACTGGACTAACAGGGCGACTGGGCAAAACAGGACGAGGCCAAACACGAGGAGGACCAGAACTTACAGGACAACTGGGCTGAGGAGGAGACGAAACAGCAACGGAACTGATAGGACGACCGGGGTGGACATGCGAAGCAGCAACAGAAGTAACAGGACTAGAACAAACAGGCAAAACATCAACACTAGGACGAACAGGCGAAACTGCAACAGGTTCAACAGGACTGGAGCAAACAGGCGAAACAGCGACGGAAACAGCTGAGCAACTACGACGGGCAGGCGAAACAGCAACAGGCTCAACAGAACAGCTGGACTGGACAGCAACAGACATCAATATTAGCTAAACAGCAACAGAAGACGGACGAGTGGACAAACTGGACGGTACATCAAGTGAGAACTCCAAGGCAGGACGAGACAACATATCGCATTCGTAGTCATACACATAACATTTCATGCACAAACATGGAGGCTTAGAGTCATAGCACGGAGGCTTGACCAGAAGATCCATTATAAAACATACAAAGAGCCTACTCAAATACAAAAAACTCCCAGGTCCTCACCTAAGCAGGGACTACCTAGGACAAAGTGCATAGAGGTGTGTCCCACGTCAGGTAAGTATGAAAATTCTTTATGCGGGGGCCGTCAAAGGCAAACCTCCTTACCTCTATATCCTTGTGGTAGTGCTTTGCGGGCGTGCTAGAACCTCCAGCCTCACTTCTAGGCGGCTCTAGAGTAGCTTCCCTCCTCAGTCTGTGCCTGCCGACAGAGAAAAATGCCAGACATTAGTGTCAGGAGGAGGCTTTCTTTGATTTCTTTCTTTGATTGAATGAAGGTTTCTTCCCCGAGGGGAAGTGGGCCGCACTCGGAGGTAGTGCTATAACGAGGCAACCCGTGGCTGGGACGAGGCAAGCCTCTTTTCCACAGCCCAGTTCCAAAAATCAGTTTAATATATGAGCTGCTCAATGAGCAGCGTATCAGATATTAAGCTGATAAGAAGAGATTTTGTAAAAGCGTTCATTCAAAATAAAAAGATATTTACATTGGAGTAATCAGACTTAATCACTAATAATACGTAATAAATATACTTAATCACAATTTAAATGTTCATGGTAATTGACAAATGTTCAGAGCTAATAACATGTAACCTAATGATAATCTTAAGCAGGAATTGAAATCCAGGTAAGTAATCAGAACTATCGAAACTAATCAAATGAAACTAAATGTAATAATACTAGGAAAAGGATAAGTAAGAGAAAGGTAAGTATCATACAAAATAGGGAAAGAAATCCGGAGTTCCCAAGTCTGGGTAGGGAAAACACAATCCTGTCGAGGGGCCCCTGAGGTAAGCGCCAATAAAATACCAATGGTATTAAACAGAGATCCTTTGAGGCAGCGACCAAACAGGATCCCCCAAAAGAGCCTATGATCACGCTACTCAGAGATGAGATCCACGCACGGAAAACTAAACCCAAGTGAGACTATGAAAGAAAGATGCGGAGAGTATCATGTTCAACAGAAGAAAAACCAGGGGATATCCATAAGGCACGAAAATGAGAAAGGGATAAACGAAAAGAGTCAAGCTTGATTCTGCTAGATATATGGAGTACGTATTTGATAATCGCTTTATAAGATTCATTCCCATTGTGGAAGGTTGTCTTATTTCGGAAGGTCCAAATAGCATAAACTATTGACTTAATTTAAAAGGAACCAATCGCATCTTTCTTTCTGTGATGCGAAGGCCATCGCAAGAAAAAGACGGTAAGTACATTAGCCGAGAAGGGAATTTCTAACAAAAGGGAGAGAGACGGTACAAAATGGGACCACACTCTCTTAACCCTAAGGCAGTTCAAAAAACAGTGGTCTATTGTCTCTTTCCTATTGCAGTAAGCGCAACAGTCGGAGGCAATATACCCCCAGTTCTTTAAAGAGTTGCGAACTTTAACGCCTCTAAGAGTAATTGACCAAAGGAAGTCGTTCTTAAAATTTTCTGTGAAGGAGTCGAGAACCCTGGCCCAATGGTCTTTCATAACAAACCCAGGACCAAGGATCGCAGACCACGTATAAGGTAAAATCGGGGGTGATGAGTTTTCCTTGAGTAGATGTTGATAGATTTTCTTGGTTGAAAGAAGCGTCTTATCAGTAAGCAAGACGTCAATTTTAGAAAGATTATTAAGACACTTACTGTAGAAACACGTGGGCTGAGTTGCACTAGGAGAGGAATTATCTCAAAGAGAACGCCATTCTGGGCAACGAGGTGCAAGATGACTTCCAATGAAGTACTTACATAAGAAAAAGCATGAATCTTCTGACAGGTTGAGCGTGGAAACTACTGAAGAAAGGCGTAAAGCCATACATTTCAATTCTAAGTTAGTCACGTTCAACCCGCCAGAGAGGGCAGGAAGGTAGCACTTGTTTCTACTAACAGTTTCTATTTTCGAACCCCATAAAAAGGGCCATATAAGCTGGTTAACTCAAGAAAAAAAACCAGCTAGGGGGAATTAGGATCTTAGCTAGGTAAAGAAACTTACTTAATCCTAAAACATTAACAATTAGGCTTTTACCTATACGAGATAGGGAGCGTGATTTCCACAAATTAAGTAATTTCTCTAATTTGTTAATCTTTGACTGCCAATTATCTAGCTCAACAGATACAGTACCAAAGAAAACACCTAGAATTTTTATTTTTCGAACCCAGGTCAAGCCCAAAGGTTCATCTGTGCGTGAACGCCACGCTCCCAACCACATCGCTTCAGATTTAGAGCGATTAAGTTTTACACCAGAGCCTTTCTCATAAATCGAAATTAAAGTAAATAGAGATACAAGGGAGTTATAATCTTTAACAAAAGATGTCGTATCATCTGCGTATTGTCGGACTTTGAATTGTTTCCCGCTCGCACCGGGAGGAGAAAGCCTCTAATGGTCTTACAATTCCTAATTGAACACGCTAATACTTCTACACATAATATGTACAAAAGGGGGGACAGGGAATCCCCTTGTCTAACCCCACAATCTAGTGAGATTGAGTTAGTAAGCCAGCCATTTAAGATAATTTGCATATTAGCACCAAAATAAAAGGTAGTGATCCATTTACAGAAATCGGGCCCAAACCCAAAATGTCTTAAAAGCGCCATTAAGAAGTCACAGTTAACTCGGTCAAAAGCTTTCTCTTGATCTAAGCTAACAAGAATGCCTGTTTCATCTGTTAGCTCTATATAATGAAGAGTATCTCTTAACATAATGATATTGTTGGAAATGGAGCGACCCGGAACTGAACAGGTTTGGTCTGGGTGGACTATAACATGAAGAACTTTGGACAAACATGAAGAGTGATAGCCTTAGAACAAATTTTGTAATCAACATTAAGCAATGAAATCGGGCGCCAATTCTTGAGATCCTTAATATTACCGCGTTTCTTGAAAATTAATCTAGTCATACTAGTTTTCATTGATTCAGGAAGTTCACCATCCATGAAGGCGTCGTTGATGACATCAAACAGTAAAGGTCATAATAAATTCCAAAATTTCGTGTAAAATTCAGAGGTAAAACCATCTGGACCAGGGGCCTTACCAGTGTTCTGCGTTTTAAGAGAAGAGGTGAGCTCCTCGAGGGAAATAGCTCCCTCGCAGAGAGCACGGTCCGAATCTGATAGAAAAACAGAAATCTCATTTAATAGTTTGTCACAACAATCGATGTCAATGTCTTCAACAGAGAAAAGCCCAGTATAGAATTCAACATGAGCTTTTTCAAGTTCTTCGCGGCTAGAAACTTCAACACCATAACAGTTAAGGATTGTGTTCACTTGATTCCATTCGTAACGCTCTTTCTCTAATTTAAAGAAATAGTGCGAAGGTTTCTCACCTTCTTCTAACCATTGTACTCGACTGCGTATTTTCGCACCTTCGGAGGCACGATCAACGAGAGCAGCAAGTTGAGATTCAATAAAACCATTTCAGGAGAGAGAAAGATCGCCATGAATAAGCTGGCACCTCAACCTAATTAAGCGATTTGTCAGGGAAATGCGTTCACTATTCAGAGATCTGCGCTTTTCCCTGGCAAAAGAAAAAACATCGCTCCTGAGAGAGGTTTTAAAAAAATCCCACCAGGATTTAACCAACTCGAAGGAGATTTTACATGAAGCAAGATCCGAAATACGCCCAGAAATGTATTCACAAAAGCTGTCATCATAGAGGAGGGAATTATTAAATTTCCAAACTCCAGGTCCCCGGAGAGATAAGTCTGCAAAATCTAGACAAAGGTTCACAAAATCATGATCTGACATGCAACAAGCTGAGATATCACACTTGTCGGTAAAGTCAACAAGGTTTGTAGATATCAAAAATTTATCCAGGCGACTACCAATGGACGAATCGGCATTAAACCAAGACATTTGACGAGCTCGTGGGTGGCGTTTACGCCAAATATCCACAAGACTGAAAGTGGATTTGAAATGTGACAAATATTTGGCAAGAGAAGTATTGCCACCAAATTTATCAAGCTCGTTATCATAACAGTTAAAATCTCCTCCGATAATAACATGATCAGACGGGAAGAAAAATTCACGAAGCTTATCAAAGAAAATTTTACGATCGGTTAAATCCACAGGGGCATATATGTTAACTACGTTTAAGCGTATATTAGCTATTTCTACGAGTAAACTTAAGACACGTCCACATGAGTCTTTAAGCCAAGAAATGACATTCACATCAGAATTTTCATTCATCAAAATGGGAACGCCTCCCTGTTTCCCGACCGCCGGAGACCAAAAACTCGGCCCGGCCCAGCGGGAAGCGGAGTCGTTAATTGATTTTTCACACGAGAGTAACGTTTCTTGTACCAAACAAAGATCAAAATTAAAATCAGGATCAAAGATCAAATTCCCTTTGCGGGAATTAAAACCACGCAAATTGATTGAAGAAAGTTTGAAGACTCATGTGGGGGCAGAATTATCAGGGCAATCATCCTTACTATTAGCAGGATCTGAAGGCTGAGAAAACAGGGAAGATTTCTTCCCAGAGGAGATAATCATTGGCGAGGTCGGTTTGCAAGCTGGTACATTTGCGAAAAAAAAACATCAATTTAGCTGGACCGCGGCAG
Source organism: Orbicella franksi (assembly GCF_964199315.1). NCBI lineage: Eukaryota > Metazoa > Cnidaria > Anthozoa > Scleractinia > Merulinidae > Orbicella > Orbicella franksi. The sequence continues at coordinate 5,034,914 of NC_138145.1, read as the reverse complement.
CCAATTTTTTTCCTTTGTTGTTTAGGCCGTTTGAGTGCCGAGGCTAAAGGCAAGGCCTCCTGGATAACCTGCGCAGAGGCAAGAAGTTGAGCACTGGCAGCAAGATTTTCTTCAGTAGTGGTGGAAGTTCCTTCAGTTTCTCCAATATCATCGTCAGAAGCATCATCACTCATAGCTAAATCTTCAATCAAAACACTATCTTGGGAGGAGGGTGCCACAGTCACTGGGTATTCAGGCAGATCATGAGGACTAGGCTGGGGAACTAGAAACCCCTGAGAGTCTAAAAGGAGATCCTCAGGACCGCCTTGTACAGGAGGGTCAGTGCCAGATATGTCAATCTCGTTGCTGTCTGAAGAAATCGCAGAGGCAATAATTTCAATCTCTTGATTCGGGGCAGGCTCTAGATTAACATCACCCGCGGCAGGAGGGGTGGGTGGATCTGCAGGTGGATCAGGGTCCGCCTCGGGGTCAGGATCTTCACGGGCTGGGTTATCTTCCGAGGGAGGGTAAGGCTGATGGGTGGCGGGGTGCCGATACCAACAAAGGGGACAGTCAATTGCTCTATATTCCGTTGACTTGCAAATGCAGCGTCGCATATCTTGTGTGCAATCTTTCGCGGTGTGATCAATGGTATCACAATTAAAGCAAACGGTATTATCACACTCGCGGGCAAGATGATCGGGAGAACTGCACTTCCGACACGTTTTTGTTTGACGATCGTGGTAGAAGCGCAGCTGAAATTTTCCAAAGCGTAGATAACAAGGCACACTTCGGTGGAGACTTACGCGATAATGACAGAGACTGTTACAGGTATCAGGATACCCTGCAGTCTGCCACGTCTACGAGAGCAGATTTTACAGTAAGCTCAGAGTCGATGTTCTATGGCTGAATCTGGCAACTCATATGGTGCATCATAGACGGTTAAGAAAACCAGCGGATCAGAATCAGGGTGTGTAGCAAAGCGACGACATTCAATCAGTGGGGAATGTTGGAGAAAACGAGCACGGTAGTCGGCATTACTGAAGGTAACAATGACTTCGCCTGTGGGCTTGCATTGGAGACACCGCACTGCACTGGCTGGAATTCCAATTCGTGAGAAGCTGTCAAAGAGTTGTTTCGCGGTGTATTGTTCAGATACTTTGAAAAAGGCCGTGCATGGCCTATCCGGGGTTACATTTAAGGGATGAAAATGATCCCATTCAAAGTCAGAGAGGATGCAAAATTGGCCATATGTAAAAGGCTCTTCTCTAGCCCCATGTTCACTCTGATGCTCACCTCCATCCGCATCATTCTGGTTACTCTGGTCAGGTGAAGTTCCACGTGCTGCAGCTTCAGCATAGGAAGGGGCGTTAACAGCATCTTCAACATCTCCAAGATCTAAATCACCTAGCTCCGTATCAGAGAAAGCTTCGTAGAAATTTTCTGTCATCGTTGAGCATGACATCACGACGCTACGGATGCGTTCCGGGAAGGCCTGCGCTAATTCTGCTAGGGCTTCCACCAGGAAAGCGAAAAAAATGGGCCAAAAAAGGCCAGGGCTTCCGCCAGGAACACGTCAAATCTGGACACAATCCGATACAGCTTCACCTTGAAGAACAAAATATCTTGGCCAAAAGGCCCAGAAGCGATACCAGACCTTCCCTCCCCTAGGAGGGTGCTCCAGGGTTTCCCCCTTTGAGATATGGTGGTCAATATGCTGTCGCCGAGGCGCTGGAACCGACTGTAGGCCGACGCTATGGAGCAAGTTGCCGTTCTAGACGCACTTGTTCTACAGCACAAGTCCACAAAAATCAGCAGCAAAGTTAATAACGCCCCTCCAGGGGTGAGTGAGATCAAACACCTTTTTGCCCTCCAAAACGAGGCAACATGTTAAAGACCCGTAATGACTCCGTTACTAAGATAGCGCTACAGACACAGGCAGAAAAAAAACGGCTACGTTATCAACATTCGCTCTCCACGTGCATACAACTTGCAGAGAAGTCAAGAAATGCCTGCTAAAAGATTGCTGGTTGCTATTATTGCTTTGCTTTTTCTTTGGTGGCTCGTCTAAAAGACTAAATTTTCAGCCCTTTCTCTTGTCTACGACCATACCACAGGGAAAGCACCGGTTCTCGTCCGATCACCGAAGTTAAGCCCTGTCGGGCGGGGTTAGTACTTGGATGGGTGACCGCCTGGGAATACCCCGTGTTGTAGACTTTTCATTTTCTCGGCCGTTTTATTTTGCATATGTTCATTTTCTCTTTCTTTTACTACCAACTTTGGCTATTCCAGTGGCTGGAAAGCACAAATAACTTTTTACACATTTCAGGAGACTCAAAAGATAGCTAGAAAACATGAAAAGTACCCTTAAAATGATCGCGGGATAAATTAGAATCGAAGTCTCGCGCGCTAACGTTTGCGTGCGAAACGGTTATTTATGACATCAAATTGGCGTGTGACATCAAATAATTCAAAGCAAAATGATATTCTGCCTTGCAGAATAGTTTTCAAGCAGCTAAAAGTGCGGAAAACTACGCCAATTCCCAAAGAAATGCGCCCGATCAACAACGGCAAAGCAAACAACACACACGAGCCGTTGCATATTAACGGTCGACACGAATTCCAGCCGTCAAAACAATTCTATTCATGACTTGACTTGGAGAATGTCAGAGGCTCGGACCGTTGTCTAGTTTAGTCAACGAACCACCAACACAACAATCGTAAGGTAGAAATCAACTCACGGTTTGGCCAGCACTTCTCCTGTTACTTTCCTTGTCCTTTGCTCTTTCCATACTGTAAGTCGACGAACGTTACTTCGAGGACAAACTTGGCGGGGATCGAGTCAATGATTGACCGCCTGCCGAAACAAACGCAAGTCGGAAAAGCCACCTTCTTCAGTTCAGTGCAACATGGATGCATGACAACACAAGTTCCAGCGCACTCGCCTTTTCAGTTGCAGCTGGAAATCCTTGGCTTGCTTGACACGTTCCTTCGTTGTTCACTGTGCCCAGTCGTCCAGCCCGGCCCAGCCAACTGACGAACAAAGCAAAGTGTCAATCATTAACCATCCACCACTCAGGGGCCAACACTTGCACTTTTTCGGGAGCGAGCGCGAACGCAGGACCCCACTACCAGAAATTATACGCTCGAGTTACCCACATTTGGGGTAATCGCAAGGGTCAACCCGATCAAGGTGCAATGAAAGCGCCTCGCCTTGAGAGGACTGCCTCCTTGATCACAGTACCTCCCGCGTCAGGTAAGTTTTTTATGTTTTTTGGTGAATGGCCAGGCCACCCTAAAAAGGGAGAGTGCAATGCCAGCCAGTCGAACAGTACTAGCCCGTCAAACAACAATGGTTCACCAAAAAACGGGGGTGCACCAGCACGTCAAACTCACCGAGGGATCGAACCCCGCCCCTATAGACAAAAAAACATAGAAACAAAGAAACGAGGGACGAACAGGTAATAAAGGTCGGACAACAGGACAAACATACACTGTTCCAGAGGAACGGTGAAAAGTGACCCCAAAAAGGGACACTTGTCGACAGACTAATCCTATAAGAATAGTTTCGCCACCAATATGCAACTAAAACAAACCAAGACCAAACAACAACAACAAATCAGTCCAAAAACGACAGTCCAAACTCAAGGAAGCACAGGGAAAAACGAGAGAACAAGACCAAACGGAGTGGGCAGCAAGACAGGAATCATAATGAAGAGAAAGCAAGCCAACGGGAAAAACGGAGAACAACTCGGCAACAATGCAGGACGGACGACAGGCGAAAGAAAAGGTGAACGAAAACTGGGCAGCAAACGGAAAGGCGCAGCAACTGGACTAACAGGGCGACTGGGCAAAACAGGACGAGGCCGAACACGAGGAGGAACAGAACTTACAGGACAACTGGGCAGAGGAGGAGACGAAACAGCAACGGAACTGATAGGACGACCAGGCTGGACATGCGAGGCAGCAACAGAAGTAACAGGACTAGAACAAACAGGCGAAACATCAACACTAGGACAAACAGGCGAAACAGGTTCAACAGGACTGGAGGAAACAGCGACGGAAACAGCTGGGCCACTTGGACGGGGAGGCGAAACAGCACCAGGCTCGACAGAACAGCTGGACTGGACAGCAACAGAGTCGACACCAGGGACATCAATATTAGCTAAACCACAGGTAGAAACAGCAACAGAAAAAGACGGACGAGTGGACAAACTGGACGGTACATTAAGTGAAAACTCAAAGGAAGGATGAGACAACATATCGCATTCGTAGTCGTACACATAACATTTCATGCACAAACATGGATGCTTAGTGTCATAGCACGGAGGCTTAACAGGAAGATCCATCATAAGACATAAAAAGAGCCAACTCAAAGACAAAAAACTTCCAGGGCCTCACCTAAGCAGGGACTACCTAGCAAAAAGTCCATAGAGGTGTGTCCCGCGCCAGGTAAGTTTTTTATATTTATGGTGGACAGCCAAGCTCCCCGAAGGGCAGTGCAATGCTTGCTGGCCTACAAGCTCATCCATCGTAGTGGCTGGGAGTGCAAAGCCATCCAGATGGTCCACCTAGGGTAGGGAACCCCTACTCAACGTAGCCAGTTTGCCAACTTTGCCGGGGAATCGAACCCCGCCTACCTCGGTCAGAAATTAAACACACTTCAACAGACACGGGCTTTACACGACATAAAAGACGATAACGGGACAGACGTAACGACAAACATAACAACACAAAAACAGAACTGATACAAGCCTCTGTGCAGTACACCAATAAAGGAGACCCAGCACGAGAGGACACAGAAACAAAAACGTTCAGATTAAGAGCATACAGCTACTGCCCAGATTCGAGCAGACAAAAGACAGCTGTCTAGATTTAGACAGACAAAAGACCCACAACCCAGATTGAGACTAAAGATCAAGAACGAGACGATCGCCGACCACGTATGCTACAGCAACTTGGGCCCCCCACTGGCGATGGAAATAGCGATGTTTCCTGGAAGACACAAAGCTTTTGAAATGAATAGGAAGATGGAAGCGAAGACGAGTTTTGACATTCTCGATGACAGAGGCAGCTCCAGGACGGACAACGCGAAAGCGAAAATCGTTCCGAGCGTGCCATATGAAGTATTTACAGACGTTGAGAATGTAAACAAAAACGCGAGGCACCACAGCTAACTCATTGGAGTTAAAACCAAAAAGGGCATGACGACAGACCAGAGAAGGAGCCAACGGAGAGGAAACAAACATTAAGGATATAAGCCAAAAAAGAACGCTATAAGCCAAAGGACAATGGAAAAACAGGTGCTCAAGGGTCTCGGAGACCGGACCACAAAAGCAGGACGTGTTAAAGTCATAGCCAAAAGAAGCCAGACGAGCAGCGGTGTAGAGAACACCATGGGCGATCTTCCAGGAAAGATCGATGACCTGACAGTCGAGGTCGAAGAAGAAAAGCTCCCTCCATGTAGTAGACCAATAAAGGACACCGAACGTAGGAAGGAACTTTATGACACAGTGGGGGGTAGCCAAATTTTCAGACAGAAGGTACTGATAACAAGACTTGGTCGTCATCTCAAAAGCAGGGGTCAGAAAGTGAGGTGAAGATGACACCATCACCAAGGAGGAGCAACCAGCAGAAAAAGAGCCGTCAAGCAAACACCAGGCTAGAATGAGCGACTGGTAGAAACGTGGCAGAACCCTAGGATCAAAGTCAAAAGGACAAGAAAAAACATCAACAGGGCTGGTATTGAAGCAAGAGGAGAACCAGTAGGGCATGAAAGCGGTCCAGCTAGATGGGGAGCTGGCAAAGCGTTTGATCCACTGGGCAACCAGGGACCACACTTTAAACTTGACACTCACGACCGAAAAACCACCAAGGTCTAATAGGTCTCGTTTACACTTCCAGAAGAAATTTAAGAAAAAAGCCAGAGTATTGAGCTCTTTGAGAACCCACGCAGGCATGTGGATAAGTGAAGCCACATACCAGATGCGGAAAAGAGCAAGGGCATTGATCACTAGGGCTCTGCCACGAAGAGAAAGCTGACGCTGCCTCCAAGAAGAAAGTACGTTTTCAACAGCTGCGATACGAGGCGACCAATTACACTCCTCAAGATTTCCAACACCGATGAAGACACCAAGGACCTTGATCTTGGTAGAAGACCAGTCGAGATTGACGGGAGGGTCTCAGCGACCATTCCACGAGCCAAGCCAAAGACCTTTGGACTTAGAGAGGTTCAGTTTGGAGCCAGAACCTCTCTCGTAGATGGAATAAGTCTCAAAGGTGGCTTTGATGGCATCATCAGAGATGACAATGATGGACGTATCGTCAGCGTATTGAGAGATAGGAGGCAGCGGAGCCGGCACACCAGGAAGAGAAAGACCAACGATTCTTGGGTTGGCGTGAATGGAGACAGCTAGGACTTTGGAAACCAAGACATATAACAATGGGGACAGAGGACAACCCTGACGCACACCACCAGACAAGAAAGGTTGCGACACGTAGCCATTGACATTCACAAAACTGCGTACATTATTGTAGAACAGATCAACCCAGCTGACAAAGGAGTCTCCGAAGCCCATAGACTGAAGGGTTTGATGCATAAAAGACCATTCTACACGATCAAAAGCCTTTTCCTCGTCGAGGGAGAGAATAGCAACCGGAATGTTGGACAGAGTGGCATAGTCGACAACGTCACGAAGAAAGGCTACATTCTCTCCGATGAAGCGACCAGGAACACCACAAGTTTGGTCCTTCTCCACCACAAGATGAATAACTTTGAGGAGTCTACCAGCTATGACTCGAGAAGCAAGCTTGTAATCAACATTAAGAAGAGCGATCGGGCGCCAATGACGAATGTCAAGGCGATCACCCTTCTTGAAAGATAAAGAAATTACACCACTGCGCTGAGAGTGGGAGAGACAACCATCAAGGTAGCATGAATTAAGAACGCAAACAAGGTCCTCACCGAGGACATCCCAAAATTTAACATAAAATTCCATGGGCAGGCCATCAGAGGCAGGCGCCTTACGTTTGGCCATGCCCAGTAGTGCAGACCAGCATTCGCCAACGGACAGAAGACCATCGCAACAAGAGGCCTGCTCAGGAGTCAAGGTCGAGCAGATGTTACTCAACAGTGACTCGCGAGCGGCAGCATCTGTAGGTTCCGAGGTGAAGAAGCCAGAATAAAAAGAGGAGATGGAATCACAAAGGCCAGTGATGTCAGAGGTTATAGTGCCATCACTCTCTCTCAGCGCAGAAATACGACGATCAGCTGATTGCTTCTTCTCGAGACGGAAGAAGTAAGCGGAAGACCGCTCCCCTTCCTCCACCCACCTAATCCTAGACCTAACTTGAGCACCACGAGCTGCCTCAAGGTCAAACCTGGACAGCTCAGCAAGGGTGGATTGATATGGGCCCAAGCAGGATAGACGACCAAGGTCAACATGAGATTTTAGGTGATCAGCCAGACGAGATAGAAGGGCTCGTTCGGCCCGACGTTCTTTAGCCTTTTTTAAACAATTTCCAATTGTTAGATCTTTAATTTTGAGTTTGCCAAGCTCCCACCAATCAGATAAGGACGGAAAATTATTTTGAGCAAGACGCCAAGAAAGCCAGAAGTCAGTGATCAATTTGGTATAATAGGTATCTTGAAGGATGGAGACATTTAATTTCCATAAACCTGGACCAGGGGGGATGACATCAGGAATAGAAAAGGTAAACAACAAGGCACAATGGTCACAAAAGGAAAAAGGAACGATGTCACAAGCTGACACAGATGAAATCCAGGGAAAAGGACATCCCATCAGGTCAATGCGGGACGCAAACTGACCGTCCCACCTGTTCCAGGTGAAGCTGGAAGAATTTGGGTGAAGGTATCTCCATATGTCAACGATACAACATGAGTCAAAGAGACGAGTTAAGGCAGGAGTACTCTCCCTCGAGGTATCACCGGCACAGGAGCCGAAACGATCGAGGGCATTTTTTTTTTTTTTTTTTTGTAATTTTTATTTTTTTTTCAACATTTTGGGTTATAATACATACAATACAACACAAGACATAACACTAGTTACAATACTTACAATACGTCATAACTACAATAGATTACATACAACAAATTATAATTACTAATCGTAGCCTAATTATACCTAAAGAATATACAATGCGTTGTTTACAATAGTGCAGCTACCCAAATACAGAGAAAAAAAAAAAGAAAATAAGTTAGTGACATGCTGAGAAGGAGAAATTACAAATTAAGCTCAACTATTATTAAGAGATGGCATTAGTTTTTCCCACTTTTTGTAATGTTTATAAAGTTGGTTATTTTTGGTAGCTATTTTTTTTTCAATGTAATAAACGGTTTTTGTCTTTGCTAAAAATATTGTTAATGTTGGTTTAATTTTATTTAATTTACATTTATAAATAAAAAACTTTCCTAGCAGTATCAAGTGATTCAGGATAATAAAGTCTTCGTTGTTGTTGAACACTCCAAACAATATATTTTCAAATGTCAAAGTGTCCAAAGATACATTCTGGTTTGAAAGCCAAGAAGAAAAAGCCCGCCAGAAGTCTTTTGTTGTATCACAATAAAAGAGCAAATGTTCGAGGGACTCGACCTCTTTCAAACAAAAGGTGCACATTGGTGATTCAATCATTTTAAAACGGAATAACCTCTCATTTGTGAAAATTATATCGTTTAATAATTTATATTGGAACTCTCTAATTTTTGTTTCAAGTGTGACAGTGAATGGTAAAGAATAAATTTTTTTCCAGTCTTCTATAACCTCTGGATATTTGTCCTTCAACTTCCTTTTGGCGGTTGGAGGAGTTTGTTTCTTTGTTTTAAATCCTTTATACAAAAGTTTTGAAGAGGCTTTTAACAGATCCGATTTGGTTTCGTCGATATAAATATACACTGTATCCAAATGCTGTTGAGGATATAGTTGCTGATGTTGAATATGTGATTCTTTGATAATTAATCTCCATTCTTTTGGTATGGCATCTACAATTCCTATTAATTTGAAGTACTGGATTGGAGATAGATTCGCTTCCAACACTTTAGGGCTTTCAAGAAATTTACCCGTATCGGATAACAAGTCACCAATTTTAACAATTCCTTTAGTAAACAAATGTTTTTCAAAAAGAGAGCACAGGAGCCGAAACGATCGAGGGCATGGTCAAAGACCGTATTGAAGTCTCCACACAAAACCGTTGGAATAGAGGAGTCAACAGCATCAGCAATGCCATTGAAAAAGAGGTCTCGAGCAGGGTTGCGATTGGGGGCATACAAGCAAAGCACACGAAATGAAACATCATATAAAGAAAACTCACACAACAAGGAACGACCAGGAACTTCACCCCAAGAATTAACTAGCCGCAGAAGAGATCGATAGAGGATAATGCAGCCGCCGGAACGATGGGTACCAGGGGAAAGAACAAAACTAAATCCAGAAGAAGAAAACCAAGAATTACACTCCACATCGGAGATACAATGAGTTTCCTGTAAACACACAACATCTGCAGTGACAGGAAGAGATCCCAACCACTGCACAAGACCATCATGCTTAGAAGACTCACGAAGGCCGTTGACATTAAGAGAGAATATGGACAGAGCCATAAGGAGATAGGGAGGGAGCTTGAACGAGACTAGGAGCGTCTAGACGGTCGCTCAGGTGACATCTGAGGCATACCCTTATGAGCTCCAGTGGAGGATGGAACCAATGGGGAGCGAGAACGCAGTCATTGAGGGCTCTGGGAAGGAGCCCGACGAGGCCTAGGGGGTTGGGGGTCTTGAATGGGGACTCAGAACCCGAGTCCGAATCCGTAACAACAGCAGAGGGAGACTGAGAAGCATTACTATTTTGGCTTAATTTGGGTAGGGTAGATTCACCCTTTAAACTACTATTAGAACTATTATTAGACCCGGCCACTTTTGGACCAGATACACTATTATAAGATTCTTTGGTCACTTTTGGACCAGCTACATTACTATTAGATACTCTGGTCACTTTTGGACAAGCTACATTATTATTACCAGATACGGTGGTCGCTTTTTGACCAGCAACATTACTATTAGATACTCCGGTCACTTTTGGACCAGCTACATTACTATTACCAGATACGGTGGCCACTTTTGGACCAGCTACATTACTATTAGTGGATACGATTTGAATTTGCTCGACCGCAGGTGGGTCGCTAGAGACAATTGTGCAATTTTGGAGGATGCTCTGACTGGCATCAGCTGAGCTGGAAAAGGTGGAGATGGAGGGGGATGAGGAAACAGAAGGGGAAAGCTCCATCTCTTCCTCAGTAAATTGATGAATGGAATCCTCAGATCCGGAGAACAAGGAGCGCTGCAATGAGACAGGCTCACCCTGGGAAGACTCTCCCAAGACATCAGACGACTCCACCGCAGACAGATGAGGAGATGAAAGATCGAGAGACATCAACGGTGGAGGGACTTGATTTGCCACGGGATCGGCTGGAGGCGCAGCATTACGATCCATAGAGACAGGGGCAGGGGGATCGGGGTTGGGGACACGGGGATAACGGGTGGGGGCAGGGGGATAAGGGACAGGGGCAGGGGGATTAGGGTTGGGAGCAGTGGATGGACCGGCAGGAGCATGATGGACCTTAGCAAAGTGACCGGGGTGATGGCAACGTTTACACATTTTTGTCTGGACACTCACCAGCTTTATGGGCCCCATTGCAGATAGTGCACTTGAGCGGCTGACCAGAATACCAGACACGGCACGGGTAGCCTTGGATGTTACATTGAAACGGGATGTGATGTTCCAAAGACATACGGACGATTCGAGTGCCAGTCGAAATTTCCTTAAAACCAGAAAAACGCTAGTATGTGATGTCGAGTACCTTGCCAAAAGGGGCAAGAGCCAAGCGAATCCCGGTGTTGCCGGCTTCCACTGGAAGATAGTGGACGTACACGGATGTAACGGGAGAGTCCGACTCCATAACCTGGAGCTCCTGAAGATCGTCGAGCCACAAAACTTTATTCCCCAAGATGGCGTTACGGTATTCAGTGGATGTAAAAGTGATCCGAATGCGACCATTGGGAATAAATTGGATGGATTGAACCCTTTTAAAGTCAAGTTTTTTAGACAACATTTGCACTATAACATTTGTAGACATGGCAGCCACCATGCCATGGGCATGGATAACCACGGTTTTAGGCTGAGGAACAGGCATTTAAGATGTAGATGTGAGCCCAAAATAATTGCAACAGCCAGAAAAGACTGGGCCAAAGGGGTGGGAAACCCAGCAAGGAGATATAAGAACATGGGTGGACCTGAAGCCAAGCCCAAAAGGCCGGGGCCCAGATGGATGGGTGACCCTACCAAGTTAAGCCCAACTTGATGGGTGACCTGGCTTAACTATCAAAATCAAGATTCCGGATGGGTGACTCTAAGCCAACAAGAAGACCCGAAGGAAATATGGCGGGTAAAAAACAGCCAAAAAAACAGATCAAACTGGTGAAACTTACCAAGCAGTTGGAAGAAAAGGACCTCAGACTACCACAATGGTAGGACCTTCGGCCATACTCCAAAGCGTCAGGTAAGTATGAAAATTCTTGACGCGGGGGCCGTCAAAGGCAAACCTCCTTACCTCTATATCCTTGTGGTAGTGCTTTGCGGGCGTGCTAGAACCTCCAGCCTCACTTCTAGGCGGCTCTAGAGTAGCTTCCCTCCTCAGTCTGTGCCTGCCGACAGAGAAAAACGCCAGACGTTAGTGTCAGGAGGAGGCTTTCTTTGATTTCTTTCTTTGATTGAATGAAGGTTTCTTCCCCTAGGGGAAGTGGGCCGCACTCGGAGGTAGTGCTATACCGAGGCAACCCGTGGCTGGGACGAGGCAAGCCTCTTTTCCACAGCCCAGTTCCAAAAATCAGTTTAATATATGAGCTGCTCAATGAGCAGCGTATCAGATATTAAGCTGATAAGAACAGATACTACACTTGATCTTAGCCAAAAGGCCGAGAAGCGATACCGGACCTTCCCTCCCCTAGGAGGGTGGTCCAGGGTTTCCCCCTTTGAGATATGGTGGTCAATATGCTGTCGCCGAGGGGCCTGGAGCCGACTGTAGGCCGACGCCATGGAGCAAGTTGCCGTCGTAGACGCACTTGTTCTACAACACAAGTCCACAAAAATCAGCAGCAAAGTTGATAACGTGCCTCCAGGGGTGAGTGAGATCAAACACCTTTTTGCCCTCCAAAACGAGGCAACATGTTAAAGACCTGTAATGACTCCGTTACTAAGATAGCGCTACAGACACAGGCAGAAAAAAAACGGCTACGTTATCAACATTCGCTCTCCACGTGCATACAACTTGCAGAGAAGTCAAGAAATGCCTGCTAAAAGATTGCTGGTTGCTATTATTGCTTTGCTTTTGCTTTGGTGGCTCGTTTAAAAGACTAAATTTTCAGCCCTTTCTCTTGTCTACGACCATACCACAGGGAAAGCACCGGTTCTCGTCCGATCACCGAAGTTAAGCCCTGTCGGGCGGGGTTAGTACTTGGATGGGTGACCGCCTGGGAATACCCCGTGTTGTAGACTTTTCATTTTCTCGGCCGTTTTATTTTGCATATGTTCATTTTTTCTTTCTTTTACTACCACCTTTGGCTATTCCAGTGGCTGGAAAGCACAAATAACTTTTTACACATTTCAGGAGACTCAAAAGATAGCTAGAAAACATGAAAAGTACCCTTAAAATGATCGCGGGATAAATTAGAATCGAAGTCTCGCGCGCTAACGTTCGCGTGCGAAACGGTTATTTATGACATCAAATTGGCGTGTGTGACATCAAATAATTCGAAGCAAAATGATATTCTGCCTTGCCGAACGGTTTTCAAGCAGCTAAAAGTGCGGAAAACTACGCCAATTCCCAAAGAAATGCGCCCGATCAACAACGGCAAAGCAAACAACACACGCGAGCCGTTGCATATTAACGGTCGACACGAATTCGAGCCGTCAAAACAATTCTATTCATGACTTGACTTGGAGAATGACGGAGGCTCGGACCGTTGTCTAGTTTAGTCAACGAACCACCAACACAACAATCGTAAGGTAGAAATCAACTCACGGTTTGGCCAGCACTTCTCCTGTTACTTTCCTTGTCCTTTGCTCTTTCCATACTGTAAGTCGACGAACGTTACTTCGAGGACAAACTTGGCGGGGATCGAGTCAATGATTGACCGCCTGCCGAAACAAACGCAAATCGGAAAAGCCACCTTCTTCAGTTCAGTACAACATGGATGCATGACAACACGAGTTCCAGCGCACTCGCCTTTTCAGTTGCAGCTGGAAATCCTTGCCTTGCTTGACACGTTCCTTCGTTGTTCACTGTGCCCAGTCGTCCAGCCCGGCCCGGCCAACTGACGAACAAAGCAAAGCGTCAATCATTAACCATCCACCATTCACAGGGCCAACACTTGCACTTTTTCGGGGGCGAGCGCGAACGCAGGCCCCCACTACCAGAAATTATACGCTCGAGTTACCCACATTTGGGGTAATCGCAAGGGTCAACCCGATCGAAGTGCAATGAAAGGGCCTCGCCTTGAGAGGACTGCCTCCTTGATCACAGTACCTCCCGCGTCAGGTAAGTATGAAAATTCTTGACGCGGGGGCCGTCAAAGGCAAACCTCCTTACCTCTATATCCTTGTGGTAGTGCTTTGCGGGCGTGCTAGAACCTCCAGCCTCACTTCTAGGCGGCTCTAGAGTAGCTTCCCTCCTCAGTCTGTGCCTGCCGACAGAGAAAAACGCCAGACATTAGTGTCAGGAGGAGGCTTTCTTTGATTTCTTTCTTTGATTGAATGAAGGTTTCTTCCCCGAGGGGAAGTGGGCCGCACTCGGAGGTAGTGCTATACCGAGGCAACCCGTGGCTGGGACGAGGCAAGCCTCTTTTCCACAGCCCAGTTCCAAAAATCAGTTTAATATATGAGCTGCTCAATGAGCAGCGTATCAGATATTAAGCTGATAAGAACAGATACTACACTTGATCTTAGCCAAAAGGCCGAGAAGCGATACCGGACCTTCCCTCCCCTAGGAGGGTGGTCCAGGGTTTCCCCCTTTGAGATATGGTGGTCAATATGCTGTCGCCGAGGGGCCTGGAGCCGACTGTAGGCCGACGCCATGGAGCAAGTTGCCGTCGTAGACGCACTTGTTCTACAACACAAGTCCACAAAAATCAGCAGCAAAGTTGATAACGTGCCTCCAGGGGTGAGTGAGATCAAACACCTTTTTGCCCTCCAAAACGAGGCAACATGTTAAAGACCTGTAATGACTCCGTTACTAAGATAGCGCTACAGACACAGGCAGAAAAAAAACGGCTACGTTATCAACATTCGCTCTCCACGTGCATACAACTTGCAGAGAAGTCAAGAAATGCCTGCTAAAAGATTGCTGGTTGCTATTATTGCTTTGCTTTTGCTTTGGTGGCTCGTTTAAAAGACTAAATTTTCAGCCCTTTCTCTTGTCTACGACCATACCACAGGGAAAGCACCGGTTCTCGTCCGATCACCGAAGTTAAGCCCTGTCGGGCGGGGTTAGTACTTGGATGGGTGACCGCCTGGGAATACCCCGTGTTGTAGACTTTTCATTTTCTCGGCCGTTTTATTTTGCATATGTTCATTTTTTCTTTCTTTTACTACCACCTTTGGCTATTCCAGTGGCTGGAAAGCACAAATAACTTTTTACACATTTCAGGAGACTCAAAAGATAGCTAGAAAACATGAAAAGTACCCTTAAAATGATCGCGGGATAAATTAGAATCGAAGTCTCGCGCGCTAACGTTCGCGTGCGAAACGGTTATTTATGACATCAAATTGGCGTGTGTGACATCAAATAATTCGAAGCAAAATGATATTCTGCCTTGCCGAACGGTTTTCAAGCAGCTAAAAGTGCGGAAAACTACGCCAATTCCCAAAGAAATGCGCCCGATCAACAACGGCAAAGCAAACAACACACGCGAGCCGTTGCATATTAACGGTCGACACGAATTCGAGCCGTCAAAACAATTCTATTCATGACTTGACTTGGAGAATGACGGAGGCTCGGACCGTTGTCTAGTTTAGTCAACGAACCACCAACACAACAATCGTAAGGTAGAAATCAACTCACGGTTTGGCCAGCACTTCTCCTGTTACTTTCCTTGTCCTTTGCTCTTTCCATACTGTAAGTCGACGAACGTTACTTCGAGGACAAACTTGGCGGGGATCGAGTCAATGATTGACCGCCTGCCGAAACAAACGCAAATCGGAAAAGCCACCTTCTTCAGTTCAGTACAACATGGATGCATGACAACACGAGTTCCAGCGCACTCGCCTTTTCAGTTGCAGCTGGAAATCCTTGCCTTGCTTGACACGTTCCTTCGTTGTTCACTGTGCCCAGTCGTCCAGCCCGGCCCGGCCAACTGACGAACAAAGCAAAGCGTCAATCATTAACCATCCACCATTCACAGGGCCAACACTTGCACTTTTTCGGGGGCGAGCGCGAACGCAGGCCCCCACTACCAGAAATTATACGCTCGAGTTACCCACATTTGGGGTAATCGCAAGGGTCAACCCGATCGAAGTGCAATGAAAGGGCCTCGCCTTGAGAGGACTGCCTCCTTGATCACAGTACCTCCCGCGTCAGGTAAGTATGAAAATTCTTGACGCGGGGGCCGTCAAAGGCAAACCTCCTTACCTCTATATCCTTGTGGTAGTGCTTTGCGGGCGTGCTAGAACCTCCAGCCTCACTTCTAGGCGGCTCTAGAGTAGCTTCCCTCCTCAGTCTGTGCCTGCCGACAGAGAAAAACGCCAGACATTAGTGTCAGGAGGAGGCTTTCTTTGATTTCTTTCTTTGATTGAATGAAGGTTTCTTCCCCGAGGGGAAGTGGGCCGCACTCGGAGGTAGTGCTATACCGAGGCAACCCGTGGCTGGGACGAGGCAAGCCTCTTTTCCACAGCCCAGTTCCAAAAATCAGTTTAATATATGAGCTGCTCAATGAGCAGCGTATCAGATATTAAGCTGATAAGAACAGATACTACACTTGATCTTAGCCAAAAGGCCGAGAAGCGATACCGGACCTTCCCTCCCCTAGGAGGGTGGTCCAGGGTTTCCCCCTTTGAGATATGGTGGTCAATATGCTGTCGCCGAGGGGCCTGGAGCCGACTGTAGGCCGACGCCATGGAGCAAGTTGCCGTCGTAGACGCACTTGTTCTACAACACAAGTCCACAAAAATCAGCAGCAAAGTTGATAACGTGCCTCCAGGGGTGAGTGAGATCAAACACCTTTTTGCCCTCCAAAACGAGGCAACATGTTAAAGACCTGTAATGACTCCGTTACTAAGATAGCGCTACAGACACAGGCAGAAAAAAAACGGCTACGTTATCAACATTCGCTCTCCACGTGCATACAACTTGCAGAGAAGTCAAGAAATGCCTGCTAAAAGATTGCTGGTTGCTATTATTGCTTTGCTTTTGCTTTGGTGGCTCGTTTAAAAGACTAAATTTTCAGCCCTTTCTCTTGTCTACGACCATACCACAGGGAAAGCACCGGTTCTCGTCCGATCACCGAAGTTAAGCCCTGTCGGGCGGGGTTAGTACTTGGATGGGTGACCGCCTGGGAATACCCCGTGTTGTAGACTTTTCATTTTCTCGGCCGTTTTATTTTGCATATGTTCATTTTTTCTTTCTTTTACTACCACCTTTGGCTATTCCAGTGGCTGGAAAGCACAAATAACTTTTTACACATTTCAGGAGACTCAAAAGATAGCTAGAAAACATGAAAAGTACCCTTAAAATGATCGCGGGATAAATTAGAATCGAAGTCTCGCGCGCTAACGTTCGCGTGCGAAACGGTTATTTATGACATCAAATTGGCGTGTGTGACATCAAATAATTCGAAGCAAAATGATATTCTGCCTTGCCGAACGGTTTTCAAGCAGCTAAAAGTGCGGAAAACTACGCCAATTCCCAAAGAAATGCGCCCGATCAACAACGGCAAAGCAAACAACACACGCGAGCCGTTGCATATTAACGGTCGACACGAATTCGAGCCGTCAAAACAATTCTATTCATGACTTGACTTGGAGAATGACGGAGGCTCGGACCGTTGTCTAGTTTAGTCAACGAACCACCAACACAACAATCGTAAGGTAGAAATCAACTCACGGTTTGGCCAGCACTTCTCCTGTTACTTTCCTTGTCCTTTGCTCTTTCCATACTGTAAGTCGACGAACGTTACTTCGAGGACAAACTTGGCGGGGATCGAGTCAATGATTGACCGCCTGCCGAAACAAACGCAAATCGGAAAAGCCACCTTCTTCAGTTCAGTACAACATGGATGCATGACAACACGAGTTCCAGCGCACTCGCCTTTTCAGTTGCAGCTGGAAATCCTTGCCTTGCTTGACACGTTCCTTCGTTGTTCACTGTGCCCAGTCGTCCAGCCCGGCCCGGCCAACTGACGAACAAAGCAAAGCGTCAATCATTAACCATCCACCATTCACAGGGCCAACACTTGCACTTTTTCGGGGGCGAGCGCGAACGCAGGCCCCCACTACCAGAAATTATACGCTCGAGTTACCCACATTTGGGGTAATCGCAAGGGTCAACCCGATCGAAGTGCAATGAAAGGGCCTCGCCTTGAGAGGACTGCCTCCTTGATCACAGTACCTCCCGCGTCAGGTAAGTATGAAAATTCTTGACGCGGGGGCCGTCAAAGGCAAACCTCCTTACCTCTATATCCTTGTGGTAGTGCTTTGCGGGCGTGCTAGAACCTCCAGCCTCACTTCTAGGCGGCTCTAGAGTAGCTTCCCTCCTCAGTCTGTGCCTGCCGACAGAGAAAAACGCCAGACATTAGTGTCAGGAGGAGGCTTTCTTTGATTTCTTTCTTTGATTGAATGAAGGTTTCTTCCCCGAGGGGAAGTGGGCCGCACTCGGAGGTAGTGCTATACCGAGGCAACCCGTGGCTGGGACGAGGCAAGCCTCTTTTCCACAGCCCAGTTCCAAAAATCAGTTTAATATATGAGCTGCTCAATGAGCAGCGTATCAGATATTAAGCTGATAAGAACAGATTTTTTTTTTAAAATATAAAAGCCTGGAGACCAGGCGATTTTATTTAAATTGACATGATCCTATAGTTACAATGGTGAGTAAACTAACAAGTACTTAAATATTACAGAGCTCAATTGTGTTAGCTACGATGTATAAATGTACAAGTACTTAAATATTACGATTTATAAATCTACTAATATCAATGTCCATTTTCTCTTACAGGCAGACGCAAACAGCGCACAGGCCACAAGGGCCCGGAGTAAGCATCCGCCTAGTAAGTAGAACTAATGATAAATTAAAAATAAGCAAAAACTATTTACAGAAGTAGAAGAAAAAGTTCCAAGAGAAAATTATAAAGACGGAAAGAAAGAAAGATCCCCATTTAAGCTAACAGAGCAGAAGGCATTTCTGAAAGACCAAAAATTCCTCATAGCATCGGCGCGACTACTACGGACTCTAATCTGGACATCTTTCTTAATAAGGTTAACTATCGCATCAGAACTTAGAATTGATCGTCTAAAGGTAGCGCGATTTCGAGCGAACCAGCACCAATAGATGATCGTCGCTATTAGGTACTCAGAAAGAGAAGAACCAGTAGAAGACTGGTCACAAGAAAAAGGGTAATACACCGACATGGGGGAAACAGAAAAAGGAGAGTCAAGCAAGGTACAAAAGAGGGGGGAGAAATGATCCCAGACTTTTACAACTCTGGGACATTCCAAGAAACAATGCTCGATTGTTTCGGGCCTATTGCATAACGCACACTTATCATTATCAATGTAGCCCCAAGATTTAAGCAAATAACGCACCCGGACTACCCTGTGAATTAGAAGCCAAATGATATCGTTTTTCTTGTTTTCGATTAATTTGAGTCTAGATTTACGCCACACCCAGGCCCAGCGGTTAATGGGGCGACCCACTACAGAGCCCCAAAAACCAGAGCACCGGGGTGCCACGCGAACAGGATCAAGGAGCAAGAGATACAAATTCTTGCAAGTCAAAACGTCAGGTAAGGTACCAGCCCTTTGATGTAAGAGACGAAAACTATCTAAACAAATACGATAATAATTAGAAGGAAGAGACGAAGAAGGACATAAATTACTTGGAAAACAAAAGCGGGAATCAAGAATAGTTAATCTACGACCTAAGAAATAACGCGCAAGATAATGCCACTTACAGGTGCCAAAGTCATCCCTAAGACTTAGAAAGTTGGAAAGGCGTAGACTAGCACACTTAACTTCGAAATTAACAATGTTAAGGCCCCCAGATGCTAGGGGCGCACAACAACGATCACGACTGACATTTTCCATTTTTCCCTTCCAGATAAAGGGCCACACGATAGACTTGAACTTATCACGCACCCAGTGGGGCGGAGGAATGACCTTAGCGACATGCCATAGGCGACTCGCGCCCAGGACATTAACGATTAAGGCTCTGCCTACAAAAGAAAGATCTCTCTGTTTCCAAAGATTCAAAACTGAACTAAGTTTATCAAGTTTAGACCGCCAGTTATCGTCATCAACACTGACTAGACCGTTGGAAAAAAAGACACCCAAAACTCTCATCTTATTGACCCACTTAAGGCCAAAGGGGGAATCCCCCCTGGCACGCCATCCTCCAAGCCACATTGCTTCTGACTTAGAGGTGTTCAGTTTGGCACCCGAACCCTGCTCAAACCTATGTACAACTTGGAGAAGAGAACAAAGAGATCTTTCGGACTTTAAAATACTAGTGGCATCATCAGCGTATTGTGAAATTTTATATTGAAGGCCCCCTGCTCCAGGGAGCAGGAAACCTTCAATATCCTTGCATTTACGAATTTGAGTCGATAAGACCTCGGAAACTAAAACATAAAGTAAAGGCGAAAGCGGGCAACCCTGTCTAACACCCCTCTGAAGAAAAACAGGGGGAGACAGGGAGCCATTGACAATTATACGGGAAAAAGCCTTTGCATAAAATAATTCAATCCAATTGCAGAAGGAAGGGCCGAAGCCGAACTTCCGCAAAACACGCATCATAAAGTCATGATCGACACGATCAAAGGCCTTTTCCTGATCGAGAGAGACAAGAATAGCAGGCTCGTTAGTCCTGTCAATCATATCAAGAACGTCACGAAGCAAAGACAAATTAGAAAAAATAGTGCGGCCCACAACACCACACGTCTGATCTTGGTGGACAAGAGAACTCATCACTTTCTTCAAACGCTCAGTAATAACCTTGGACGCTAATTTGTAATCTGTGTTCAATAAGGAAATTGGGCGCCAATTTTTCGGAAGACGCCGATCGTCCTTTTTATGAATAAGGCGTAAGAGACCCTCGTACTGGCTATCAGTAAGACAGCCAGTACGAAAGGACTCATTCAGAACAGAAAGAAGAGAATCGCCAAGATCATTCCAAAAACAAACATAAAATTCCGTTGAAAGGCCATCAGACCCTGGCGATTTGCCGGTCTGGAGACCTTTCAAGGCGGCAAACAACTCATCCTTAGTGAAAAAACCTTCACACAAATCACGCTCAATATCAGTTAGAGAGAAATCAAGATCATTAATTATTTCAGTTTGGATATGCAAATTAGGGGAGTCTTTGCTAAACAAGTCCCTGTAAAAAAGCACTAAAATATTCTCAAGATCTTTCTGAGAAGTTTTAACAAGGCCATTAACATCGAAAAGAGATTCAAAAGTATTGACATCAGCACGTTTCTTTTCAAGGCGAAAAAAATAGCGGGTCGGTTTCTCACCCTCTTCAAACCATTGCGTGCGAGACCGAACCTTAGCGCCCTCGGCCTCCCCTGAGACCAGGGAAGACAACTGGCTTTCAAGATCACTAATTACGCTTGAGTCATTAGAATGATTCGAATGCAAGGCATTTTTGGCGCGAACAAGCTGCCTAGTAAGGGCAATTCTCCTAGCATTTACAGCCCTACGTTTACGGGTGCTATACAAAATAGTAATCCGACGAATTTCAGTCTTTAAACTATCCCACCACTTTCGCAAGGAAGCGAAATCAGGGATTTTAAGCTTAAAATCGGCAATCGCTTTGGACAAAACGTTTCGAAATTCGACATCAGAAAGCAAAGAATTATTAAACCTCCAAACGCCAGGACCGCGCTTGGAGGAACTAGCAGTAAATTCAATTCTAACAAAATCGTGATCCGATAAAACACACGGCAAAATGTCGCAACTAGCCTTTGAAACTAGGCTATTTGCAACGAGAAAGCGATCAATTCTAGATGCTTGCGTGTAATCACTATTAAACCAAGTAAAAACAACGCCGCGCGGATTATGTTTACGCCAAATATCAGTGAGTGAGAAATCGGCACGTAAAGAACAAAGAAGCTTTTGATCGGACAAAGGAACAAAAGAACAATTCAATTTATCCAAAACATTGTCAACACAATTGAAATCTCCCCCGATTACCAAATCGCCTTGGGAAAGAAAATAATCATGCAGACAGGAGAAAAAAATTTTGCGATCAGAAATGACATTAGGAGAATAGATATCAACAAGATTAAGCCTAAAACCATGAACATCAATTAATAAGCTCAAAACCCTGCCGTCAGAATCAGATAAAAAACGAATAACTTTGCCGGAAAAATTCAAAGAGAAAAGGACGGCAACACCGGCAGATTTGCCCGTCCCAAAGGACCAAAAACACTTGCCCTTCCAAAGTTTTTCAAATCTTTCGGCTTGTTTTTTGCACGAGACATGCGTCTCCTGCAAAAGCACAATGTCACAATTTAAAAGACCTAGCTCGTGAATGATTTTTGCAGATTTATCAGAGGACCCGAGTCCTCGTACATTTAAGGAAATGATCTTGAGCTTATCCATTGCGAGGGATTAAAAATAATCATACCGGCGCCTACGCCTGTAAGAAACACGAGTCCAACCGGTATGGTCATCGTCGTCGTCGTAATCAGAATGATCACGACGAGAAGAACGGTCCCGCCTATAGTCCCGTCGCGAATACTCACGATCGCGGTGATGATCACTGTCCTCTCGATCTCTTCTCCTTCCTTCCTTCGATGACTCGTATCTTCTTCGATCTTCTCTTTCCCTTTCATCTTCACTTTTCTCCGATTCATGCCGATGTTTATCATCACGCTCCCTTGAGTCCCGGACCTTCTCACCTCTTTTCTCTTCGCCTCTTTGTTCTTTGCCTTTGTTCTTTTCTCTTCCCTTGTCTTTCTCCTGCCGCGCCTCGTGCGATGACCCACCCTCCATTTGCATACGGCGTTCTTGGTTTTCCGTTTCTTGTTGTTTATTCCTCGCCTGATCCATTCTTACTCGAAATTGCTGCTTTTCCTTCTGCTTTTCGTCTTCCGTCTTTTCTGCACCCTCTTTTAAACCGCTGTCCACGTTGGCGCTATAAAGGACGAACGGACAATCGGCCAGTTGGTGGTCATCGGCCTTGCAAACGGTACATTTAGCCGGCTCTTCGCAGTTCTCCGCGCGGTGACCAGGACGTTCGCAATTAAAACAACGAACGGATGAACAGTCCTTAACGAGGTGGTCTTCAGAGCCGCAGTTACGACATGTTTTGGGTTGGCTTGGGTACCACACTCGAATAAATTCACCGGCCAGGTTGATGGTCGAGGGAATATGTCGGCACAAACTCATTCGAGCAGTGCGCACACCATTATCAATAAACTGCGCTATCTTATCTCGTCGAAAGCTCAAAACACGACCATAGTGATTCAGACGGCCAATTAAGGCCGTGTCCGGCAGCTCAGCCGGCGCTTCATAGAGCTTAACAAGAACTAGGCGATTTTCACAGTCGCCCAGGAAAATTGTCGAACCACCAATTTCAACACACGCGACCTCCAACGCTGCCTCTTTCGCTAACTGCGAGTCGAACGTTACGATCCAGGTCTTGTTGGAAGCTTTCCTCTGAATGCTAGTGATCTCATCAATGTCGACGCCTGCAGCGTCAAATGCCTCAAGGATAGTTTGACTAGTCACAACCGTATCCACCGCAAAATAGACCGAGCGATTTTTCACGAGCCTAGACTTATCTCTAGCACTCTGAAACGGTACACTTTTAAATCGCAGACCATTGCTAGCCAAATTCCTAAGCACATCTGGAACAGGAATGTCAACCTCAGGTGTGATATCCGCCCACGATTCACTCACATGAGAATCAGCCAGGTTCGCATCTGGGACGTTCCCACTCTCCGCGGTGCTCGTAAACTGACTTATAGAAACACTTTCTTCACTCATTCTCGAACTAAAAAAGGATTGCTAAAAAGCAAACAGATCGCAAGCCCTATGATCGTAGCCAAAAGGCCGAGAAGCGATACCGGACCTTCCCTCCCCTAGGAGGGTGGTCCAGGGTTTCCCCCTTTGAGATATGGTGGTCAATATGCTGTCGCCGAGGGGCCTGGAGCCGACTGTAGGCCGACGCCATGGAGCAAGTTGCCGTCGTAGACGCACTTGTTCTACAACACAAGTCCACAAAAATCAGCAGCAAAGTTGATAACGTGCCTCCAGGGGTGAGTGAGATCAAACACCTTTTTGCCCTCCAAAACGAGGCAACATGTTAAAGACCTGTAATGACTCCGTTACTAAGATAGCGCTACAGACACAGGCAGAAAAAAAACGGCTACGTTATCAACATTCGCTCTCCACGTGCATACAACTTGCAGAGAAGTCAAGAAATGCCTGCTAAAAGATTGCTGGTTGCTATTATTGCTTTGCTTTTGCTTTGGTGGCTCGTTTAAAAGACTAAATTTTCAGCCCTTTCTCTTGTCTACGACCATACCACAGGGAAAGCACCGGTTCTCGTCCGATCACCGAAGTTAAGCCCTGTCGGGCGGGGTTAGTACTTGGATGGGTGACCGCCTGGGAATACCCCGTGTTGTAGACTTTTCATTTTCTCGGCCGTTTTATTTTGCATATGTTCATTTTTTCTTTCTTTTACTACCACCTTTGGCTATTCCAGTGGCTGGAAAGCACAAATAACTTTTTACACATTTCAGGAGACTCAAAAGATAGCTAGAAAACATGAAAAGTACCCTTAAAATGATCGCGGGATAAATTAGAATCGAAGTCTCGCGCGCTAACGTTCGCGTGCGAAACGGTTATTTATGACATCAAATTGGCGTGTGTGACATCAAATAATTCGAAGCAAAATGATATTCTGCCTTGCCGAACGGTTTTCAAGCAGCTAAAAGTGCGGAAAACTACGCCAATTCCCAAAGAAATGCGCCCGATCAACAACGGCAAAGCAAACAACACACGCGAGCCGTTGCATATTAACGGTCGACACGAATTCGAGCCGTCAAAACAATTCTATTCATGACTTGACTTGGAGAATGACGGAGGCTCGGACCGTTGTCTAGTTTAGTCAACGAACCACCAACACAACAATCGTAAGGTAGAAATCAACTCACGGTTTGGCCAGCACTTCTCCTGTTACTTTCCTTGTCCTTTGCTCTTTCCATACTGTAAGTCGACGAACGTTACTTCGAGGACAAACTTGGCGGGGATCGAGTCAATGATTGACCGCCTGCCGAAACAAACGCAAATCGGAAAAGCCACCTTCTTCAGTTCAGTACAACATGGATGCATGACAACACGAGTTCCAGCGCACTCGCCTTTTCAGTTGCAGCTGGAAATCCTTGCCTTGCTTGACACGTTCCTTCGTTGTTCACTGTGCCCAGTCGTCCAGCCCGGCCCGGCCAACTGACGAACAAAGCAAAGCGTCAATCATTAACCATCCACCATTCACAGGGCCAACACTTGCACTTTTTCGGGGGCGAGCGCGAACGCAGGCCCCCACTACCAGAAATTATACGCTCGAGTTACCCACATTTGGGGTAATCGCAAGGGTCAACCCGATCGAAGTGCAATGAAAGGGCCTCGCCTTGAGAGGACTGCCTCCTTGATCACAGTACCTCCCGCGTCAGGTAAGTATGAAAATTCTTGACGCGGGGGCCGTCAAAGGCAAACCTCCTTACCTCTATATCCTTGTGGTAGTGCTTTGCGGGCGTGCTAGAACCTCCAGCCTCACTTCTAGGCGGCTCTAGAGTAGCTTCCCTCCTCAGTCTGTGCCTGCCGACAGAGAAAAACGCCAGACATTAGTGTCAGGAGGAGGCTTTCTTTGATTTCTTTCTTTGATTGAATGAAGGTTTCTTCCCCGAGGGGAAGTGGGCCGCACTCGGAGGTAGTGCTATACCGAGGCAACCCGTGGCTGGGACGAGGCAAGCCTCTTTTCCACAGCCCAGTTCCAAAAATCAGTTTAATATATGAGCTGCTCAATGAGCAGCGTATCAGATATTAAGCTGATAAGAACAGATACTACACTTGATCTTAGCCAAAAGGCCGAGAAGCGATACCGGACCTTCCCTCCCCTAGGAGGGTGGTCCAGGGTTTCCCCCTTTGAGATATGGTGGTCAATATGCTGTCGCCGAGGGGCCTGGAGCCGACTGTAGGCCGACGCCATGGAGCAAGTTGCCGTCGTAGACGCACTTGTTCTACAACACAAGTCCACAAAAATCAGCAGCAAAGTTGATAACGTGCCTCCAGGGGTGAGTGAGATCAAACACCTTTTTGCCCTCCAAAACGAGGCAACATGTTAAAGACCTGTAATGACTCCGTTACTAAGATAGCGCTACAGACACAGGCAGAAAAAAAACGGCTACGTTATCAACATTCGCTCTCCACGTGCATACAACTTGCAGAGAAGTCAAGAAATGCCTGCTAAAAGATTGCTGGTTGCTATTATTGCTTTGCTTTTGCTTTGGTGGCTCGTTTAAAAGACTAAATTTTCAGCCCTTTCTCTTGTCTACGACCATACCACAGGGAAAGCACCGGTTCTCGTCCGATCACCGAAGTTAAGCCCTGTCGGGCGGGGTTAGTACTTGGATGGGTGACCGCCTGGGAATACCCCGTGTTGTAGACTTTTCATTTTCTCGGCCGTTTTATTTTGCATATGTTCATTTTTTCTTTCTTTTACTACCACCTTTGGCTATTCCAGTGGCTGGAAAGCACAAATAACTTTTTACACATTTCAGGAGACTCAAAAGATAGCTAGAAAACATGAAAAGTACCCTTAAAATGATCGCGGGATAAATTAGAATCGAAGTCTCGCGCGCTAACGTTCGCGTGCGAAACGGTTATTTATGACATCAAATTGGCGTGTGTGACATCAAATAATTCGAAGCAAAATGATATTCTGCCTTGCCGAACGGTTTTCAAGCAGCTAAAAGTGCGGAAAACTACGCCAATTCCCAAAGAAATGCGCCCGATCAACAACGGCAAAGCAAACAACACACGCGAGCCGTTGCATATTAACGGTCGACACGAATTCGAGCCGTCAAAACAATTCTATTCATGACTTGACTTGGAGAATGACGGAGGCTCGGACCGTTGTCTAGTTTAGTCAACGAACCACCAACACAACAATCGTAAGGTAGAAATCAACTCACGGTTTGGCCAGCACTTCTCCTGTTACTTTCCTTGTCCTTTGCTCTTTCCATACTGTAAGTCGACGAACGTTACTTCGAGGACAAACTTGGCGGGGATCGAGTCAATGATTGACCGCCTGCCGAAACAAACGCAAATCGGAAAAGCCACCTTCTTCAGTTCAGTACAACATGGATGCATGACAACACGAGTTCCAGCGCACTCGCCTTTTCAGTTGCAGCTGGAAATCCTTGCCTTGCTTGACACGTTCCTTCGTTGTTCACTGTGCCCAGTCGTCCAGCCCGGCCCGGCCAACTGACGAACAAAGCAAAGCGTCAATCATTAACCATCCACCATTCACAGGGCCAACACTTGCACTTTTTCGGGGGCGAGCGCGAACGCAGGCCCCCACTACCAGAAATTATACGCTCGAGTTACCCACATTTGGGGTAATCGCAAGGGTCAACCCGATCGAAGTGCAATGAAAGGGCCTCGCCTTGAGAGGACTGCCTCCTTGATCACAGTACCTCCCGCGTCAGGTAAGTATGAAAATTCTTGACGCGGGGGCCGTCAAAGGCAAACCTCCTTACCTCTATATCCTTGTGGTAGTGCTTTGCGGGCGTGCTAGAACCTCCAGCCTCACTTCTAGGCGGCTCTAGAGTAGCTTCCCTCCTCAGTCTGTGCCTGCCGACAGAGAAAAACGCCAGACATTAGTGTCAGGAGGAGGCTTTCTTTGATTTCTTTCTTTGATTGAATGAAGGTTTCTTCCCCGAGGGGAAGTGGGCCGCACTCGGAGGTAGTGCTATACCGAGGCAACCCGTGGCTGGGACGAGGCAAGCCTCTTTTCCACAGCCCAGTTCCAAAAATCAGTTTAATATATGAGCTGCTCAATGAGCAGCGTATCAGATATTAAGCTGATAAGAACAGATACTACACTTGATCTTAGCCAAAAGGCCGAGAAGCGATACCGGACCTTCCCTCCCCTAGGAGGGTGGTCCAGGGTTTCCCCCTTTGAGATATGGTGGTCAATATGCTGTCGCCGAGGGGCCTGGAGCCGACTGTAGGCCGACGCCATGGAGCAAGTTGCCGTCGTAGACGCACTTGTTCTACAACACAAGTCCACAAAAATCAGCAGCAAAGTTGATAACGTGCCTCCAGGGGTGAGTGAGATCAAACACCTTTTTGCCCTCCAAAACGAGGCAACATGTTAAAGACCTGTAATGACTCCGTTACTAAGATAGCGCTACAGACACAGGCAGAAAAAAAACGGCTACGTTATCAACATTCGCTCTCCACGTGCATACAACTTGCAGAGAAGTCAAGAAATGCCTGCTAAAAGATTGCTGGTTGCTATTATTGCTTTGCTTTTGCTTTGGTGGCTCGTTTAAAAGACTAAATTTTCAGCCCTTTCTCTTGTCTACGACCATACCACAGGGAAAGCACCGGTTCTCGTCCGATCACCGAAGTTAAGCCCTGTCGGGCGGGGTTAGTACTTGGATGGGTGACCGCCTGGGAATACCCCGTGTTGTAGACTTTTCATTTTCTCGGCCGTTTTATTTTGCATATGTTCATTTTTTCTTTCTTTTACTACCACCTTTGGCTATTCCAGTGGCTGGAAAGCACAAATAACTTTTTACACATTTCAGGAGACTCAAAAGATAGCTAGAAAACATGAAAAGTACCCTTAAAATGATCGCGGGATAAATTAGAATCGAAGTCTCGCGCGCTAACGTTCGCGTGCGAAACGGTTATTTATGACATCAAATTGGCGTGTGTGACATCAAATAATTCGAAGCAAAATGATATTCTGCCTTGCCGAACGGTTTTCAAGCAGCTAAAAGTGCGGAAAACTACGCCAATTCCCAAAGAAATGCGCCCGATCAACAACGGCAAAGCAAACAACACACGCGAGCCGTTGCATATTAACGGTCGACACGAATTCGAGCCGTCAAAACAATTCTATTCATGACTTGACTTGGAGAATGACGGAGGCTCGGACCGTTGTCTAGTTTAGTCAACGAACCACCAACACAACAATCGTAAGGTAGAAATCAACTCACGGTTTGGCCAGCACTTCTCCTGTTACTTTCCTTGTCCTTTGCTCTTTCCATACTGTAAGTCGACGAACGTTACTTCGAGGACAAACTTGGCGGGGATCGAGTCAATGATTGACCGCCTGCCGAAACAAACGCAAATCGGAAAAGCCACCTTCTTCAGTTCAGTACAACATGGATGCATGACAACACGAGTTCCAGCGCACTCGCCTTTTCAGTTGCAGCTGGAAATCCTTGCCTTGCTTGACACGTTCCTTCGTTGTTCACTGTGCCCAGTCGTCCAGCCCGGCCCGGCCAACTGACGAACAAAGCAAAGCGTCAATCATTAACCATCCACCATTCACAGGGCCAACACTTGCACTTTTTCGGGGGCGAGCGCGAACGCAGGCCCCCACTACCAGAAATTATACGCTCGAGTTACCCACATTTGGGGTAATCGCAAGGGTCAACCCGATCGAAGTGCAATGAAAGGGCCTCGCCTTGAGAGGACTGCCTCCTTGATCACAGTACCTCCCGCGTCAGGTAAGTTTTTTTATGTTTAAGGTAGACGGCCGGGCTCCCTTACGGGAAGTGCAATGCCCGCCGACTGACAGCCTCATCCATAGCGTGGATACAGTGCAAGTCCAACACTAATGGGTCTACCTAAGGTAGGGAACACCTACAAAAGTAGCCAGTTCGCCAACTTCGCCAGGGAATCGAACCCTGCCTACCTTTTCCAGAAATTCCCAAACCCAAAACCCCACGCACATAACAAATAAAACAAGACAGACTATACATAACAGAACAGGACACAAGCCTCAGTACAGTACACCAACTAAGGAGACCCAGTACAAGAGGACACGAAACAAAAATGCCCAGATTAGGACCATGCAAAGGGAGCCGAGCTAAACAGAAACACCCAAAATAGGGCCAAGCAAGAATTACAAGCTGAGGGTAAGCTGACCAGCAGCCACAGAAGCAACTACACCGCGAGCGCCCCATTGACGATGAAAATAACGCTGTCGACGGGAGGACTTAAAACGCTTGAAAAACAGCGGAAGGATGAAACGCATATGAGTTTTCACCTTGATGATCACAGTCGCAGCGCCCGGAGGAATGTCACGAAAGCGGTGATCATTCCGGGATTGCCAGATAGCGAACTTACAAACATTAAGAAGATAAACAAAGACACGAGGAGTAGCACGCAATTCATCAGAGTTAAAACCAAAGAGAACGTGGCGAGGAAGAATAACAGGGCACATAGGGGAGAAGCCAAACATAAGAGACTGGAGCCAAGACAAAACACTCTGAGCAAGAGGACAAAAGAAGAACAAATGCTCAAGAGACTCAATGGGGGCACTACAAAAACAAGACAGAGGGACTGGCAAACCAAAAGAAACAAGACGCTGCGCGGTGTAGAGAACGCCATGAGCGATCTTCCAATTGAGGTCAATAACCTGGCGATCGGGATCGAAGAAAGTGAGAGAGCGCCACGTGGTGGGCCAATAAAGGACACCAAACGTGGACGCAAACTTCACAACACAATGCGGTTGAACAACGTTCTCGGAAAGAAGGTACAAATAACAGGATTTGGTGGTCATATAAGAAACAGGAGTACAAAAATGAGGACAGAGAGAGCCAAAAACCAAGGAACGGCGAGACGCCGAAAACGAACCATCAAGACTCTGCCACGCAATCAGGAGCGACTTGTAGAAAGGCGGCAGGAGACTCGAGGTAAAGGAAAAAGGGTCAGAAAAGACTTCAGCCGGGGAAGCATCAAAACAAGACTTGAACCAAAAAGACATGAAGGACACCCAGCCAGAAGGAGAAGAGGCAAAGCGCTTAACCCACTGACCGAGGAGAGACCAGACTTTGAATTTAATGTCAACAACAGAAAAACCACCAAGCAAAGGAGATTGAATGACCACCGAGCGAGAAACCAGTTCGCGCTTGCCGCTCCAGAAAAAGGAAAAGACCAAGGCAGAGAGCTCTCTCAGGACCCAAGGTGGCATGTGAACCAAAGAGGCCACGTACCAGATCCGAGAGAGGGCCAAGGCATTGATGACAAGAGACTTGCCACGAAAAGACAAGGAGCGAGCACGCCAAGACTTAAGAACGTTGTCAACCGCAGTGATGCGAGGCCGCCAGTTATCTTCCTCAAGATTCCCAACACCCACAAAAACCCCAAGGGCTTTAATTTTGACGGAGCTCCACTCCAAAGCAACTGGAGGGTCAATGCGACCAGACCAGCTACCAAGCCAGAGACCCTTGGACTTGGACTGGTTAAGTTTTGAGCCAGAAGCTTTCTCAAACAGAGAATACACCTCAAAGGAGGCCTTGATGGAATCATCAGATGTCAAAATAAGCGATGTATCGTCAGCGTATTGGGAAATGGGGGACAACGGAGGCAGACCAGGAAGAGAGAGACCAGGAATACGAGGGTTGCAACGGATATTAGCTGCAAGAACCTCGGACACGAGAACATAAAGAAGAGGAGACAGGGGACAGCCCTGCCTGACACCCCGAGACAAGCTAAAAAAGGGAGAAAGATAGCCATTAACATTGACTGCACTCTGGACTCGAGAATAAAACAAGTCAACCCAAGAGATGAAAGAAGGGCCAAAACCCATGGAGGACAGAGTGGAGCGCATGAAAGCCCAGTCAACACGGTCAAAGGCCTTCTCTTGGTCAAGAGACAGAATGGCGATGGGGGTGCCAGAGGAAGAGGCAAACTCAACGACGTCACGAAGAAGAGCAACGTTTTCGCCGATGAATCTGCCAGGGACCCCACAAGTCTGATCTTTGTCGACCACCAAATGAATGACCTTGAGCAATCGACCAGCGATTACACGAGCAGCTAGCTTGTAATCAACATTTAAGAGGGTGATCGGGCGCCAGTTACGAGGATCCAAGCGATCACCCTTCTTAAAAGACAAAGAAATAACACCACGACGTTGAGAAAGAGATAGACAGCCGGAATCCAGACACGAATTGAGGACAGAAACAAGATCAGAACCAAGGACATCCCAGAACTTAAGATAGAATTCCATGGGAAGGCCATCGAGGCCAGGGGCTTTACGCCTAGCCATGCCCTGGAGAGCCGCAAAGCATTCACCAAGAGCAAGATGACCTTCACACACAGCAGCTTGGTCAGGAGACAAAGAAGATGAGAGGTTGCCAAGAAGAGAAGCCTGGACAGAGGGGTCAGTGGTACCAGCAGTGAACAGGGAGGAGTAAAAGGACGCAAAGGAGTGGCACAAATCCTGAGGAGAGGAAATGATAGAACCATCACTCTCCCTCAAAGCCGAGATCCAGCGATCAGCAGCATTTTTCTTTTCAAGACGGAAAAAATAGGCAGAGGAGGTTTCACCTTCCTCAACCCATCGTATGCGGGAGCGAACCTGCGCCCCCTTAGCAGCTTCAGCGTCGATGTTGGCCAATTGAGACAGGACCCCATGGTAAGGGGCAAGACAGGAGACAGACCCGGCATCGATCCTAGCCTTGAGATGGTCAGCAAGGCGGACAAGGAGGTCCCTGTTTCTGGAACGAGCAGCAGATCTGTCGCAGCAAAAACGAATCGTGAGGCCCTTAATGATGCTTTTCCCCTTCTCCCACCACTTAGCCAAAGAAGGAAAGCGAGGGATGGAGGCGCGCCACGATGACCAAGCATCAGTGATGAGCTTGATGTACTCCTCATCTTCCAGGACAGAAACATTAAGTTTCCAGAGACCTGGACCAGGGGGAATGACGTCCGGAACAACAACAGACAGAGAGACACCGCAATGATCAGAAAAAGGACACGGGACGAGATCACAAGACGAGACAGAAGATACCCAAACATAAGGGACACCAATGAGATCAATACGGGACGCAAGACTCCCATTCCACCTGGTCCAGGTAAAACCTGAGGCCGAGGGGTGTAAGTACCTCCAAATATCGATGGCACAGCAGGAATCAAAAAGGTTCAGCAAGGAAGAAGAGCTCTCACGAGAAGAGTCAGAGGGATCAGAGCCAGAACGATCAAGGGAACGGTCTAAGACCGTGTTAAAGTCGCCAGCAAGGATAGTTGGTAACAAAGGATCAACCCTAGTATGGAGGTCATCCAGGAACTGATCCCGAGCAGGGTTACGATTCGGACAATAAATGCAACAAACACGAAATAATTTGGCACAAAACGAGAATTCACATTGCAAGAGACGCCCATCAACATCACACCACGAATTTACCAAGGTTAACGAAGAGCGAAACAAAACAATGCAGCCACAAGAATGAGCAGAACCAGGGGACACAGCAGAACCAAAACCAGAAGACTGAAACCACAAGGAACACTCAGAAACAGAGATACAATGAGTTTCCTGGAGGCAGACAACGTCCACGCTCGCAGGGAGAGATCGCAACCACTGCACGAGACCAGCCCGTTTGGATTGATCCCGAATACCGTTACAGTTTAAGGTGAGGATGGACAAAGCCATCACACAAAAAAGATAAGTAGCCATCCAAAATCAAAAAAGAATCACTTTTTAATAAACGACCTCGCCCTGGCCAGGCGTGCTGCCGAAACAACCCCAGGTGGCAACCGGCTGGAGGCATCAGTACCCCTTTTAGGCTTGGTGGACGAGCTCTTAGGAACAGGTAGAGCAGATGAGGAGGAGGGAGCAGAGGACCCACCCTCAACGCTCACAGGGGAAGGAGTGCCAGTACTCTTCTTGAGCTTTTTGGAAGGAACCTTAGGCTTGGGCACGGGAGATGAAGAAGAGGGAACAGAAGGTCCACTCTCAACATCCTCGGAGGAATCCCCCGAAATGGCCCGCTTACGTGGATCAGACGCCTGAGGCATCTCGGTATCCACAGGAGTGGCAATACTACTACTACTTTCATTAACATTATTATTTCCATTTTCAATAAGACTTTCACTTACATTATCACTAAAGATAGACTCACTACCATTACTATTACTTAAATTACAGTTATTGTTATTAATCTGGGAGCCATTACGTAATTCACAATTTGTAATAATTGACTGACTCAATTGAGAGTCCAATTCATCTAACTGATTAAAGCGCTCATCCAGAGCCACATGCCCATCATCCACAACCACCACATCCGGTTCTTTTGCTACACCATCAGATTGACTGAAGGCGGTGACAACCGCTTCAGCCACACTGGCTGCATCACCCAACACACGATCCTCCGAAGATGCAGACGCCATGGCCTGCGCGTCATCCGACACCGACTCAAACCTAGCATCAGGGTTTTCAGCATGTTGCCGACCCGTAACAGGAGGGGGATTGCCAGCAACACCCCATGGATTGGGGCAGTGGCGCGCAACATGGCCAGGCTGATGACATCTCAGGCATTTGCCTTTGTCGGGGCAAGCAGAAGCCTTGTGACCACCCTTGGAGCAGATATCACAGGTCAAGGGCTGGTCACGATACCACACCTTACACCGGAACCCTTCAACGAAAACAAAACGGGGGATGACCTTCTTAACAATCATACGGACTAACCGAGTGCCAGTGCACACATCGGGGATGTTAGTCCACCGCTGGTACCCCACATTTTTAACAACACCAAAATTGCCAAGAACAGTGGCAACAGGGTCATCAGGGAATTCAAAAGGGTAGTTATAAACCAACACGTTAACTACCCGAGGAGGGGGAGGTGCAGGACGAATGACTAGACATCGTACCTCATTGATGGTAACCTCACCCAACTCCTCCAAGGTCTCTTTGGCAGAATTGCTTTCATCACTAAATGAAACACGGGCGACACGCCCTGAACACAATTGAATTGAAACAACTTTGTAATTTGGATGGTTAATAACAAAGTACTCCAAAACCCACTTAGCAACGTCAGGGGCTGTAGTCTCAGCTGAGAAGCCCTTACAATCAAGATCGACAGTGCGCGACAAAGAACGGCGCACCATAATGAAAAACACAAACCCCAGATGGGGAAAAGGAAAAGTTAAGCCCGGATGGGCGTGCACCCCACCGGATGGGCGCCCCACTCCAACCAAACAACTATTCAAAACAACGAACAAGAAACTCGAAGCAAATATGGCGCCGAAAATCGCCCAAAAAAGATGATGAAAAATGTAGCGTCGAAAACGCAGAAAGCTCAAAAAGCTTTACAACCAGCGAACTGGCGAACTCACCCAAAGAGACGGGAGCGAAGACTTTTGGCACACCACAAGGATAGGGCCTCCGGCCATACACTCCAAAGCGTCAGGTAAGTATGAAAATTCTTGACGCGGGGGCCGTCAAAGGCAAACCTCCTTACCTCTATATCCTTGTGGTAGTGCTTTGCGGGCGTGCTAGAACCTCCAGCCTCACTTCTAGGCGGCTCTAGAGTAGCTTCCCTCCTCAGTCTGTGCCTGCCGACAGAGAAAAACGCCAGACATTAGTGTCAGGAGGAGGCTTTCTTTGATTTCTTTCTTTGATTGAATGAAGGTTTCTTCCCCGAGGGGAAGTGGGCCGCACTCGGAGGTAGTGCTATACCGAGGCAACCCGTGGCTGGGACGAGGCAAGCCTCTTTTCCACAGCCCAGTTCCAAAAATCAGTTTAATATATGAGCTGCTCAATGAGCAGCGTATCAGATATTAAGCTGATAAGAACAGATACTACACTTGATCTTAGCCAAAAGGCCGAGAAGCGATACCGGACCTTCCCTCCCCTAGGAGGGTGGTCCAGGGTTTCCCCCTTTGAGATATGGTGGTCAATATGCTGTCGCCGAGGGGCCTGGAGCCGACTGTAGGCCGACGCCATGGAGCAAGTTGCCGTCGTAGACGCACTTGTTCTACAACACAAGTCCACAAAAATCAGCAGCAAAGTTGATAACGTGCCTCCAGGGGTGAGTGAGATCAAACACCTTTTTGCCCTCCAAAACGAGGCAACATGTTAAAGACCTGTAATGACTCCGTTACTAAGATAGCGCTACAGACACAGGCAGAAAAAAAACGGCTACGTTATCAACATTCGCTCTCCACGTGCATACAACTTGCAGAGAAGTCAAGAAATGCCTGCTAAAAGATTGCTGGTTGCTATTATTGCTTTGCTTTTGCTTTGGTGGCTCGTTTAAAAGACTAAATTTTCAGCCCTTTCTCTTGTCTACGACCATACCACAGGGAAAGCACCGGTTCTCGTCCGATCACCGAAGTTAAGCCCTGTCGGGCGGGGTTAGTACTTGGATGGGTGACCGCCTGGGAATACCCCGTGTTGTAGACTTTTCATTTTCTCGGCCGTTTTATTTTGCATATGTTCATTTTTTCTTTCTTTTACTACCACCTTTGGCTATTCCAGTGGCTGGAAAGCACAAATAACTTTTTACACATTTCAGGAGACTCAAAAGATAGCTAGAAAACATGAAAAGTACCCTTAAAATGATCGCGGGATAAATTAGAATCGAAGTCTCGCGCGCTAACGTTCGCGTGCGAAACGGTTATTTATGACATCAAATTGGCGTGTGTGACATCAAATAATTCGAAGCAAAATGATATTCTGCCTTGCCGAACGGTTTTCAAGCAGCTAAAAGTGCGGAAAACTACGCCAATTCCCAAAGAAATGCGCCCGATCAACAACGGCAAAGCAAACAACACACGCGAGCCGTTGCATATTAACGGTCGACACGAATTCGAGCCGTCAAAACAATTCTATTCATGACTTGACTTGGAGAATGACGGAGGCTCGGACCGTTGTCTAGTTTAGTCAACGAACCACCAACACAACAATCGTAAGGTAGAAATCAACTCACGGTTTGGCCAGCACTTCTCCTGTTACTTTCCTTGTCCTTTGCTCTTTCCATACTGTAAGTCGACGAACGTTACTTCGAGGACAAACTTGGCGGGGATCGAGTCAATGATTGACCGCCTGCCGAAACAAACGCAAATCGGAAAAGCCACCATCTTCAGTTCAGTACAACATGGATGCATGACAACACGAGTTCCAGCGCACTCGCCTTTTCAGTTGCAGCTGGAAATCCTTGCCTTGCTTGACACGTTCCTTCGTTGTTCACTGTGCCCAGTCGTCCAGCCCGGCCCGGCCAACTGACGAACAAAGCAAAGCGTCAATCATTAACCATCCACCATTCACAGGGCCAACACTTGCACTTTTTCGGGGGCGAGCGCGAACGCAGGCCCCCACTACCAGAAATTATACGCTCGAGTTACCCACATTTGGGGTAATCGCAAGGGTCAACCCGATCGAAGTGCAATGAAAGGGCCTCGCCTTGAGAGGACTGCCTCCTTGATCACAGTACCTCCCGCGTCAGGTAAGTTTTTTGTATTTTAGGCGGTTCGATGGGCGGAGTGCAATGCCCACCTTCCATTAAATACGATTAAAAAAGCTAAAAGAACCGCCAAGGTAAGGGGGCACCCTCATACGAGGCCGGCCCGCCAACTTCGCCGGGGAGTCGAACCCCGCCTCACCTACAGAATTAAAAAGACTACATAAAAGCAGAGGATAAAAGCCTATGTACAAGATGATAACAACGTGTCAACAGTACAACCAACAAAGGCGACCGAGCAGCGAGGAACACGTTACAAAGACAATGAACCCAAATTAGGGTTGAACTAGGTAGACAATTTAAGGTAAGTTAAAAGGCAACACAGAACAACCATTAAGGCGACTGAGCTGCAAAAGACAGTCCAGAACAGGACAAAGCTGAGAAAACTACAGTACTACCAATTAAGGCGACCATACAGCAAAGAGAGTCCAGAATAGGACTAAGCAAAACGAGCTACAGTACAAGGACAGTCTAGAATAGGACAAAGCTAGGAAAACTACAGTACTACCAATTAAGGCGACCATACAGCAAAGAGAGTCCAGAAAAGGGCTAAGCTATGTAAACTATGTAAACCACAGTACAACCAACAAAGGCGACCATGCAGCAAAGACAGTCCAGAATGGGACTAAGCTATGTAAACCACAGCAGGGAGCAAAGACAGTCCAGAGTGGGACTTAGCTATGTAAACCACAGTGCAACCAACAAAGGCGACCATGTAGCAAAGACAGTCCAGTATGGGACTAAGCTATGTAAACCACAGTACAACCAGCAAAGGCGACCATGCAGCAAAGATAAGCTTAAAGACGAAGATCAAAAACTTCCCCAGAGACAATGCCAATGACACCATTGGCACCCCATTGACGGTTGAAAAAGCGACGGCGGCGAGAAGAGATGAAGCGCTTGAAAAACAGAGGTAAGTAAAAACGAGTTCGAGACTTGAGGCATGCCAGAAGCTTAAGAGCACTTGGCCGCTCAGAGCGAAAACGGAAGTCGTTACGCTGAGACCAGACAAGGAATTTGCACACATTTAGAAGGTAGGCAAAGACCTTGGGAACACAACGGAACTCATCGCTACTGAAACCAAAAAGCATGTGCCGCAATTCAATGGGAGGGGCCAGAGGAGAAGCCAAAAAGAGAAGAGACTGGATCCAAGCAATTCCACTTTGAGCGAGAGGGCAAGAAAAAAAGAGATGGTCAGAGCTTTCAAGATGAAAGCCACAAAAACATGCTTTGGGGATGTCATAACCAAAAGAACAAAGCCTCTCAGCTGTGTATAAGACGCCATGAGCAATTTTCCAATTTAGGTCGATAACTTGCCTATCAAGAGGCAAGAAAAAGAGAGATTGCCAGGTCGAGAGCCAATCCAGATTAGGAAAAGCCTGACGGAACTTGACAACGCAATGTGGACGGCAAGGATTCAGGGAGAGCAGGAGCTGATAACACAGCTTGCAGGTGATGGACTCGACAGGAATTGGACGAGTCATCGAAGAGGCAACAACAAGACCAGAAGG
Source organism: Orbicella franksi (assembly GCF_964199315.1). Classification (NCBI taxonomy): domain Eukaryota; kingdom Metazoa; phylum Cnidaria; class Anthozoa; order Scleractinia; family Merulinidae; genus Orbicella; species Orbicella franksi. The sequence goes on along the minus strand of NC_138145.1, from coordinate 4,996,661 downwards.
AGACCCAGAGCCACCAAGAGCACGCCAAGCCTTGAGCAAAGCGGCATAGAAAGGAGGTAAGACATCAGGGTCAAAATTAAAAGGATCAGAAAAGACTTCCAAGGGGGAGGCATTAAAAAAGAAAGTAAACCAAAAAGTCATCAGGCCAACCCAACCACTGGGAGAAGACGCGAAACGTTTAATCCACTGAACAAGGAGCGACTGTACCTTGAAATCAGTGGACACAACAGAAAAGCCACCATTCTCGTGAGAATGAAAGACGACGTTTCGAGCTACAAGATCCCTTTTGCCGCTCCAGAAAAACTTAAAGACAAGCGAATTAATTTCCGACAAGGCCCAAGGAGGCATTGGGACCAAAGAAGCAATATACCATACCCTAGACAGGGCAAGTGCATTGGAGACAATGGCCTTACCACCATAGGATAGAGTCCTGGAGCGCCAAGAGTTCAGACATTTCTCCACCGCCTCAATACGGGGAAGCCAGTTAGAATCGTCCATGAGGCCGTTTCCAAGAAAGACCCCCAGCACCTTGATTTTAACAGACGACCATGCAATTGGCACAGGAGAATCGGAGCGATTACGCCAAGCACCAAGCCACAGACCCTCACATTTAGAAAGATTGAGCTTAGAGCCAGTTCCCTTTTCAAACCTCTCATAAGTGGAGAAGACAGCACGAGTAGCATCATCCGAAGTCGAGATAACAGAAGTGTCATCAGCATACAGGGAAAGGACCGGCAAAGGGTCAGGGATCCCACGTAGCCTTAAGCCAACAATAGATGGATGCGAACGCAAGTTGGCAGCCAAAACCTCGATGGATATAACGTAGAGCAAGGGTGACAAAGGGCACCCTTGACGCACACCGCGAGACGGCCAGAACGGATTACTGGTATAACCATTGATAAGGATAGCACTACGAATGTTAGAATAAAGAAGCTTGACCCAAGATATAAAAGAAGGACCGAAGCCCATGTGATTTAGAGTAGAAAGGAGAAAATTCCAATCAACCCTGTCAAAAGCTTTTTCTTGGTCAAGAGCCAAAATCGCAGCCGGAAGGTTATTATCATTTACATAATGGACAACGTCTCTCAGCAAGGCAACATTTTCTCCGATGTAACGCCCTCGAACCCCACAGGTCTGGTCAGGATGGATGACATGCTGCAGGACCTTAAGAAGACGGCCAGCAAGGGCACGTGCGCACAGCTTATAATCCACATTAAGAAGACTAATGGGACGCCAGTTTTTATGAAGTAGTCTATCCCCTTTTTTATAAATTAAAGAGATCAAAGCAACCCTCTGGGAAGATGACAAGCAGCCCAAGTCAAGAGAGGCATTAAGAACCTCAACTAGATCAGGCCCAAGAATGTCCCAGAATGTGATGTAGAATTCCATGGGAAGGCCATCAGATCCAGGAGATTTACCCCTAGCCATGCCATTGAGGGCAGCATGCACCTCACTGACAGTGAGGTAGCCCTCACAATCACTCGCTTGCTCCACAGAAAGGGAGGATGAGAGATGAGACAACAGATCAGCTTGAATATCACTGTCGATATCATCAGCAGAGAAGAGTGACGAGTAGAAGTCCGTCCAAGATTTACAAATGCTATCTAAGTCAGAGACTATAGAGCCATCAGAATTTTTCATAGCGGAAATCCAATCAAGAGTTCCTCTTTTCCTTTCTAGCTTTAAGAAATAACGCGAGGAGGTCTCACCCTCCTCAGCCCACTTGACTCTGGAGCGAACCTTTGCTCCCTGCGCAGCAGAGAGATCAAGAGCAGCTATTTTAGAGGAAACATTTTGATAAATGGGCAAGAAAGAGACATGCCCCTGATCGATTTTGGACTTCAAATGATCCGCAAGAGCACTAAGGACGGACCGAGACATGTTCTGACGTTGGGACTTCTCTTTGCAATACTTAATGGCAAGACCTTTGATTCGTTCTTTACCTCGATCCCACCAGGAGAGGAGGGAGTCAAAGGAGTTCTTTTTGAGCTTCCAAGCCAGCCAGAAGGACTTGATAGAAGCTACAAAGTCAGCATCGGCGAGGACAGATGAGTTGAGCTTCCATCTACCTGGACCACGAGGAATTGGTTCCGGGATTGAGACCTTAAGGACAACAGCAGAGTGGTCCGAGAAGGGGCAAGACAAGATTTGACAAGAATCCACCCGATGAAGCCAAGAATGAGGGCACCCAACTAAATCAATGCGGGAAGAAGAAGTCCCATCCGGCTTAAGCCAAGTGAAGGCAGCCGTAGTGGGGTGCAACGAGCGCCAGATGTCGATGACACAACAGTCGCGAAAAAGATCTCCAAGAGTAAGAGAACTCTCACGAGAGGTGTCAAAAAGGTTAACTCCACGGCGATCAAGAGACCGATCGAAAACCGCATTGAAATCCCCACACAGCACAGTGGGCACCACAGGATCAATTTGGTCGGCACAATAAGCAAAGAAATCATTCCGCTCAGGATTCCTATTTGGGGCGTAAACACAGGCAACGCCAAAGGTCACATCGTTTTGAGAGAAATGCGCCATGATAAAACGACCCTCACTGTCAAAAGCAACCTTAGACAAAGAGAAGGTCGATCTGTATAAGATGACAGAACCACAGGAGCGAGTGGATCCTGGAGAAGATACGGTCAAAAATCCGTATGAAGAGAACCAGGAGTCACACTCAAAACAGCTAGAGACATGAGTCTCCTGCAAGCAGACAAAATCAACGGCGAGGTGGCTAAGCCACTGCAAAAAAGACAAACGTTTGTTATGGTCACGCAGACCATTAACATTAATTGTCAAAAAAGAAGCCATGTTTAGGTCTTTCTGGCGCGAGGCCTACTCGACAGAGGCCTGTCGGATGCAACTACAGGTAGCTTAGAGTGAGAGCCAGACCTCTGCAGAGACTGACTACCAACCCTAGAATTAACCGACACAGGTGATGACCGGTTCTTCTGCAAAAGCTTGCCAACTACACTCCTGGCTTTAGTCTTGAGTTCTCTAGTCCCGTAAGACGAGGATGAAAGACCAGGGGAGGATTGGGAAGAAACCAACCCTGGACTAACATCCGGTGCAGCAGGCTCAACGCTCCGAAGGATGCTCTGACTCAGGGAGCCAGCATCCCCTTCATCAACCACAGCCTCAACAACCTTACAATCCTCTCGCACAACAACAGCAACAGTAGCAGCAGTAACAGAAGCCTCAGCAGCAATACACTGGGAATCACTAACTTCAGCAACAGCCGGGGCAACATCCTCAGACATAGGCTGCCCACAAGTAAAAAGATAGCCATCGGCAGGAGACACTTGATTAGAGTCACTAGCCTGAACAGCAGGAGGGTCCCCCCTGGAGAGACCAACAGAGGGGTCTCCACCAGAGGGATCAGCAGGGGGGTCTCCCCCAGAAGAATCGACAGCGACGGCTCGCGACGAAGCCGTATTAGCGTCGGCGATAGAGGCAAAAGAGGTGTAGCCATCAGAGGTTGGGACCGGCGCAGGACCACTCTGGCCACCGGAGGCCTGCCCCGGTGGAGGATCATCCCGACCAGAGGCCTGCCCGGACGATGAATTTGCACTACCGGCAGCCGAGCCCCACGCATTTGTACAATGGCGGGCAAAATGCCCAGAAACCCCACAGCGACGACACTTGTCCTTGTTGGGACAATCAGCGGACTTATGACCCTGCACAGCACAGAGGTTACAGACAAGGGGCTGGCCCTTGTACCACACTCTACATTGATAACCACCAATGGTCAAAGTACGGGGCGGGGAAGAAGACAAAGCGACAGAAACAAGCCGCGTTCCCGTGAAGATGTTCGGGTCTGAAATATACTTTTGTTTTTTAACATTCTTGACTTCACCGAAGTCGGAACAGACCCAAGCGATGTCACCATCATCCTCCTCATAGGGATAGTCAAAAATGTGAAGGGAGGTGAGAGGAGGACCTCCCCCAAGAATGGGGCACCGCAACCCAAAAAGCGTGACACTAGAGTTTTCCATAGCATGCCTGAAACCATCACTAGTGGTGAAAGAAACCCTCACCACGTCGTAACCAATTTGGACAGCAATTACTCCGTACAGGCTGAAACAGTCAAAGACAGCCTTCATAATCTCGTCCTTAGACTTGCCAACCAATTTGCGACCAATTTGGATGTTAACAGTTTTGGCCAGACGCATGATAAGAGATTAAAGTAATTGGATTGAAACTAAATAATACAAATAAGGAGTTATAGATACTAAATATTAAGAGCAAGACTTTTGCTTACTCACACAGTTATAAAGAACTTTAAATAGCCAAATTATTAAGAGTAAGACTGTTGCTTACCCAAACAATAATAAATTATAAATTATTAAGAGCAAGACTTAATTGCTCAAGCAGCTATAAATACTAAATATTAAGAGTAAGACTTTTGCTTACTCACACAACTATAAAGAACAAACAATTATAAATTATAAACTATTAAGAGCCGGACTTTGCCCACTCAAACAGCTCTAAATTATTTTAAATTCGGAAAAAATTAAGAGCAAGACTTTTGCTTACTCGAGAAATAATAAATTACAAATTATTAAGAGTAAGACTGTTGCTTACCCAAACAATAATAAATTATAAATTATTAAGAGCAAGACTTAATTGCTCAAGCAGTTATAACTACTAAATATTAAGAGTAAGACTTTTGCTTACTCACACAATTATGAAGAACAAACAATTATAAATTATAAACTAGTAAGAGCCGGACACTCAAACAACTCTAAATTATTTTAAATTCGGAAAAAATCAAGAGCAAGACTTTTGCTTACTCGAGAAATAATAAATTACAAAATACCAAGAGTAAGACTTTTGCTTACTCAAAAAACAAGTATGAAATAAAGACAAGTGACAGACTTTTGCTGCCTTAAAATTACTAATATAAACGAAGAAAGCGCGCGAAAAAGAACGCCGAAAAAATTAAGCCGGATGGGTGAAAACAGACACAAAAAAGCGCGCGAAAAAACAGACACGCAAAAAGAAATTAAGCCGGATGGGTGAAAATAGACACAAAAAAGCGCGCGAAAAAACAGACACGCAAAAAGAAGTTAAGCCGGATGGGTGAAGGAAACACCCAGAAACACACTAGATAAGCGTGCGAAGTAAAAAGGGGGAATACAAAGGCAAGCAAACGCCAAGGGAAAAGGCCAGATGCAAAAACAAGCGAGCGCCAAGGGAAAAGAGGCTAGAACGAAAACAAGCAGCGCCAAGGGAAACGGAAACAATAAAGGGCAGAAAGGCCGAAAACAAAGGCCGAGCTCGGCGAAAAAACAAGCACAAGGTAGATAAAATTATTTAGCCCACAAAAATGAACCAGGGACTAAATAAGAAACGGACAAAAAATGAAGCGACGAACAAGAAAAGCAATAAACGAAGCCGGACGAAAAAACGTAGCGACAACGAAACTAAACAAGCTATGTAAGCAAGCTATACAAAGCGGCGCGTGAAGGTGAGAACCACACCCTCACAAGGCAAGAACAAAATGAGCAAGCAAAATAACAAAAACCTCAAAGATCAACGATCAGTGAGGAAAACAGAAACAAGTCGGATTTAACGATCAGGGATCGAAAAGTATCGAAACTGGTACAAAGTCCCAAATAGGAAAAAAGCAAGCGTGAAACAAGCAAAATGAAAGCCGCGAGTGAAGGTGACAACCACACCCACACAAAGCGGCAAGCAAATAACGTAAACAAGAAAGGAAAAAAAAAACCTCAAAGATCAAAAATCTAAGAGGGAAAAACGCAAATAAAATGAACTAAACGATCAGAGATCGAGAAGTATCGGTAAAGGTACAAAGTGCCAGATAAAACGAACGAAAATAAGGTAGAACGCAGAAGTCCTTCTACCACTAGATTAAATATTCACCAGCAAAAATATATAACGCCAACAGAGCAAACAAAAGAACAATAAAGATGGATAAATAAATATGTGCACTCACGAAAACAATTGATTTCTCTCTTTTTTCTCGGAATCCGCAGAGGGACAGACACTTACCAAAAGCCCAAAAGCCCGCGTCAGGTAAGTTTTTTGTATTTTAGGCGGTTCGATGGGCGGAGTGCAATGCCCACCTTCCATTAAATACGATTAAAAAAGCTAAAAGAACCGCCAAGGTAAGGGGGCACCCTCATACGAGGCCGGCCCGCCAACTTCGCCGGGGAGTCGAACCCCGCCTCACCTACAGAATTAAAAAGACTACATAAAAGCAGAGGATAAAAGCCTATGTACAAGATGATAACAACGTGTCAACAGTACAACCAACAAAGGCGACCGAGCAGCGAGGAACACGTTACAAAGACAATGAACCCAAATTAGGGTTGAACTAGGTAGACAATTTAAAGTAAGTTAAAAGGCAACACAGAACAACCATTAAGGCGACTGAGCTGCAAAAGACAGTCCAGAACAGGACAAAGCTGAGAAAACTACAGTACTACCAATTAAGGCGACCATACAGCAAAGAGAGTCCAGAATAGGACTAAGCAAAACGAGCTACAGTACAAGGACAGTCTAGAATAGGACAAAGCTAGGAAAACTACAGTACTACCAATTAAGGCGACCATACAGCAAAGAGAGTCCAGAAAAGGGCTAAGCTATGTAAACTATGTAAACCACAGTACAACCAACAAAGGCGACCATGCAGCAAAGACAGTCCAGAATGGGACTAAGCTATGTAAACCACAGCAGGGAGCAAAGACAGTCCAGAGTGGGACTTAGCTATGTAAACCACAGTGCAACCAACAAAGGCGACCATGTAGCAAAGACAGTCCAGTATGGGACTAAGCTATGTAAACCACAGTACAACCAGCAAAGGCGACCATGCAGCAAAGATAAGCTTAAAGACGAAGATCAAAAACTTCCCCAGAGACAATGCCAATGACACCATTGGCACCCCATTGACGGTTGAAAAAGCGACGGCGGCGAGAAGAGATGAAGCGCTTGAAAAACAGAGGTAAGTAAAAACGAGTTCGAGACTTGAGGCATGCCAGAAGCTTAAGAGCACTTGGCCGCTCAGAGCGAAAACGGAAGTCGTTACGCTGAGACCAGACAAGGAATTTGCACACATTTAGAAGGTAGGCAAAGACCTTGGGAACACAACGGAACTCATCGCTACTGAAACCAAAAAGCATGTGCCGCAATTCAATGGGAGGGGCCAGAGGAGAAGCCAAAAAGAGAAGAGACTGGATCCAAGCAATTCCACTTTGAGCGAGAGGGCAAGAAAAAAAGAGATGGTCAGAGCTTTCAAGATGAAAGCCACAAAAACATGCTTTGGGGATGTCATAACCAAAAGAACAAAGCCTCTCAGCTGTGTATAAGACGCCATGAGCAATTTTCCAATTTAGGTCGATAACTTGCCTATCAAGAGGCAAGAAAAAGAGAGATTGCCAGGTCGAGAGCCAATCCAGATTAGGAAAAGCCTGACGGAACTTGACAACGCAATGTGGACGGCAAGGATTCAGGGAGAGCAGGAGCTGATAACACAGCTTGCAGGTGATGGACTCGACAGGAATTGGACGAGTCATCGAAGAGGCAACAACAAGACCAGAAGGAGACCCAGAGCCACCAAGAGCACGCCAAGCCTTGAGCAAAGCGGCATAGAAAGGAGGTAAGACATCAGGGTCAAAATTAAAAGGATCAGAAAAGACTTCCAAGGGGGAGGCATTAAAAAAGAAAGTAAACCAAAAAGTCATCAGGCCAACCCAACCACTGGGAGAAGACGCGAAACGTTTAATCCACTGAACAAGGAGCGACTGTACCTTGAAATCAGTGGACACAACAGAAAAGCCACCATTCTCGTGAGAATGAAAGACGACGTTTCGAGCTACAAGATCCCTTTTGCCGCTCCAAAAAAACTTAAAGACAAGCGAATTAAGTTCCGACAAGGCCCAAGGAGGCATTGGGACCAAAGAAGCAATATACCATACCCTAGACAGGGCAAGTGCATTGGAGACAATGGCCTTACCACCATAGGATAGAGTCCTGGAGCGCCAAGAGTTCAGACATTTCTCCACCGCCTCAATACGGGGAAGCCAGTTAGAATCGTCCATGAGGCCGTTTCCAAGAAAGACCCCCAGCACCTTGATTTTAACAGACGACCATGCAATTGGCACAGGAGAATCGGAGCGATTACGCCAAGCACCAAGCCACAGACCCTCACATTTAGAAAGATTGAGCTTAGAGCCAGTTCCCTTTTCAAACCTCTCATAAGTGGAGAAGACAGCACGAGTAGCATCATCCGAAGTCGAGATAACAGAAGTGTCATCAGCATACAGGGAAAGGACCGGCAAAGGGTCAGGGATCCCACGTAGCCTTAAGCCAACAATAGATGGATGCGAACGCAAGTTGGCAGCCAAAACCTCGATGGATATAACGTAGAGCAAGGGTGACAAAGGGCACCCTTGACGCACACCGCGAGACGGCCAGAACGGATTACTGGTATAACCATTGATAAGGATAGCACTGCGAATGTTAGAATAAAGAAGCTTGACCCAAGATATAAAAGAAGGACCGAAGCCCATGTGATTTAGAGTAGAAAGGAGAAAATTCCAATCAACCCTGTCAAAAGCCTTTTCTTGGTCAAGAGCCAAAATCGCAGCCGGAAGGTTATTATCATTAACATAATGGACAACGTCTCTCAGCAAGGCAACATTTTCTCCGATGTAACGCCCTCGAACCCCACAGGTCTGGTCAGGATGGATGACATGCTGCAGGACCTTAAGAAGACGGCCAGCAAGGGCGCGTGCGCACAGTTTATAATCCACATTAAGAAGACTAATGGGACGCCAGTTTTTATGAAGTAGTCTATCCCCTTTTTTATAAATTAAAGAGATCAAGGCAACCCTCTGGGAAGATGACAAGCAGCCCAAGTCAAGAGAGGCATTAAGAACCTCAACTAGATCAGGCCCAAGAATGTCCCAGAATGTGATGTAGAATTCCATGGGAAGGCCATCAGATCCAGGAGATTTACCCCTAGCCATGCCATTGAGGGCAGCATGCACCTCACTGACAGTGAGGTAGCCCTCACAATCACTCGCTTGCTCCACAGAAAGGGAGGATGAGAGATGAGACAACAGATCAGCTTGAACATCACTGTCGATATCATCAGCAGAGAAGAGTGACGAGTAGAAGTCCGTCCAAGATTTACAAATGTTATCTAAGTCAGAGACTATAGAGCCATCAGAATTTTTCATAGCGGAAATCCAATCAAGAGTTCCTCTTTTCCTTTCTAGCTTTAAGAAATAACGCGAGGAGGTCTCACCCTCCTCAGCCCACTTGACTCTGGAGCGAACCTTTGCTCCCTGCGCAGCAGAGAGATCAAGAGCAGCTATTTTAGAGGAAACATTTTGATAAATGGGCAAGAAAGAGACATGCCCCTGATCGATTTTGGACTTCAAATGATCCGCAAGAGCACTAAGGACGGACCGAGACATGTTCTGACGTTGGGACTTCTCTTTGCAATACTTAATGGCAAGACCTTTGATTCGTTCTTTACCTCGATCCCACCAGGAGAGGAGGGAGTCAAAGGAGTTCTTTTTGAGCTTCCAAGCCAGCCAGAAGGACTTGATAGAAGCTACAAAGTCAGCATCGGCGAGGACAGATGAGTTGAGCTTCCATCTACCTGGACCACGAGGAATTGGTTCCGGGATTGAGACCTTAAGGACAACAGCAGAGTGGTCCGAGAAGGGGCAAGACAAGATTTGACAAGAATCCACTCGATGAAGCCAAGAATGAGGGCACCCAACTAAATCAATGCGGGAAGAAGAAGTCCCATCCGGCTTAAGCCAAGTGAAGGCAGCCGTAGTGGGGTGCAACGAGCGCCAGATGTCGATGACACAACAGTCGCGAAAAAGATCTCCAAGAGTAAGAGAACTCTCACGAGAGGTGTCAAAAAGGTTAACTCCACGGCGATCAAGAGACCGATCGAAAACCGCATTGAAATCCCCACACAGCACAGTGGGCACCACAGGATCAATTTGGTCGGCACAATAAGCAAAGAAATCATTCCGCTCAGGATTCCTATTTGGGGCGTAAACACAGGCAACGCCAAAGGTCACATCGTTTTGAGAGAAATGCGCCAAGATAAAACGACCTTCACTGTCAAAAGCAACCTTAGACAAAGAGAAGGTCGATCTGTATAAGATGACAGAACCACAGGAGCGAGTGGATCCTGGGGAAGATACGGTCAAAAATCCGTATGAAGAGAACCAGGAGTCACACTCAAAACAGCTAGAGACATGAGTCTCCTGCAAGCAGACAAAATCAACGGCGAGGTGGCTAAGCCACTGCAAAAAAGACAAACGTTTGTTATGGTCACGCAGACCATTAACATTAATTGTCAAGAAAGAAGCCATGTTTAGGTCTTTCTGGCGCGAGGCCTACTCGACAGAGGCCTGTCGGACATAACTACAGGTAACTTAGAGTGAGAGCCAGACCTTTGCAGTGACTGACCACCAACCCTAGAATTAACCGACACAGGTGATGACCGGTTCTTCTGTAAAAGCTTGCCAACTACACTCTTCGCCTTAGTCTTAAGTTCTCTAGTCCCGTAAGACGAGGATGAAAGACCAGGGGAGGATTGGGAAGAAACCAGCCCTGGACTAACATCCGGTGTAGCGGGCTTAACACTCTGAAGGATGCTCTGACTCAAAAAGCTAGCATCCCCTTCATCAACCACAGCCTCAACAACCTCACGATCCTCACACACAACAACAGCAGCAGCAGCAGCAGTAACAGAAGCCTCAGCAGCAATACACTGAGAGTCACTGACTTCAGCAACAACCGGGGCAACATCCTCAGACATAGGTTGCCCACAAGTAAAAAGATAGCCATCGGCAGGAGACACTTGATTAGAGTCACTAGCCTGAACAGCAGGAGGGTCCTCCTTGGAGAGACCAACAGAGGGGTCTCCACCAGAGGGATCAGCAGGGGGGTCTCCCCCAGAAGAATCAACAGCGACGGCTCGCGACGAAGCCGCATTAGCCTCGGTGATAGAGGCAAGAGAGGTGTAACCATCAGAGGTTGGGACCGGCGCAGGACCACTCTGGCCACCGGAGGCCTGCCCCGGTGCAGGATCATCCCGACCAGAGGCCTGCCCGGATGATGAATTTGCACTACCGGCAGCTGAGCCCCACGCATTTGTACAATGGCGGGCAAAATGCCCAGAAACCCCACAGCGACGACACTTGTCCTTGTTGGGACAATCAGCGGACTTATGACCCTGCACAGCACAAAGGTTACAGACAAGGGGCTGGCCCTTGTACCACACTCTACATTGATAGCCACCAATGGTTAAAGAGCGGGGCGGGGAAGAAGACAAAGCGACAGAAACAAGCCGCGTTCCCGTGAAGATGTTCGGGTCTGAAATATACTTTTGTTTTTTAACATTCTTGACTTCACCGAAGTCGGAACAGACCCGAGCGATGTCACCATCATCCTCCTCATAGGGATAGTCAAAAATGTGAAGGGAGGTGAGAGGAGGACCTCCCCCAAGAATGGGGCACCGCAAACCAAAAAGCGTGACACTAGAGTTTTCCATGGCATGCCTGAAACCATCACTCGTGGTGAAAGAAACCCTCACCACGTCATAACCAATTTGGACGGCAATTACCCCATACAGGCTAAAACAGTCAAAGACAGCCTTCATAATCTCGTCCTTAGACTTGCCAACCAATTTGCGACCAATTTGGATGTTAACAGTTTTGGCCAGACGCATGGTGAGAGATTAAAGTAATTGGATTGAAAACGTTATAAAGGACAAATTATCAAGAGTAAGACTGTTGCTTACCCTAAACAATAATAAATTATAAATTATTAGGAGCAAGACTCAATTGCTCAGGCAGTTATAAATACTAAATATTAAGAGTAAGACTTTTGCTTACTCACACAATTATAAAGAACAAACAATTATAAATTATAAACTATTAAGAGCCGGACTTTGCCCACTCAAACAACTCTAAATTATTTTAAGTTCGGAAAAAATTAAGAGCAAGACTTTTGCTTACTCGAGAAATAATAAATTACAAATTATTCAGAGTAAGACTGTTGCTTACCCAAACAATAATAAATTATAAATTATTAAGAGCAAGACTTAGTTGCTCAAGCAGTTATAACTACTAAATATTAAGAGTAAGACTTTTACTTACTCACACAATTATAAAGAACAAACAATTATAAATTCTAAATTATTAAGAGCCGGACTTTGCCCACTCAAACAACTCTAAATTATTTTAAATTCGGAAAAAATCAAGAGCAAGACTTTTGCTTACTCGAGAAATAATAAATTACAAATTATTAAGAGTAAGACTTTTGCCTACTCAAAAAAACAAATATGAAATAAAGACAAGTGACAGACTTTTGCTGTCTTAAAATTACTAATATAAACGAAGAAAGCGCGCGAAAAAGAACGCCGAAAAAGTTAAGCCGGATGGGTGAAAATAGACACAAAGAAGCGCGCGAAAAAACAGCCACGCAAAAAGAAGTTAAGCCGGATGGGTGAAGGAAACACCCAGAAACACACTAGATAAGCGTGCGAAATAAAAAGGGTGAATACAAAGGCAAGCAAACGCCAAGGGAAAAGGCCAGATGCAAAAACAAGCGAGCGCCAAGGGAAAAGAGGCTAGAACGAAAACAAGCAGCGCCAAGGGAAACGGAAACAATAAAGGACAGAAAGGCCGAAAACAAAGGCCGAGCTCGGCGAAAAAACAAGCACAAGGTAGATAAAATTATTTAGCCCACAAAAATGAACCAGGGACTAAATAAGAAACGGACAAAAAAATAAAGCGACGAACAAGAAAAGCAATAAACGAAGCCGGACGAAAAAACGTAGCGACAACGAAACTAAACAAGCTATGTAAGCAAGCTATACAAAGCGGCGCGTGAAGGTGAGAACCACACCCTCACAAAGCAAGAGCAAAATGAGCAAGCAAAATAGCAAAAACCTCAAAGATCAACGATCAGTGAGGAAAACAGAAACAAGTCGAATTTAACGATCAGGGATCGAAAAGTATCGAAACTGGTACAAAGTACCAAATAGGAAAAAAGCAAGCGTGAAACAAGCAAAATGAAAGCCGCGAGTGAAGGTGACAACCACACCCACACAAAGCGGCAAGCAAATAACGTAAACAAGAAAGGAAAAAAACCTCAAAGATCAAAAATCTAAGAGGGAAAAACGCAAATAAAATGAACTAAACGATCAGAGATCGAGAAGTATCGGTAAAGGTACAAAGTGCCAGATAAAACGAACGAAAATAAGGTAGAACGCAGAAGTCCTTCTACCACTAGATTAAATATTCACCAGCAAAAATATATAACGCCAACAGAGCAAACAAAAGAACAATAAAGATGGATAAATAAATATGTGCACTCACGAAAACAATTGATTTCTCTCTTTTTTCTCGGAATCCGCAGAGGGACAGACACTTACCAAAAGCCCAAAAGCCCGCGTCAGGTAAGTTTTTTTTGTATTTTAGGCGGTTCGATGGGCGGAGTGCAATGCCCACCTTCCATTAAATACGATTAAAAAAGCTAAAAGAACCGCCAAGGTAAGGGGGCACCCTCATACGAGGCCGGCCCGCCAACTTCGCCGGGGAGTCGAACCCCGCCTCACCTACAGAATTAAAAAGACTACATAAAAGCAGAGGATAAAAGCCTATGTACAAGATGATAACAACGTGTCAACAGTACAACCAACAAAGGCGACCGAGCAGCGAGGAACACGTTACAAAGACAATGAACCCAAATTAGGGTTGAACTAGGTAGACAATTTAAGGTAAGTTAAAAGGCAACACAGAACAACCATTAAGGCGACTGAGCTGCAAAAGACAGTCCAGAACAGGACAAAGCTGAGAAAACTACAGTACTACCAATTAAGGCGACCATACAGCAAAGAGAGTCCAGAATAGGACTAAGCAAAACGAGCTACAGTACAAGGACAGTCTAGAATAGGACAAAGCTAGGAAAACTACAGTACTACCAATTAAGGCGACCATACAGCAAAGAGAGTCCAGAAAAGGGCTAAGCTATGTAAACTATGTAAACCACAGTACAACCAACAAAGGCGACCATGCAGCAAAGACAGTCCAGAATGGGACTAAGCTATGTAAACCACAGCAGGGAGCAAAGACAGTCCAGAGTGGGACTTAGCTATGTAAACCACAGTGCAACCAACAAAGGCGACCATGTAGCAAAGACAGTCCAGTATGGGACTAAGCTATGTAAACCACAGTACAACCAGCAAAGGCGACCATGCAGCAAAGATAAGCTTAAAGACGAAGATCAAAAACTTCCCCAGAGACAATGCCAATGACACCATTGGCACCCCATTGACGGTTGAAAAAGCGACGGCGGCGAGAAGAGATGAAGCGCTTGAAAAACAGAGGTAAGTAAAAACGAGTTCGAGACTTGAGGCATGCCAGAAGCTTAAGAGCACTTGGCCGCTCAGAGCGAAAACGGAAGTCGTTACGCTGAGACCAGACAAGGAATTTGCACACATTTAGAAGGTAGGCAAAGACCTTGGGAACACAACGGAACTCATCGCTACTGAAACCAAAAAGCATGTGCCGCAATTCAATGGGAGGGGCCAGAGGAGAAGCCAAAAAGAGAAGAGACTGGATCCAAGCAATTCCACTTTGAGCGAGAGGGCAAGAAAAAAAGAGATGGTCAGAGCTTTCAAGATGAAAGCCACAAAAACATGCTTTGGGGATGTCATAACCAAAAGAACAAAGCCTCTCAGCTGTGTATAAGACGCCATGAGCAATTTTCCAATTTAGGTCGATAACTTGCCTATCAAGAGGCAAGAAAAAGAGAGATTGCCAGGTCGAGAGCCAATCCAGATTAGGAAAAGCCTGACGGAACTTGACAACGCAATGTGGACGGCAAGGATTCAGGGAGAGCAGGAGCTGATAACACAGCTTGCAGGTGATGGACTCGACAGGAATTGGACGAGTCATCGAAGAGGCAACAACAAGACCAGAAGGAGACCCAGAGCCACCAAGAGCACGCCAAGCCTTGAGCAAAGCGGCATAGAAAGGAGGTAAGACATCAGGGTCAAAATTAAAAGGATCAGAAAAGACTTCCAAGGGGGAGGCATTAAAAAAGAAAGTAAACCAAAAAGTCATCAGGCCAACCCAACCACTGGGAGAAGACGCGAAACGTTTAATCCACTGAACAAGGAGCGACTGTACCTTGAAATCAGTGGACACAACAGAAAAGCCACCATTCTCGTGAGAATGAAAGACGACGTTTCGAGCTACAAGATCCCTTTTGCCGCTCCAGAAAAACTTAAAGACAAGCGAATTAAGTTCCGACAAGGCCCAAGGAGGCATTGGGACCAAAGAAGCAATATACCATACCCTAGACAGGGCAAGTGCATTGGAGACAATGGCCTTACCACCATAGGATAGAGTCCTGGAGCGCCAAGAGTTCAGACATTTCTCCACCGCCTCAATACGGGGAAGCCAGTTAGAATCGTCCATGAGGCCGTTTCCAAGAAAGACCCCCAGCACCTTGATTTTAACAGACGACCATGCAATTGGCACAGGAGAATCGGAGCGATTACGCCAAGCACCAAGCCACAGACCCTCACATTTAGAAAGATTGAGCTTAGAGCCAGTTCCCTTTTCAAACCTCTCATAAGTGGAGAAGACAGCACGAGTAGCATCATCCGAAGTCGAGATAACAGAAGTGTCATCAGCATACAGGGAAAGGACCGGCAAAGGGTCAGGGATCCCACGTAGCCTTAAGCCAACAATAGATGGATGCGAACGCAAGTTGGCAGCCAAAACCTCGATGGATATAACGTAGAGCAAGGGTGACAAAGGGCACCCTTGACGCACACCGCGAGACGGCCAGAACGGATTACTGGTATAACCATTGATAAGGATAGCACTACGAATGTTAGAATAAAGAAGCTTGACCCAAGATATAAAAGAAGGACCGAAGCCCATGTGATTTAGAGTAGAAAGGAGAAAATTCCAATCAACCCTGTCAAAAGCTTTTTCTTGGTCAAGAGCCAAAATCGCAGCCGGAAGGTTATTATCATTTACATAATGGACAACGTCTCTCAGCAAGGCAACATTTTCTCCGATGTAACGCCCTCGAACCCCACAGGTCTGGTCAGGATGGATGACATGCTGCAGGACCTTAAGAAGACGGCCAGCAAGGGCACGTGCGCACAGCTTATAATCCACATTAAGAAGACTAATGGGACGCCAGTTTTTATGAAGTAGTCTATCCCCTTTTTTATAAATTAAAGAGATCAAAGCAACCCTCTGGGAAGATGACAAGCAGCCCAAGTCAAGAGAGGCATTAAGAACCTCAACTAGATCAGGCCCAAGAATGTCCCAGAATGTGATGTAGAATTCCATGGGAAGGCCATCAGATCCAGGAGATTTACCCCTAGCCATGCCATTGAGGGCAGCATGCACCTCACTGACAGTGAGGTAGCCCTCACAATCACTCGCTTGCTCCACAGAAAGGGAGGATGAGAGATGAGACAACAGATCAGCTTGAATATCACTGTCGATATCATCAGCAGAGAAGAGTGACGAGTAGAAGTCCGTCCAAGATTTACAAATGCTATCTAAGTCAGAGACTATAGAGCCATCAGAATTTTTCATAGCGGAAATCCAATCAAGAGTTCCTCTTTTCCTTTCTAGCTTTAAGAAATAACGCGAGGAGGTCTCACCCTCCTCAGCCCACTTGACTCTGGAGCGAACCTTTGCTCCCTGCGCAGCAGAGAGATCAAGAGCAGCTATTTTAGAGGAAACATTTTGATAAATGGGCAAGAAAGAGACATGCCCCTGATCGATTTTGGACTTCAAATGATCCGCAAGAGCACTAAGGACGGACCGAGACATGTTCTGACGTTGGGACTTCTCTTTGCAATACTTAATGGCAAGACCTTTGATTCGTTCTTTACCTCGATCCCACCAGGAGAGGAGGGAGTCAAAGGAGTTCTTTTTGAGCTTCCAAGCCAGCCAGAAGGACTTGATAGAAGCTACAAAGTCAGCATCGGCGAGGACAGATGAGTTGAGCTTCCATCTACCTGGACCACGAGGAATTGGTTCCGGGATTGAGACCTTAAGGACAACAGCAGAGTGGTCCGAGAAGGGGCAAGACAAGATTTGACAAGAATCCACCCGATGAAGCCAAGAATGAGGGCACCCAACTAAATCAATGCGGGAAGAAGAAGTCCCATCCGGCTTAAGCCAAGTGAAGGCAGCCGTAGTGGGGTGCAACGAGCGCCAGATGTCGATGACACAACAGTCGCGAAAAAGATCTCCAAGAGTAAGAGAACTCTCACGAGAGGTGTCAAAAAGGTTAACTCCACGGCGATCAAGAGACCGATCGAAAACCGCATTGAAATCCCCACACAGCACAGTGGGCACCACAGGATCAATTTGGTCGGCACAATAAGCAAAGAAATCATTCCGCTCAGGATTCCTATTTGGGGCGTAAACACAGGCAACGCCAAAGGTCACATCGTTTTGAGAGAAATGCGCCATGATAAAACGACCCTCACTGTCAAAAGCAACCTTAGACAAAGAGAAGGTCGATCTGTATAAGATGACAGAACCACAGGAGCGAGTGGATCCTGGAGAAGATACGGTCAAAAATCCGTATGAAGAGAACCAGGAGTCACACTCAAAACAGCTAGAGACATGAGTCTCCTGCAAGCAGACAAAATCAACGGCGAGGTGGCTAAGCCACTGCAAAAAAGACAAACGTTTGTTATGGTCACGCAGACCATTAACATTAATTGTCAAAAAAGAAGCCATGTTTAGGTCTTTCTGGCGCGAGGCCTACTCGACAGAGGCCTGTCGGATGCAACTACAGGTAGCTTAGAGTGAGAGCCAGACCTCTGCAGAGACTGACTACCAACCCTAGAATTAACCGACACAGGTGATGACCGGTTCTTCTGCAAAAGCTTGCCAACTACACTCCTGGCTTTAGTCTTGAGTTCTCTAGTCCCGTAAGACGAGGATGAAAGACCAGGGGAGGATTGGGAAGAAACCAACCCTGGACTAACATCCGGTGCAGCAGGCTCAACGCTCCGAAGGATGCTCTGACTCAGGGAGCCAGCATCCCCTTCATCAACCACAGCCTCAACAACCTTACAATCCTCTCGCACAACAACAGCAACAGTAGCAGCAGTAACAGAAGCCTCAGCAGCAATACACTGGGAATCACTAACTTCAGCAACAGCCGGGGCAACATCCTCAGACATAGGCTGCCCACAAGTAAAAAGATAGCCATCGGCAGGAGACACTTGATTAGAGTCACTAGCCTGAACAGCAGGAGGGTCCCCCCTGGAGAGACCAACAGAGGGGTCTCCACCAGAGGGATCAGCAGGGGGGTCTCCCCCAGAAGAATCGACAGCGACGGCTCGCGACGAAGCCGTATTAGCGTCGGCGATAGAGGCAAAAGAGGTGTAGCCATCAGAGGTTGGGACCGGCGCAGGACCACTCTGGCCACCGGAGGCCTGCCCCGGTGGAGGATCATCCCGACCAGAGGCCTGCCCGGACGATGAATTTGCACTACCGGCAGCCGAGCCCCACGCATTTGTACAATGGCGGGCAAAATGCCCAGAAACCCCACAGCGACGACACTTGTCCTTGTTGGGACAATCAGCGGACTTATGACCCTGCACAGCACAGAGGTTACAGACAAGGGGCTGGCCCTTGTACCACACTCTACATTGATAACCACCAATGGTCAAAGTACGGGGCGGGGAAGAAGACAAAGCGACAGAAACAAGCCGCGTTCCCGTGAAGATGTTCGGGTCTGAAATATACTTTTGTTTTTTAACATTCTTGACTTCACCGAAGTCGGAACAGACCCGAGCGATGTCACCATCATCCTCCTCATAGGGATAGTCAAAAATGTGAAGGGAGGTGAGAGGAGGACCTCCCCCAAGAATGGGGCACCGCAACCCAAAAAGCGTGACACTAGAGTTTTCCATAGCATGCCTGAAACCATCACTAGTGGTGAAAGAAACCCTCACCACGTCGTAACCAATTTGGACAGCAATTACTCCGTACAGGCTGAAACAGTCAAAGACAGCCTTCATAATCTCGTCCTTAGACTTGCCAACCAATTTGCGACCAATTTGGATGTTAACAGTTTTGGCCAGACGCATGATAAGAGATTAAAGTAATTGGATTGAAACTAAATAATACAAATAAGGAGTTATAGATACTAAATATTAAGAGCAAGACTTTTGCTTACTCACACAGTTATAAAGAACTTTAAATAGCCAAATTATTAAGAGTAAGACTGTTGCTTACCCAAACAATAATAAATTATAAATTATTAAGAGCAAGACTTAATTGCTCAAGCAGCTATAAATACTAAATATTAAGAGTAAGACTTTTGCTTACTCACACAACTATAAAGAACAAACAATTATAAATTATAAACTATTAAGAGCCGGACTTTGCCCACTCAAACAGCTCTAAATTATTTTAAATTCGGAAAAAATTAAGAGCAAGACTTTTGCTTACTCGAGAAATAATAAATTACAAATTATTAAGAGTAAGACTGTTGCTTACCCAAACAATAATAAATTATAAATTATTAAGAGCAAGACTTAATTGCTCAAGCAGTTATAACTACTAAATATTAAGAGTAAGACTTTTGCTTACTCACACAATTATGAAGAACAAACAATTATAAATTATAAACTAGTAAGAGCCGGACACTCAAACAACTCTAAATTATTTTAAATTCGGAAAAAATCAAGAGCAAGACTTTTGCTTACTCGAGAAATAATAAATTACAAAATACCAAGAGTAAGACTTTTGCTTACTCAAAAAACAAGTATGAAATAAAGACAAGTGACAGACTTTTGCTGCCTTAAAATTACTAATATAAACGAAGAAAGCGCGCGAAAAAGAACGCCGAAAAAATTAAGCCGGATGGGTGAAAACAGACACAAAAAAGCGCGCGAAAAAACAGACACGCAAAAAGAAATTAAGCCGGATGGGTGAAAATAGACACAAAAAAGCGCGCGAAAAAACAGACACGCAAAAAGAAGTTAAGCCGGATGGGTGAAGGAAACACCCAGAAACACACTAGATAAGCGTGCGAAGTAAAAAGGGGGAATACAAAGGCAAGCAAACGCCAAGGGAAAAGGCCAGATGCAAAAACAAGCGAGCGCCAAGGGAAAAGAGGCTAGAACGAAAACAAGCAGCGCCAAGGGAAACGGAAACAATAAAGGGCAGAAAGGCCGAAAACAAAGGCCGAGCTCGGCGAAAAAACAAGCACAAGGTAGATAAAATTATTTAGCCCACAAAAATGAACCAGGGACTAAATAAGAAACGGACAAAAAATGAAGCGACGAACAAGAAAAGCAATAAACGAAGCCGGACGAAAAAACGTAGCGACAACGAAACTAAACAAGCTATGTAAGCAAGCTATACAAAGCGGCGCGTGAAGGTGAGAACCACACCCTCACAAGGCAAGAACAAAATGAGCAAGCAAAATAACAAAAACCTCAAAGATCAACGATCAGTGAGGAAAACAGAAACAAGTCGGATTTAACGATCAGGGATCGAAAAGTATCGAAACTGGTACAAAGTACCAAATAGGAAAAAAGCAAGCGTGAAACAAGCAAAATGAAAGCCGCGAGTGAAGGTGACAACCACACCCACACAAAGCGGCAAGCAAATAACGTAAACAAGAAAGGAAAAAAAAAACCTCAAAGATCAAAAATCTAAGAGGGAAAAACGCAAATAAAATGAACTAAACGATCAGAGATCGAGAAGTATCGGTAAAGGTACAAAGTGCCAGATAAAACAAACGAAAATAAGGTAGAACGCAGAAGTCCTTCTACCACTAGATTAAATATTCACCAGCAAAAATATATAACGCCAACAGAGCAAACAAAAGAACAATAAAGATGGATAAATAAATATGTGCACTCACGAAAACAATTGATTTCTCTCTTTTTTCTCGGAATCCGCAGAGGGACAGACACTTACCAAAAGCCCAAAAGCCCGCGTCAGGTAAGTATGAAAATTCTTGACGCGGGGGCCGTCAAAGGCAAACCTCCTTACCTCTATATCCTTGTGGTAGTGCTTTGCGGGCGTGCTAGAACCTCCAGCCTCACTTCTAGGCGGCTCTAGAGTAGCTTCCCTCCTCAGTCTGTGCCTGCCGACAGAGAAAAACGCCAGACATTAGTGTCAGGAGGAGGCTTTCTTTGATTTCTTTCTTTGATTGAATGAAGGTTTCTTCCCCGAGGGGAAGTGGGCCGCACTCGGAGGTAGTGCTATACCGAGGCAACCCGTGGCTGGGACGAGGCAAGCCTCTTTTCCACAGCCCAGTTCCAAAAATCAGTTTAATATATGAGCTGCTCAATGAGCAGCGTATCAGATATTAAGCTGATAAGAACAGATACTACACTTGATCTTAGCCAAAAGGCCGAGAAGCGATACCGGACCTTCCCTCCCCTAGGAGGGTGGTCCAGGGTTTCCCCCTTTGAGATATGGTGGTCAATATGCTGTCGCCGAGGGGCCTGGAGCCGACTGTAGGCCGACGCCATGGAGCAAGTTGCCGTCGTAGACGCACTTGTTCTACAACACAAGTCCACAAAAATCAGCAGCAAAGTTGATAACGTGCCTCCAGGGGTGAGTGAGATCAAACACCTTTTTGCCCTCCAAAACGAGGCAACATGTTAAAGACCTGTAATGACTCCGTTACTAAGATAGCGCTACAGACACAGGCAGAAAAAAAACGGCTACGTTATCAACATTCGCTCTCCACGTGCATACAACTTGCAGAGAAGTCAAGAAATGCCTGCTAAAAGATTGCTGGTTGCTATTATTGCTTTGCTTTTGCTTTGGTGGCTCGTTTAAAAGACTAAATTTTCAGCCCTTTCTCTTGTCTACGACCATACCACAGGGAAAGCACCGGTTCTCGTCCGATCACCGAAGTTAAGCCCTGTCGGGCGGGGTTAGTACTTGGATGGGTGACCGCCTGGGAATACCCCGTGTTGTAGACTTTTCATTTTCTCGGCCGTTTTATTTTGCATATGTTCATTTTTTCTTTCTTTTACTACCACCTTTGGCTATTCCAGTGGCTGGAAAGCACAAATAACTTTTTACACATTTCAGGAGACTCAAAAGATAGCTAGAAAACATGAAAAGTACCCTTAAAATGATCGCGGGATAAATTAGAATCGAAGTCTCGCGCGCTAACGTTCGCGTGCGAAACGGTTATTTATGACATCAAATTGGCGTGTGTGACATCAAATAATTCGAAGCAAAATGATATTCTGCCTTGCCGAACGGTTTTCAAGCAGCTAAAAGTGCGGAAAACTACGCCAATTCCCAAAGAAATGCGCCCGATCAACAACGGCAAAGCAAACAACACACGCGAGCCGTTGCATATTAACGGTCGACACGAATTCGAGCCGTCAAAACAATTCTATTCATGACTTGACTTGGAGAATGACGGAGGCTCGGACCGTTGTCTAGTTTAGTCAACGAACCACCAACACAACAATCGTAAGGTAGAAATCAACTCACGGTTTGGCCAGCACTTCTCCTGTTACTTTCCTTGTCCTTTGCTCTTTCCATACTGTAAGTCGACGAACGTTACTTCGAGGACAAACTTGGCGGGGATCGAGTCAATGATTGACCGCCTGCCGAAACAAACGCAAATCGGAAAAGCCACCTTCTTCAGTTCAGTACAACATGGATGCATGACAACACGAGTTCCAGCGCACTCGCCTTTTCAGTTGCAGCTGGAAATCCTTGCCTTGCTTGACACGTTCCTTCGTTGTTCACTGTGCCCAGTCGTCCAGCCCGGCCCGGCCAACTGACGAACAAAGCAAAGCGTCAATCATTAACCATCCACCATTCACAGGGCCAACACTTGCACTTTTTCGGGGGCGAGCGCGAACGCAGGCCCCCACTACCAGAAATTATACGCTCGAGTTACCCACATTTGGGGTAATCGCAAGGGTCAACCCGATCGAAGTGCAATGAAAGGGCCTCGCCTTGAGAGGACTGCCTCCTTGATCACAGTACCTCCCGCGTCAGGTAAGTATGAAAATTCTTGACGCGGGGGCCGTCAAAGGCAAACCTCCTTACCTCTATATCCTTGTGGTAGTGCTTTGCGGGCGTGCTAGAACCTCCAGCCTCACTTCTAGGCGGCTCTAGAGTAGCTTCCCTCCTCAGTCTGTGCCTGCCGACAGAGAAAAACGCCAGACATTAGTGTCAGGAGGAGGCTTTCTTTGATTTCTTTCTTTGATTGAATGAAGGTTTCTTCCCCGAGGGGAAGTGGGCCGCACTCGGAGGTAGTGCTATACCGAGGCAACCCGTGGCTGGGACGAGGCAAGCCTCTTTTCCACAGCCCAGTTCCAAAAATCAGTTTAATATATGAGCTGCTCAATGAGCAGCGTATCAGATATTAAGCTGATAAGAACAGATTTTTTTTTTTTTTGTAGAAAAATGCACTTTATTTACAGATAAAAACGAAGGTTACAATGCTGCTCAGGAAGAATAATCGTAGCTATCTAACCCACAGATACAACAACAAATTCCCTAAGGTAGTCCTTGAGGATACATCTCAAGCAAAGTCCACAACGATAGAGTCCTTGATCATGAAGCAGAGGGAGCAAACAGCGCACAGACTAACTAAAAGGCTAATCCGGAGTAAGCAACCATCTAACTAACACAAAACAAGTTCCCTAGGGGTAGTCCCTGAGGGAAGTTACCAAACAAAGACCACAACAATAGAGCCCTTGATTGTAAAGTAAGTCGCAGAGATAAACTATAATTATACCTCTAGATGAAAATTTGGGCGGAATTCGCATTGATGCGGCAAAACCCAGGAACCTCCCACAAAACGGAAAAAGCAGCGACGGGGAGGCGGTAGTGATCAAGTTTGATTCTACTGATGATATCCTGGGACGCGTATTTGATAATGGCATTTGACTCGTCATACCGGTTACGAAAGGTGGAGGCATTACGGAAAGTCCAGATCGCATAAAGAATCGATTTGATCAAAAACAGAGCAACTGCGTTCCTCCTCCTGTGGTTGGAAGACCACCGGAAGAAGAAAACAGTAGCCACAGACGCGCGGAAGGTAGTCTGGGTTAAAAGGGAGAGAACAGGTACAAAATGCGCCCATACACGCTTAACTCTGGAACAATTAAGAAAGCAGTGATCGATAGTTTCTTTTCTATTGCAGAAGGCACAGCGATCGGAATCGATGTACCCCCATCGTTTTAAAGAGTCCCTCACCTTGACCGCACGAAGGGTAATGGCCCAGGAAAGATCGTTCTTAAAATTCTCAGATACTGGGTCACGTACTTTGGGCCAAAAGTCAGAAAGACACAGACCAGGGCCCAAAACCATAGACCAAGTACAAGGAAGCAAGGGAGGTGAGGAAGTCCGCTTTAACAGGTGAGTATAAAAAACCTTGGTAGTAAGGGGAGAGTTACTCTTAACTAGACTATCGAATTCCCTTAAATGCTTCAGACAATTCTCATAAAAACCGGTAAGTCTAGATGCGCTAGGAGATAGGTTATCGCGCAAGAAGCGCCACTCCGCCTTAAGAGAGGCCAAGGGCCTCCCGATGAAATATTTACATAAGAAGAAGCTAGAGTCTTCACGCAGGCCAATGGTGGAAATAACGGAAGTGAGGCGAAGTGCAATGCACTTTAACTCTAAATTAGTAACATTTAAGCCCCCGGAGAGGGCTGGAAGGTAACATGTGTTACGACTCACTGTTTCAATTTTTGAACCCCATATGAAAGGCCATATGAGGGAGTTCACCCGCGAGAAGACCCAGCTCGGCGGCTTTAACACTTTAGCGAGATAGAAAAATTTGCTTAAGCCCAAGACGTTAACTATTAAGCTTTTCCCTACAAGCGACAAGGAGCGTGACTTCCACAGACCAATCGATTTCTCTAGCTTATTGATCTTAGGTTGCCAATTGTCTTGTTCAACAGGGACAGTGGCGAAGATGACGCCCAAAATTTTCATTTTTCGCACCCAGGTAAGGCCGAGGGGCGCGTCAGGGCGATCGCGCCACGCACCAAGCCACATAGCTTCCGTCTTGGACTTATTCAGTTTGGCACCAGAGCCCTTCTCGTAGATCGAGATTATATCGAAGAGGCGAACAAGCGAGTTATAATCCTTAACAAGGGAGGTAGTGTCATCGGCATATTGCCGGACTTTAAATTGTCTACCCTTTGCGCCTGGGAGGAGAAAGCCTCTGATGCCACTACAAAGTCTTATTTGGCACGCAAGAGCCTCTACGCACAAGATGTAGAGAAGGGGGGAGAGAGAATCACCCTGTCTCACCCCGCGCATCAACATAATAGGCCTAGAGAGCCAGCCATTTAAGATTATACGCATATTGGCGCCTAAGTAAAAAGTACTAATCCATCTACAGAAATCAGAGCCGAAGCCGAAGCGATCAAGCAATTCCATTAAGAACATCCTATTGACCCGATCGAAGGCCTTTTCTTGGTCGAGGCTAACTAAAATTCCAGTCTCATCCGTTTGAGTAATATACTCAAAGGTATCGCGCAACAAAACCAAGTTATTAGAAATTGTGCGCCCAGGGACTGAACAGGTTTGATCTGGGTCGATGATAGAATCCAAAACTTTGGCCAGACGTAAAGTGATCGCCTTTGAACAGATCTTATAATCGACATTCAACAAAGAAATCGGGCGCCAATTCTTCAAATCCTTAATATTACCGCGTTTCTTAAAAATTAACCGCGTTATACTAAGTTTCATGGATTCCGCCAATTCTCCGTCAGCAAAGCATTGATTGATAACCTTCAAAAGAAGGGGACCAAGAAGATCCCAAAATTTTAGATAAAATTCAACCGAGAAGCCGTCGGAGCCAGGTGCTTTGTTAAAATTCATGGTCTTAAGGGAGGCAGTAAGCTCAGCGAGGGTGACTGCACCCTCACACACATGGCGATCAGAATCGGAAAGGAAGCTATTAATCCCATTCAGCAAAGTCTCTTTGCATTCGGGATCAATTGGCTCAGCGGAAAAGAGATTAGTGTAAAAATCAAAATGCGCTTGTTCAATTGCCTCACGCGTAAATACTTCAGTCCCGCTCGGGTCTAAGATTGACTTAACATCATTTTTTTCCAAACGCTCTCTTTCTAATTTAAAGAAAAAGCGCGTCGGCTTTTCGCCTTCCTCAAGCCATTGCGCCCGGCTTCTGGTCTTGGCGCCCTCAAGAGAGCGATTAACCAGGGCAGCAAGATGTGACTCAATAGCTAGAATTTCTGAGGAAACAGAAATGTCACCTTGAGCGAGCCTACGTTTCAGGCCAATTAAACGATTAGTCAAAACAACCCGGTCGCGACTGAGCTCTCTACGCTTGGATTTTGCAAACAAACGGATGTCAGCTTTGAGAGAGACCTTAAAAAAGTCCCACCAGGATTTAACAGAACCGAAAGCTGACAGACACGAGGATAAATCGGAAATACGCTCAGACAAATACTGACAAAAGATTTCATCAGAAAGCAGAGAATTATTGAATTTCCAAAGACCTGGCCCACGAGGGGCAGAATCGGCGCAATCAAAAGAGAGGTTAACATAGTCATGATCCGAGAGACAACAAGGTGTAATATCGCATTTTTCGGCGAAATCAACCAATCTGGAGGACAAAAGAAATTTGTCTAAGCGGCCGCCTATTGTGAAATCGGCATTAAACCATGACATTTCACGTTGTTTGCGATGATGTTTACGCCAAATATCAACAAGTTTAAAGGAAGACCGAAAATCAGAAAGGTAGCTCGCGATAGAGATATTGCCGCCGAATTTATCCAGATCACTTTCATAACAATTGAAATCACCACCCAAGATCAAACCGTCCGCAGGGATAAAAAATTCGTGCAAATTCGCAAAAAAGGCCTTACGCTCGGTTAAATTAGTCGGAGCATAAATATTAATTAAATTAATGCGTAACTGCGAAGTTTCAATAAGTACACTTAAAACACGCCCTGATGAGTCTTTTAACCAAGATAAAATTTTGCCGTCAAAACTATTATGAATCAAAATTCCAACACCGCCTTGTTTCCCGACAGCCGGAGACCAAAAACTCTGGCCTGGCCAACGGGAAATAACGCCATTAATAGATTTTTCCTCAGAAAGCAAAGTTTCCTGAAGAAAACAAAGATCGAAGAGGAGACGAAAAATTAAACTCTCCTTACGAGCATTAAAGCCGCGTATATTAATAGACGTTACGTTGAAAATTAAGACTTAAATAACTATTAACAATGTTCCATTTCCAAGATTAATGTTTACCCTTCTTTGGGCCAGCCTTCTTTGCCCTCAGCTCCTGCTTCCGCTTCAAGGAGGTGTAAGCAAGAGTGTCCATATCTTCGGGTTCAGAGCGATCATGCGGGGGAGGAGGAGGAGGGGGGTCCACTGAAGTAGATTTTCTCCCGGAACTGGGTAAAGATGGTCTGGTTGGTTTGCGACCCAGCGCTTCCAAGGCCGCCGGCAAGGGGGCAGGTTTACGCCGTGAAGACTGAACACTCTTGGATGACTTCGCAGGTACCAGAGAGGCATCAGGAGAAGGTGAGGCTTGCGCAGGACCATCAGGGGGGACAGGGGGGACAAGGGGGACGCTATTCATTGAGACATCAAGAGGAGAGTTGTCAGGAGGCTGGACATCTACAGCAGGCTGAGTCAAATCAGGGTTCATCGCATCGACATCGGGGCTCTCAGCAGGAGAAGGAGAAATCTGCGGACCAGGGGGGTTGGGGGCCAAACCTTGTTCCCGCATCCGATTAGCGATTTGCTCCCAGATGAAACCCTGACTATCTAAGAGGTGCTCATCCGAGGATAAAACCGAGGGTTGGCAAGAAGAAACATCAGCCGGAGAAGGGTCAGGGTTATCAGTGTCCTGCGGGGAAGCACGATCTCGCGAGAGGTTATCAAGCGGGACGCTATCACCCACAGGAGACCCAGAAGAATCGCCCGCGGGTATTTCTTCAACGACGACTTCGGCGACATTGTCAGCGGCGTTTCCAGTGGCACTATGAGTGGCATTTTCAGTTGAGCTGGGGCCAGGGACCTGGGGAGGCGGCGGGGCCTGGTACCAGGAGTATGGACAACGGCGGGCAAAATGTTCTGTACTTTTGCAAATACAACAACGAATCTCTTCCTCACAATCACGCGATACATGGCCAAGCTCTTCACAATTAAAACAAACGGTATTTTGACATTCATTAGCAAAATGTCCCGCACGATTACAGCGGCGGCAGGTGTGTTGTTGTCCATCATGTGAGAGACGCACGAGGAACTTACCGAAGCGTAAATAGCTAGGAATAGGATTTTTCACACGCACGCGGTAGTGACGGATCCCATTGTAGACGTGTGAGTTCGAGAACTTTCCACGCCTCGCCGAAAAAACAGTGCAAAATTTAGCCAAGCGCAGTTTGAGAGCATCGTCGGACAACTCATGAGGAGCATCATAGATGTTTAAATACGTTAGGGGCATGTCCTCGTCGTTGATGGCAGAGGTGGAGTCGCGAAAACGAATGGAAACACAGCCCACAAACTTATTTTTGGTCTCTTCGTCGATAAAGGTAATTAACATATCACGAGAAGGGCGGCGTTGTAAACAAACAACCGATTCTCGCGGGATTCCCATTTCTCCCAGCTTATCGAAAACAGATTTTGAGTCCACAAAATGTCCAGCAGAAAAATAAGCCGTACACGGTCTACCAGGAGTAATGTTATCGATACCAAAGTTAGCACGCTCAAAGTCAGTTAAATGGCGACCACGCCCAAGGTAACTCGCAGCTTGAGAGCCAGGCGCGCTTCGAACCAGCGAAGATGAATTTTCTCGTTGTAAGATATCGGCATAAGTCCACACATTTGAATCATCGTCACTCAGTAACAAAGTGTCTCCAGATTGATTAGATATTGTTTCCACATCTACATTTTTTCCATGATCAGAAAATGACATAATAAAAGGAGGATCAAGATAACTTACGCAGCCAAAAGAGGCCGGGCTTTGCGCCCACTGATCAGCAGGAAAACCAAAACTTCGGAACTCCCACCAAAGAACAGATCGCAGCCAAAAGGCCGAGAAGCGATACCGGACCTTCCCTCCCCTAGGAGGGTGGTCCAGGGTTTCCCCCTTTGAGATATGGTGGTCAATATGCTGTCGCCGAGGGGCCTGGAGCCGACTGTAGGCCGATGCCATGGAGCAAGTTGCCGTCGTAGACGCACTTGTTCTACAACACAAGTCCACAAAAATCAGCAGCAAAGTTGATAACGTGCCTCCAGGGGTGAGTGAGATCAAACACCTTTTTGCCCTCCAAAACGAGGCAACATGTTAAAGACCTGTAATGACTCCGTTACTAAGATAGCGCTACAGACACAGGCAGAAAAAAAACGGCTACGTTATCAACATTCGCTCTCCACGTGCATACAACTTGCAGAGAAGTCAAGAAATGCCTGCTAAAAGATTGCTGGTTGCTATTATTGCTTTGCTTTTGCTTTGGTGGCTCGTTTAAAAGACTAAATTTTCAGCCCTTTCTCTTGTCTACGACCATACCACAGGGAAAGCACCGGTTCTCGTCCGATCACCGAAGTTAAGCCCTGTCGGGCGGGGTTAGTACTTGGATGGGTGACCGCCTGGGAATACCCCGTGTTGTAGACTTTTCATTTTCTCGGCCGTTTTATTTTGCATATGTTCATTTTTTCTTTCTTTTACTACCACCTTTGGCTATTCCAGTGGCTGGAAAGCACAAATAACTTTTTACACATTTCAGGAGACTCAAAAGATAGCTAGAAAACATGAAAAGTACCCTTAAAATGATCGCGGGATAAATTAGAATCGAAGTCTCGCGCGCTAACGTTCGCGTGCGAAACGGTTATTTATGACATCAAATTGGCGTGTGTGACATCAAATAATTCGAAGCAAAATGATATTCTGCCTTGCCGAACGGTTTTCAAGCAGCTAAAAGTGCGGAAAACTACGCCAATTCCCAAAGAAATGCGCCCGATCAACAACGGCAAAGCAAACAACACACGCGAGCCGTTGCATATTAACGGTCGACACGAATTCGAGCCGTCAAAACAATTCTATTCATGACTTGACTTGGAGAATGACGGAGGCTCGGACCGTTGTCTAGTTTAGTCAACGAACCACCAACACAACAATCGTAAGGTAGAAATCAACTCACGGTTTGGCCAGCACTTCTCCTGTTACTTTCCTTGTCCTTTGCTCTTTCCATACTGTAAGTCGACGAACGTTACTTCGAGGACAAACTTGGCGGGGATCGAGTCAATGATTGACCGCCTGCCGAAACAAACGCAAATCGGAAAAGCCACCTTCTTCAGTTCAGTACAACATGGATGCATGACAACACGAGTTCCAGCGCACTCGCCTTTTCAGTTGCAGCTGGAAATCCTTGCCTTGCTTGACACGTTCCTTCGTTGTTCACTGTGCCCAGTCGTCCAGCCCGGCCCGGCCAACTGACGAACAAAGCAAAGCGTCAATCATTAACCATCCACCATTCACAGGGCCAACACTTGCACTTTTTCGGGGGCGAGCGCGAACGCAGGCCCCCACTACCAGAAATTATACGCTCGAGTTACCCACATTTGGGGTAATCGCAAGGGTCAACCCGATCGAAGTGCAATGAAAGGGCCTCGCCTTGAGAGGACTGCCTCCTTGATCACAGTACCTCCCGCGTCAGGTAAGTATGAAAATTCTTGACGCGGGGGCCGTCAAAGGCAAACCTCCTTACCTCTATATCCTTGTGGTAGTGCTTTGCGGGCGTGCTAGAACCTCCAGCCTCACTTCTAGGCGGCTCTAGAGTAGCTTCCCTCCTCAGTCTGTGCCTGCCGACAGAGAAAAACGCCAGACATTAGTGTCAGGAGGAGGCTTTCTTTGATTTCTTTCTTTGATTGAATGAAGGTTTCTTCCCCGAGGGGAAGTGGGCCGCACTCGGAGGTAGTGCTATACCGAGGCAACCCGTGGCTGGGACGAGGCAAGCCTCTTTTCCACAGCCCAGTTCCAAAAATCAGTTTAATATATGAGCTGCTCAATGAGCAGCGTATCAGATATTAAGCTGATAAGAACAGATACTACACTTGATCTTAGCCAAAAGGCCGAGAAGCGATACCGGACCTTCCCTCCCCTAGGAGGGTGGTCCAGGGTTTCCCCCTTTGAGATATGGTGGTCAATATGCTGTCGCCGAGGGGCCTGGAGCCGACTGTAGGCCGACGCCATGGAGCAAGTTGCCGTCGTAGACGCACTTGTTCTACAACACAAGTCCACAAAAATCAGCAGCAAAGTTGATAACGTGCCTCCAGGGGTGAGTGAGATCAAACACCTTTTTGCCCTCCAAAACGAGGCAACATGTTAAAGACCTGTAATGACTCCGTTACTAAGATAGCGCTACAGACACAGGCAGAAAAAAAACGGCTACGTTATCAACATTCGCTCTCCACGTGCATACAACTTGCAGAGAAGTCAAGAAATGCCTGCTAAAAGATTGCTGGTTGCTATTATTGCTTTGCTTTTGCTTTGGTGGCTCGTTTAAAAGACTAAATTTTCAGCCCTTTCTCTTGTCTACGACCATACCACAGGGAAAGCACCGGTTCTCGTCCGATCACCGAAGTTAAGCCCTGTCGGGCGGGGTTAGTACTTGGATGGGTGACCGCCTGGGAATACCCCGTGTTGTAGACTTTTCATTTTCTCGGCCGTTTTATTTTGCATATGTTCATTTTTTCTTTCTTTTACTACCACCTTTGGCTATTCCAGTGGCTGGAAAGCACAAATAACTTTTTACACATTTCAGGAGACTCAAAAGATAGCTAGAAAACATGAAAAGTACCCTTAAAATGATCGCGGGATAAATTAGAATCGAAGTCTCGCGCGCTAACGTTCGCGTGCGAAACGGTTATTTATGACATCAAATTGGCGTGTGTGACATCAAATAATTCGAAGCAAAATGATATTCTGCCTTGCCGAACGGTTTTCAAGCAGCTAAAAGTGCGGAAAACTACGCCAATTCCCAAAGAAATGCGCCCGATCAACAACGGCAAAGCAAACAACACACGCGAGCCGTTGCATATTAACGGTCGACACGAATTCGAGCCGTCAAAACAATTCTATTCATGACTTGACTTGGAGAATGACGGAGGCTCGGACCGTTGTCTAGTTTAGTCAACGAACCACCAACACAACAATCGTAAGGTAGAAATCAACTCACGGTTTGGCCAGCACTTCTCCTGTTACTTTCCTTGTCCTTTGCTCTTTCCATACTGTAAGTCGACGAACGTTACTTCGAGGACAAACTTGGCGGGGATCGAGTCAATGATTGACCGCCTGCCGAAACAAACGCAAATCGGAAAAGCCACCTTCTTCAGTTCAGTACAACATGGATGCATGACAACACGAGTTCCAGCGCACTCGCCTTTTCAGTTGCAGCTGGAAATCCTTGCCTTGCTTGACACGTTCCTTCGTTGTTCACTGTGCCCAGTCGTCCAGCCCGGCCCGGCCAACTGACGAACAAAGCAAAGCGTCAATCATTAACCATCCACCATTCACAGGGCCAACACTTGCACTTTTTCGGGGGCGAGCGCGAACGCAGGCCCCCACTACCAGAAATTATACGCTCGAGTTACCCACATTTGGGGTAATCGCAAGGGTCAACCCGATCGAAGTGCAATGAAAGGGCCTCGCCTTGAGAGGACTGCCTCCTTGATCACAGTACCTCCCGCGTCAGGTAAGTATGAAAATTCTTGACGCGGGGGCCGTCAAAGGCAAACCTCCTTACCTCTATATCCTTGTGGTAGTGCTTTGCGGGCGTGCTAGAACCTCCAGCCTCACTTCTAGGCGGCTCTAGAGTAGCTTCCCTCCTCAGTCTGTGCCTGCCGACAGAGAAAAACGCCAGACATTAGTGTCAGGAGGAGGCTTTCTTTGATTTCTTTCTTTGATTGAATGAAGGTTTCTTCCCCGAGGGGAAGTGGGCCGCACTCGGAGGTAGTGCTATACCGAGGCAACCCGTGGCTGGGACGAGGCAAGCCTCTTTTCCACAGCCCAGTTCCAAAAATCAGTTTAATATATGAGCTGCTCAATGAGCAGCGTATCAGATATTAAGCTGATAAGAACAGATTTTTTTTGTAGAAAAATGCACTTTATTTACAGATAAAAACGAAGGTTACAATGCTGCTCAGGAAGAATAATCGTAGCTATCGAACCCACAGATACAAAAACAAATTCCCTAAGGTAGTCCTTGAGGATACATCTCAAGCAAAGTCCACAACGATAGAGTCCTTGATCATGAAGCAGAGGGAGCAAACAGCGCACAGACTAACTAAAAGGCTAATCCGGAGTAAGCAACCATCTAACTAACACAAAACAAGTTCCCTAGGGGTAGTCCCTGAGGGAAGTTACCAAACAAAGACCACAACAATAGAGCCCTTGATTGTAAAGTAAGTCGCAGAGATAAACTATAATTATACCTCTAGATGAAAATTTGGGCGGAATTCGCATTGATGCGGCAAAACCCAGGAACCTCCCACAAAACGGAAAAAGCAGCGACGGGGAGGCGGTAGTGATCAAGTTTGATTCTACTGATGATATCCTGGGACGCGTATTTGATAATGGCATTTGACTCGTCATACCGGTTACGAAAGGTGGAGGCATTACGGAAAGTCCAGATCGCATAAAGAATCGATTTGATCAAAAACAGAGCAACTGCGTTCCTCCTCCTGTGGTTGGAAGACCACCGGAAGAAGAAAACAGTAGCCACAGACGTGCGGAAGGTAGTCTGGGTTAAAAGGGAGAGAACAGGTACAAAATGCGCCCATACACGCTTAACTCTGGAACAATTAAGAAAGCAGTGATCGATAGTTTCTTTTCTATTGCAGAAGGCACAGCGATCGGAATCGATGTACCCCCATCGTTTTAAAGAGTCCCTCACCTTGACCGCACGAAGGGTAATGGCCCAGGAAAGATCGTTCTTAAAATTCTCAGATACTGGGTCACGTACTTTGGGCCAAAAGTCAGAAAGACACAGACCAGGGCCCAAAACCATAGACCAAGTACAAGGAAGCAAGGGAGGTGAGGAAGTCCGCTTTAACAGGTGAGTATAAAAAACCTTGGTAGTAAGGGGAGAGTTACTCTTAACTAGACTATCGAATTCCCTTAAATGCTTCAGACAATTCTCATAAAAACCGGTAAGTCTAGATGCGCTAGGAGATAGGTTATCGCGCAAGAAGCGCCACTCCGCCTTAAGAGAGGCCAAGGGCCTCCCGATGAAATATTTACATAAGAAGAAGCTAGAGTCTTCACGCAGGCCAATGGTGGAAATAACGGAAGTGAGGCGAAGTGCAATGCACTTTAACTCTAAATTAGTAACATTTAAGCCCCCGGAGAGGGCTGGAAGGTAACATGTGTTACGACTCACTGTTTCAATTTTTGAACCCCATATGAAAGGCCATATGAGGGAGTTCACCCGCGAGAAGACCCAGCTCGGCGGCTTTAACACTTTAGCGAGATAGAAAAATTTGCTTAAGCCCAAGACGTTAACTATTAAGCTTTTCCCTACAAGCGACAAGGAGCGTGACTTCCACAGACCAATCGATTTCTCTAGCTTATTGATCTTAGGTTGCCAATTGTCTTGTTCAACAGGGACAGTGCCGAAGATGACGCCCAAAATTTTCATTTTTCGCACCCAGGTAAGGCCGAGGGGCGCGTCAGGGCGATCGCGCCACGCACCAAGCCACATAGCTTCCGTCTTGGACTTATTCAGTTTGGCACCAGAGCCCTTCTCGTAGATCGAGATTATATCGAAGAGGCGAACAAGCGAGTTATAATCCTTAACAAGGGAGGTAGTGTCATCGGCATATTGCCGGACTTTAAATTGTCTACCCTTTGCGCCTGGGAGGAGAAAGCCTCTGATGCCACTACAAAGTCTTATTTGGCACGCAAGAGCCTCTACGCACAAGATGTAGAGAAGGGGGGAGAGAGAATCACCCTGTCTCACCCCGCGCATCAACATAATAGGCCTAGAGAGCCAGCCATTTAAGATTATACGCATATTGGCGCCTAAGTAAAAAGTACTAATCCATCTACAGAAATCAGAGCCGAAGCCGAAGCGATCAAGCAATTCCATTAAGAACATCCTATTGACCCGATCGAAGGCCTTTTCTTGGTCGAGGCTAACTAAAATTCCAGTCTCATCCGTTTGAGTAATATACTCAAAGGTATCGCGCAACAAAACCAAGTTATTAGAAATTGTGCGCCCAGGGACTGAACAGGTTTGATCTGGGTCGATGATAGAATCCAAAACTTTGGCCAGACGTAAAGTGATCGCCTTTGAACAGATCTTATAATCGACATTCAACAAAGAAATCGGGCGCCAATTCTTCAAATCCTTAATATTACCGCGTTTCTTAAAAATTAACCGCGTTATACTAAGTTTCATGGATTCCGCCAATTCTCCGTCAGCAAAGCATTGATTGATAACCTTCAAAAGAAGGGGACCAAGAAGATCCCAAAATTTTAGATAAAATTCAACCGAGAAGCCGTCGGAGCCAGGTGCTTTGTTAAAATTCATGGTCTTAAGGGAGGCAGTAAGCTCAGCGAGGGTGACTGCACCCTCACACACATGGCGATCAGAATCGGAAAGGAAGCTATTAATCCCATTCAGCAAAGTCTCTTTGCATTCGGGATCAATTGGCTCAGCGGAAAAGAGATTAGTGTAAAAATCAAAATGCGCTTGTTCAATTGCCTCACGCGTAAATACTTCAGTCCCGCTCGGGTCTAAGATTGACTTAACATCATTTTTTTCCAAACGCTCTCTTTCTAATTTAAAGAAAAAGCGCGTCGGCTTTTCGCCTTCCTCAAGCCATTGCGCCCGGCTTCTGGTCTTGGCGCCCTCAAGAGAGCGATTAACCAGGGCAGCAAGATGTGACTCAATAGCTAGAATTTCTGAGGAAACAGAAATGTCACCTTGAGCGAGCCTACGTTTCAGGCCAATTAAACGATTAGTCAAAACAACCCGGTCGCGACTGAGCTCTCTACGCTTGGATTTTGCAAACAAACGGATGTCAGCTTTGAGAGAGACCTTAAAAAAGTCCCACCAGGATTTAACAGAACCGAAAGCTGACAGACACGAGGATAAATCGGAAATACGCTCAGACAAATACTGACAAAAGATTTCATCAGAAAGCAGAGAATTATTGAATTTCCAAAGACCTGGCCCACGAGGGGCAGAATCGGCGCAATCAAAAGAGAGGTTAACATAGTCATGATCCGAGAGACAACAAGGTGTAATATCGCATTTTTCGGCGAAATCAACCAATCTGGAGGACAAAAGAAATTTGTCTAAGCGGCCGCCTATTGTGAAATCGGCATTAAACCATGACATTTCACGTTGTTTGCGATGATGTTTACGCCAAATATCAACAAGTTTAAAGGAAGACCGAAAATCAGAAAGGTAGCTCGCGATAGAGATATTGCCGCCGAATTTATCCAGATCACTTTCATAACAATTGAAATCACCACCCAAGATCAAACCGTCCGCAGGGATAAAAAATTCGTGCAAATTCGCAAAAAAGGCCTTACGCTCGGTTAAATTAGTCGGAGCATAAATATTAATTAAATTAATGCGTAACTGCGAAGTTTCAATAAGTACACTTAAAACACGCCCTGATGAGTCTTTTAACCAAGATAAAATTTTGCCGTCAAAACTATTATGAATCAAAATTCCAACACCGCCTTGTTTCCCGACAGCCGGAGACCAAAAACTCTGGCCTGGCCAACGGGAAATAACGCCATTAATAGATTTTTCCTCAGAAAGCAAAGTTTCCTGAAGAAAACAAAGATCGAAGAGGAGACGAAAAATTAAACTCTCCTTACGAGCATTAAAGCCGCGTATATTAATAGACGTTACGTTGAAAATTAAGACTTAAATAACTATTAACAATGTTCCATTTCCAAGATTAATGTTTACCCTTCTTTGGGCCAGCCTTCTTTGCCCTCAGCTCCTGCTTCCGCTTCAAGGAGGTGTAAGCAAGAGTGTCCATATCTTCGGGTTCAGAGCGATCATGCGGGGGAGGAGGAGGAGGGGGGTCCACTGAAGTAGATTTTCTCCCGGAACTGGGTAAAGATGGTCTGGTTGGTTTGCGACCCAGCGCTTCCAAGGCCGCCGGCAAGGGGGCAGGTTTACGCCGTGAAGACTGAACACTCTTGGATGACTTCGCAGGTACCAGAGAGGCATCAGGAGAAGGTGAGGCTTGCGCAGGACCATCAGGGGGGACAGGGGGGACAAGGGGGACGCTATTCATTGAGACATCAAGAGGAGAGTTGTCAGGAGGCTGGACATCTACAGCAGGCTGAGTCAAATCAGGGTTCATCGCATCGACATCGGGGCTCTCAGCAGGAGAAGGAGAAATCTGCGGACCAGGGGGGTTGGGGGCCAAACCTTGTTCCCGCATCCGATTAGCGATTTGCTCCCAGATGAAACCCTGACTATCTAAGAGGTGCTCATCCGAGGATAAAACCGAGGGTTGGCAAGAAGAAACATCAGCCGGAGAAGGGTCAGGGTTATCAGTGTCCTGCGGGGAAGCACGATCTCGCGAGAGGTTATCAAGCGGGACGCTATCACCCACAGGAGACCCAGAAGAATCGCCCGCGGGTATTTCTTCAACGACGACTTCGGCGACATTGTCAGCGGCGTTTCCAGTGGCACTATGAGTGGCATTTTCAGTTGAGCTGGGGCCAGGGACCTGGGGAGGCGGCGGGGCCTGGTACCAGGAGTATGGACAACGGCGGGCAAAATGTTCTGTACTTTTGCAAATACAACAACGAATCTCTTCCTCACAATCACGCGATACATGGCCAAGCTCTTCACAATTAAAACAAACGGTATTTTGACATTCATTAGCAAAATGTCCCGCACGATTACAGCGGCGGCAGGTGTGTTGTTGTCCATCATGTGAGAGACGCACGAGGAACTTACCGAAGCGTAAATAGCTAGGAATAGGATTTTTCACACGCACGCGGTAGTGACGGATCCCATTGTAGACGTGTGAGTTCGAGAACTTTCCACGCCTCGCCGAAAAAACAGTGCAAAATTTAGCCAAGCGCAGTTTGAGAGCATCGTCGGACAACTCATGAGGAGCATCATAGATGTTTAAATACGTTAGGGGCATGTCCTCGTCGTTGATGGCAGAGGTGGAGTCGCGAAAACGAATGGAAACACAGCCCACAAACTTATTTTTGGTCTCTTCGTCGATAAAGGTAATTAACATATCACGAGAAGGGCGGCGTTGTAAACAAACAACCGATTCTCGCGGGATTCCCATTTCTCCCAGCTTATCGAAAACAGATTTTGAGTCCACAAAATGTCCAGCAGAAAAATAAGCCGTACACGGTCTACCAGGAGTAATGTTATCGATACCAAAGTTAGCACGCTCAAAGTCAGTTAAATGGCGACCACGCCCAAGGTAACTCGCAGCTTGAGAGCCAGGCGCGCTTCGAACCAGCGAAGATGAATTTTCTCGTTGTAAGATATCGGCATAAGTCCACACATTTGAATCATCGTCACTCAGTAACAAAGTGTCTCCAGATTGATTAGATATTGTTTCCACATCTACATTTTTTCCATGATCAGAAAATGACATAATAAAAGGAGGATCAAGATAACTTACGCAGCCAAAAGAGGCCGGGCTTTGCGCCCACTGATCAGCAGGAAAACCAAAACTTCGGAACTCCCACCAAAGAACAGATCGCAGCCAAAAGGCCGAGAAGCGATACCGGACCTTCCCTCCCCTAGGAGGGTGGTCCAGGGTTTCCCCCTTTGAGATATGGTGGTCAATATGCTGTCGCCGAGGGGCCTGGAGCCGACTGTAGGCCGACGCCATGGAGCAAGTTGCCGTCGTAGACGCACTTGTTCTACAACACAAGTCCACAAAAATCAGCAGCAAAGTTGATAACGTGCCTCCAGGGGTGAGTGAGATCAAACACCTTTTTGCCCTCCAAAACGAGGCAACATGTTAAAGACCTGTAATGACTCCGTTACTAAGATAGCGCTACAGACACAGGCAGAAAAAAAACGGCTACGTTATCAACATTCGCTCTCCACGTGCATACAACTTGCAGAGAAGTCAAGAAATGCCTGCTAAAAGATTGCTGGTTGCTATTATTGCTTTGCTTTTGCTTTGGTGGCTCGTTTAAAAGACTAAATTTTCAGCCCTTTCTCTTGTCTACGACCATACCACAGGGAAAGCACCGGTTCTCGTCCGATCACCGAAGTTAAGCCCTGTCGGGCGGGGTTAGTACTTGGATGGGTGACCGCCTGGGAATACCCCGTGTTGTAGACTTTTCATTTTCTCGGCCGTTTTATTTTGCATATGTTCATTTTTTCTTTCTTTTACTACCACCTTTGGCTATTCCAGTGGCTGGAAAGCACAAATAACTTTTTACACATTTCAGGAGACTCAAAAGATAGCTAGAAAACATGAAAAGTACCCTTAAAATGATCGCGGGATAAATTAGAATCGAAGTCTCGCGCGCTAACGTTCGCGTGCGAAACGGTTATTTATGACATCAAATTGGCGTGTGTGACATCAAATAATTCGAAGCAAAATGATATTCTGCCTTGCCGAACGGTTTTCAAGCAGCTAAAAGTGCGGAAAACTACGCCAATTCCCAAAGAAATGCGCCCGATCAACAACGGCAAAGCAAACAACACACGCGAGCCGTTGCATATTAACGGTCGACACGAATTCGAGCCGTCAAAACAATTCTATTCATGACTTGACTTGGAGAATGACGGAGGCTCGGACCGTTGTCTAGTTTAGTCAACGAACCACCAACACAACAATCGTAAGGTAGAAATCAACTCACGGTTTGGCCAGCACTTCTCCTGTTACTTTCCTTGTCCTTTGCTCTTTCCATACTGTAAGTCGACGAACGTTACTTCGAGGACAAACTTGGCGGGGATCGAGTCAATGATTGACCGCCTGCCGAAACAAACGCAAATCGGAAAAGCCACCTTCTTCAGTTCAGTACAACA
Source organism: Orbicella franksi (assembly GCF_964199315.1). Taxonomy (NCBI): domain Eukaryota; kingdom Metazoa; phylum Cnidaria; class Anthozoa; order Scleractinia; family Merulinidae; genus Orbicella; species Orbicella franksi. Next base: position 4,956,619 of record NC_138145.1, on the reverse strand, counting down.
TGGATGCATGACAACACGAGTTCCAGCGCACTCGCCTTTTCAGTTGCAGCTGGAAATCCTTGCCTTGCTTGACACGTTCCTTCGTTGTTCACTGTGCCCAGTCGTCCAGCCCGGCCCGGCCAACTGACGAACAAAGCAAAGCGTCAATCATTAACCATCCACCATTCACAGGGCCAACACTTGCACTTTTTCGGGGGCGAGCGCGAACGCAGGCCCCCACTACCAGAAATTATACGCTCGAGTTACCCACATTTGGGGTAATCGCAAGGGTCAACCCGATCGAAGTGCAATGAAAGGGCCTCGCCTTGAGAGGACTGCCTCCTTGATCACAGTACCTCCCGCGTCAGGTAAGTTTTTTTTGTATTTTAGGCGGTTCGATGGGCGGAGTGCAATGCCCACCTTCCATTAAATACGATTAAAAAAGCTAAAAGAACCGCCAAGGTAAGGGGGCACCCTCATACGAGGCCGGCCCGCCAACTTCGCCGGGGAGTCGAACCCCGCCTCACCTACAGAATTAAAAAGACTACATAAAAGCAGAGGATAAAAGCCTATGTACAAGATGATAACAACGTGTCAACAGTACAACCAACAAAGGCGACCGAGCAGCGAGGAACACGTTACAAAGACAATGAACCCAAATTAGGGTTGAACTAGGTAGACAATTTAAGGTAAGTTAAAAGGCAACACAGAACAACCATTAAGGCGACTGAGCTGCAAAAGACAGTCCAGAACAGGACAAAGCTGAGAAAACTACAGTACTACCAATTAAGGCGACCATACAGCAAAGAGAGTCCAGAATAGGACTAAGCAAAACGAGCTACAGTACAAGGACAGTCTAGAATAGGACAAAGCTAGGAAAACTACAGTACTACCAATTAAGGCGACCATACAGCAAAGAGAGTCCAGAAAAGGGCTAAGCTATGTAAACTATGTAAACCACAGTACAACCAACAAAGGCGACCATGCAGCAAAGACAGTCCAGAATGGGACTAAGCTATGTAAACCACAGCAGGGAGCAAAGACAGTCCAGAGTGGGACTTAGCTATGTAAACCACAGTGCAACCAACAAAGGCGACCATGTAGCAAAGACAGTCCAGTATGGGACTAAGCTATGTAAACCACAGTACAACCAGCAAAGGCGACCATGCAGCAAAGATAAGCTTAAAGACGAAGATCAAAAACTTCCCCAGAGACAATGCCAATGACACCATTGGCACCCCATTGACGGTTGAAAAAGCGACGGCGGCGAGAAGAGATGAAGCGCTTGAAAAACAGAGGTAAGTAAAAACGAGTTCGAGACTTGAGGCATGCCAGAAGCTTAAGAGCACTTGGCCGCTCAGAGCGAAAACGGAAGTCGTTACGCTGAGACCAGACAAGGAATTTGCACACATTTAGAAGGTAGGCAAAGACCTTGGGAACACAACGGAACTCATCGCTACTGAAACCAAAAAGCATGTGCCGCAATTCAATGGGAGGGGCCAGAGGAGAAGCCAAAAAGAGAAGAGACTGGATCCAAGCAATTCCACTTTGAGCGAGAGGGCAAGAAAAAAAGAGATGGTCAGAGCTTTCAAGATGAAAGCCACAAAAACATGCTTTGGGGATGTCATAACCAAAAGAACAAAGCCTCTCAGCTGTGTATAAGACGCCATGAGCAATTTTCCAATTTAGGTCGATAACTTGCCTATCAAGAGGCAAGAAAAAGAGAGATTGCCAGGTCGAGAGCCAATCCAGATTAGGAAAAGCCTGACGGAACTTGACAACGCAATGTGGACGGCAAGGATTCAGGGAGAGCAGGAGCTGATAACACAGCTTGCAGGTGATGGACTCGACAGGAATTGGACGAGTCATCGAAGAGGCAACAACAAGACCAGAAGGAGACCCAGAGCCACCAAGAGCACGCCAAGCCTTGAGCAAAGCGGCATAGAAAGGAGGTAAGACATCAGGGTCAAAATTAAAAGGATCAGAAAAGACTTCCAAGGGGGAGGCATTAAAAAAGAAAGTAAACCAAAAAGTCATCAGGCCAACCCAACCACTGGGAGAAGACGCGAAACGTTTAATCCACTGAACAAGGAGCGACTGTACCTTGAAATCAGTGGACACAACAGAAAAGCCACCATTCTCGTGAGAATGAAAGACGACGTTTCGAGCTACAAGATCCCTTTTGCCGCTCCAGAAAAACTTAAAGACAAGCGAATTAAGTTCCGACAAGGCCCAAGGAGGCATTGGGACCAAAGAAGCAATATACCATACCCTAGACAGGGCAAGTGCATTGGAGACAATGGCCTTACCACCATAGGATAGAGTCCTGGAGCGCCAAGAGTTCAGACATTTCTCCACCGCCTCAATACGGGGAAGCCAGTTAGAATCGTCCATGAGGCCGTTTCCAAGAAAGACCCCCAGCACCTTGATTTTAACAGACGACCATGCAATTGGCACAGGAGAATCGGAGCGATTACGCCAAGCACCAAGCCACAGACCCTCACATTTAGAAAGATTGAGCTTAGAGCCAGTTCCCTTTTCAAACCTCTCATAAGTGGAGAAGACAGCACGAGTAGCATCATCCGAAGTCGAGATAACAGAAGTGTCATCAGCATACAGGGAAAGGACCGGCAAAGGGTCAGGGATCCCACGTAGCCTTAAGCCAACAATAGATGGATGCGAACGCAAGTTGGCAGCCAAAACCTCGATGGATATAACGTAGAGCAAGGGTGACAAAGGGCACCCTTGACGCACACCGCGAGACGGCCAGAACGGATTACTGGTATAACCATTGATAAGGATAGCACTACGAATGTTAGAATAAAGAAGCTTGACCCAAGATATAAAAGAAGGACCGAAGCCCATGTGATTTAGAGTAGAAAGGAGAAAATTCCAATCAACCCTGTCAAAAGCTTTTTCTTGGTCAAGAGCCAAAATCGCAGCCGGAAGGTTATTATCATTTACATAATGGACAACGTCTCTCAGCAAGGCAACATTTTCTCCGATGTAACGCCCTCGAACCCCACAGGTCTGGTCAGGATGGATGACATGCTGCAGGACCTTAAGAAGACGGCCAGCAAGGGCACGTGCGCACAGCTTATAATCCACATTAAGAAGACTAATGGGACGCCAGTTTTTATGAAGTAGTCTATCCCCTTTTTTATAAATTAAAGAGATCAAAGCAACCCTCTGGGAAGATGACAAGCAGCCCAAGTCAAGAGAGGCATTAAGAACCTCAACTAGATCAGGCCCAAGAATGTCCCAGAATGTGATGTAGAATTCCATGGGAAGGCCATCAGATCCAGGAGATTTACCCCTAGCCATGCCATTGAGGGCAGCATGCACCTCACTGACAGTGAGGTAGCCCTCACAATCACTCGCTTGCTCCACAGAAAGGGAGGATGAGAGATGAGACAACAGATCAGCTTGAATATCACTGTCGATATCATCAGCAGAGAAGAGTGACGAGTAGAAGTCCGTCCAAGATTTACAAATGCTATCTAAGTCAGAGACTATAGAGCCATCAGAATTTTTCATAGCGGAAATCCAATCAAGAGTTCCTCTTTTCCTTTCTAGCTTTAAGAAATAACGCGAGGAGGTCTCACCCTCCTCAGCCCACTTGACTCTGGAGCGAACCTTTGCTCCCTGCGCAGCAGAGAGATCAAGAGCAGCTATTTTAGAGGAAACATTTTGATAAATGGGCAAGAAAGAGACATGCCCCTGATCGATTTTGGACTTCAAATGATCCGCAAGAGCACTAAGGACGGACCGAGACATGTTCTGACGTTGGGACTTCTCTTTGCAATACTTAATGGCAAGACCTTTGATTCGTTCTTTACCTCGATCCCACCAGGAGAGGAGGGAGTCAAAGGAGTTCTTTTTGAGCTTCCAAGCCAGCCAGAAGGACTTGATAGAAGCTACAAAGTCAGCATCGGCGAGGACAGATGAGTTGAGCTTCCATCTACCTGGACCACGAGGAATTGGTTCCGGGATTGAGACCTTAAGGACAACAGCAGAGTGGTCCGAGAAGGGGCAAGACAAGATTTGACAAGAATCCACCCGATGAAGCCAAGAATGAGGGCACCCAACTAAATCAATGCGGGAAGAAGAAGTCCCATCCGGCTTAAGCCAAGTGAAGGCAGCCGTAGTGGGGTGCAACGAGCGCCAGATGTCGATGACACAACAGTCGCGAAAAAGATCTCCAAGAGTAAGAGAACTCTCACGAGAGGTGTCAAAAAGGTTAACTCCACGGCGATCAAGAGACCGATCGAAAACCGCATTGAAATCCCCACACAGCACAGTGGGCACCACAGGATCAATTTGGTCGGCACAATAAGCAAAGAAATCATTCCGCTCAGGATTCCTATTTGGGGCGTAAACACAGGCAACGCCAAAGGTCACATCGTTTTGAGAGAAATGCGCCATGATAAAACGACCCTCACTGTCAAAAGCAACCTTAGACAAAGAGAAGGTCGATCTGTATAAGATGACAGAACCACAGGAGCGAGTGGATCCTGGAGAAGATACGGTCAAAAATCCGTATGAAGAGAACCAGGAGTCACACTCAAAACAGCTAGAGACATGAGTCTCCTGCAAGCAGACAAAATCAACGGCGAGGTGGCTAAGCCACTGCAAAAAAGACAAACGTTTGTTATGGTCACGCAGACCATTAACATTAATTGTCAAAAAAGAAGCCATGTTTAGGTCTTTCTGGCGCGAGGCCTACTCGACAGAGGCCTGTCGGATGCAACTACAGGTAGCTTAGAGTGAGAGCCAGACCTCTGCAGAGACTGACTACCAACCCTAGAATTAACCGACACAGGTGATGACCGGTTCTTCTGCAAAAGCTTGCCAACTACACTCCTGGCTTTAGTCTTGAGTTCTCTAGTCCCGTAAGACGAGGATGAAAGACCAGGGGAGGATTGGGAAGAAACCAACCCTGGACTAACATCCGGTGCAGCAGGCTCAACGCTCCGAAGGATGCTCTGACTCAGGGAGCCAGCATCCCCTTCATCAACCACAGCCTCAACAACCTTACAATCCTCTCGCACAACAACAGCAACAGTAGCAGCAGTAACAGAAGCCTCAGCAGCAATACACTGGGAATCACTAACTTCAGCAACAGCCGGGGCAACATCCTCAGACATAGGCTGCCCACAAGTAAAAAGATAGCCATCGGCAGGAGACACTTGATTAGAGTCACTAGCCTGAACAGCAGGAGGGTCCCCCCTGGAGAGACCAACAGAGGGGTCTCCACCAGAGGGATCAGCAGGGGGGTCTCCCCCAGAAGAATCGACAGCGACGGCTCGCGACGAAGCCGTATTAGCGTCGGCGATAGAGGCAAAAGAGGTGTAGCCATCAGAGGTTGGGACCGGCGCAGGACCACTCTGGCCACCGGAGGCCTGCCCCGGTGGAGGATCATCCCGACCAGAGGCCTGCCCGGACGATGAATTTGCACTACCGGCAGCCGAGCCCCACGCATTTGTACAATGGCGGGCAAAATGCCCAGAAACCCCACAGCGACGACACTTGTCCTTGTTGGGACAATCAGCGGACTTATGACCCTGCACAGCACAGAGGTTACAGACAAGGGGCTGGCCCTTGTACCACACTCTACATTGATAACCACCAATGGTCAAAGTACGGGGCGGGGAAGAAGACAAAGCGACAGAAACAAGCCGCGTTCCCGTGAAGATGTTCGGGTCTGAAATATACTTTTGTTTTTTAACATTCTTGACTTCACCGAAGTCGGAACAGACCCGAGCGATGTCACCATCATCCTCCTCATAGGGATAGTCAAAAATGTGAAGGGAGGTGAGAGGAGGACCTCCCCCAAGAATGGGGCACCGCAACCCAAAAAGCGTGACACTAGAGTTTTCCATAGCATGCCTGAAACCATCACTAGTGGTGAAAGAAACCCTCACCACGTCGTAACCAATTTGGACAGCAATTACTCCGTACAGGCTGAAACAGTCAAAGACAGCCTTCATAATCTCGTCCTTAGACTTGCCAACCAATTTGCGACCAATTTGGATGTTAACAGTTTTGGCCAGACGCATGATAAGAGATTAAAGTAATTGGATTGAAACTAAATAATACAAATAAGGAGTTATAGATACTAAATATTAAGAGCAAGACTTTTGCTTACTCACACAGTTATAAAGAACTTTAAATAGCCAAATTATTAAGAGTAAGACTGTTGCTTACCCAAACAATAATAAATTATAAATTATTAAGAGCAAGACTTAATTGCTCAAGCAGCTATAAATACTAAATATTAAGAGTAAGACTTTTGCTTACTCACACAACTATAAAGAACAAACAATTATAAATTATAAACTATTAAGAGCCGGACTTTGCCCACTCAAACAGCTCTAAATTATTTTAAATTCGGAAAAAATTAAGAGCAAGACTTTTGCTTACTCGAGAAATAATAAATTACAAATTATTAAGAGTAAGACTGTTGCTTACCCAAACAATAATAAATTATAAATTATTAAGAGCAAGACTTAATTGCTCAAGCAGTTATAACTACTAAATATTAAGAGTAAGACTTTTGCTTACTCACACAATTATGAAGAACAAACAATTATAAATTATAAACTAGTAAGAGCCGGACACTCAAACAACTCTAAATTATTTTAAATTCGGAAAAAATCAAGAGCAAGACTTTTGCTTACTCGAGAAATAATAAATTACAAAATACCAAGAGTAAGACTTTTGCTTACTCAAAAAACAAGTATGAAATAAAGACAAGTGACAGACTTTTGCTGCCTTAAAATTACTAATATAAACGAAGAAAGCGCGCGAAAAAGAACGCCGAAAAAATTAAGCCGGATGGGTGAAAACAGACACAAAAAAGCGCGCGAAAAAACAGACACGCAAAAAGAAATTAAGCCGGATGGGTGAAAATAGACACAAAAAAGCGCGCGAAAAAACAGACACGCAAAAAGAAGTTAAGCCGGATGGGTGAAGGAAACACCCAGAAACACACTAGATAAGCCTGCGAAGTAAAAAGGGGGAATACAAAGGCAAGCAAACGCCAAGGGAAAAGGCCAGATGCAAAAACAAGCGAGCGCCAAGGGAAAAGAGGCTAGAACGAAAACAAGCAGCGCCAAGGGAAACGGAAACAATAAAGGGCAGAAAGGCCGAAAACAAAGGCCGAGCTCGGCGAAAAAACAAGCACAAGGTAGATAAAATTATTTAGCCCACAAAAATGAACCAGGGACTAAATAAGAAACGGACAAAAAATGAAGCGACGAACAAGAAAAGCAATAAACGAAGCCGGACGAAAAAACGTAGCGACAACGAAACTAAACAAGCTATGTAAGCAAGCTATACAAAGCGGCGCGTGAAGGTGAGAACCACACCCTCACAAGGCAAGAACAAAATGAGCAAGCAAAATAACAAAAACCTCAAAGATCAACGATCAGTGAGGAAAACAGAAACAAGTCGGATTTAACGATCAGGGATCGAAAAGTATCGAAACTGGTACAAAGTCCCAAATAGGAAAAAAGCAAGCGTGAAACAAGCAAAATGAAAGCCGCGAGTGAAGGTGACAACCACACCCACACAAAGCGGCAAGCAAATAACGTAAACAAGAAAGGAAAAAAAAAACCTCAAAGATCAAAAATCTAAGAGGGAAAAACGCAAATAAAATGAACTAAACGATCAGAGATCGAGAAGTATCGGTAAAGGTACAAAGTGCCAGATAAAACGAACGAAAATAAGGTAGAACGCAGAAGTCCTTCTACCACTAGATTAAATATTCACCAGCAAAAATATATAACGCCAACAGAGCAAACAAAAGAACAATAAAGATGGATAAATAAATATGTGCACTCACGAAAACAATTGATTTCTCTCTTTTTTCTCGGAATCCGCAGAGGGACAGACACTTACCAAAAGCCCAAAAGCCCGCGTCAGGTAAGTATGAAAATTCTTGACGCGGGGGCCGTCAAAGGCAAACCTCCTTACCTCTATATCCTTGTGGTAGTGCTTTGCGGGCGTGCTAGAACCTCCAGCCTCACTTCTAGGCGGCTCTAGAGTAGCTTCCCTCCTCAGTCTGTGCCTGCCGACAGAGAAAAACGCCAGACATTAGTGTCAGGAGGAGGCTTTCTTTGATTTCTTTCTTTGATTGAATGAAGGTTTCTTCCCCGAGGGGAAGTGGGCCGCACTCGGAGGTAGTGCTATACCGAGGCAACCCGTGGCTGGGACGAGGCAAGCCTCTTTTCCACAGCCCAGTTCCAAAAATCAGTTTAATATATGAGCTGCTCAATGAGCAGCGTATCAGATATTAAGCTGATAAGAACAGATACTACACTTGATCTTAGCCAAAAGGCCGAGAAGCGATACCGGACCTTCCCTCCCCTAGGAGGGTGGTCCAGGGTTTCCCCCTTTGAGATATGGTGGTCAATATGCTGTCGCCGAGGGGCCTGGAGCCGACTGTAGGCCGACGCCATGGAGCAAGTTGCCGTCGTAGACGCACTTGTTCTACAACACAAGTCCACAAAAATCAGCAGCAAAGTTGATAACGTGCCTCCAGGGGTGAGTGAGATCAAACACCTTTTTGCCCTCCAAAACGAGGCAACATGTTAAAGACCTGTAATGACTCCGTTACTAAGATAGCGCTACAGACACAGGCAGAAAAAAAACGGCTACGTTATCAACATTCGCTCTCCACGTGCATACAACTTGCAGAGAAGTCAAGAAATGCCTGCTAAAAGATTGCTGGTTGCTATTATTGCTTTGCTTTTGCTTTGGTGGCTCGTTTAAAAGACTAAATTTTCAGCCCTTTCTCTTGTCTACGACCATACCACAGGGAAAGCACCGGTTCTCGTCCGATCACCGAAGTTAAGCCCTGTCGGGCGGGGTTAGTACTTGGATGGGTGACCGCCTGGGAATACCCCGTGTTGTAGACTTTTCATTTTCTCGGCCGTTTTATTTTGCATATGTTCATTTTTTCTTTCTTTTACTACCACCTTTGGCTATTCCAGTGGCTGGAAAGCACAAATAACTTTTTACACATTTCAGGAGACTCAAAAGATAGCTAGAAAACATGAAAAGTACCCTTAAAATGATCGCGGGATAAATTAGAATCGAAGTCTCGCGCGCTAACGTTCGCGTGCGAAACGGTTATTTATGACATCAAATTGGCGTGTGTGACATCAAATAATTCGAAGCAAAATGATATTCTGCCTTGCCGAACGGTTTTCAAGCAGCTAAAAGTGCGGAAAACTACGCCAATTCCCAAAGAAATGCGCCCGATCAACAACGGCAAAGCAAACAACACACGCGAGCCGTTGCATATTAACGGTCGACACGAATTCGAGCCGTCAAAACAATTCTATTCATGACTTGACTTGGAGAATGACGGAGGCTCGGACCGTTGTCTAGTTTAGTCAACGAACCACCAACACAACAATCGTAAGGTAGAAATCAACTCACGGTTTGGCCAGCACTTCTCCTGTTACTTTCCTTGTCCTTTGCTCTTTCCATACTGTAAGTCGACGAACGTTACTTCGAGGACAAACTTGGCGGGGATCGAGTCAATGATTGACCGCCTGCCGAAACAAACGCAAATCGGAAAAGCCACCTTCTTCAGTTCAGTACAACATGGATGCATGACAACACGAGTTCCAGCGCACTCGCCTTTTCAGTTGCAGCTGGAAATCCTTGCCTTGCTTGACACGTTCCTTCGTTGTTCACTGTGCCCAGTCGTCCAGCCCGGCCCGGCCAACTGACGAACAAAGCAAAGCGTCAATCATTAACCATCCACCATTCACAGGGCCAACACTTGCACTTTTTCGGGGGCGAGCGCGAACGCAGGCCCCCACTACCAGAAATTATACGCTCGAGTTACCCACATTTGGGGTAATCGCAAGGGTCAACCCGATCGAAGTGCAATGAAAGGGCCTCGCCTTGAGAGGACTGCCTCCTTGATCACAGTACCTCCCGCGTCAGGTAAGTTTTTTTTGTATTTTAGGCGGTTCGATGGGCGGAGTGCAATGCCCACCTTCCATTAAATACGATTAAAAAAGCTAAAAGAACCGCCAAGGTAAGGGGGCACCCTCATACGAGGCCGGCCCGCCAACTTCGCCGGGGAGTCGAACCCCGCCTCACCTACAGAATTAAAAAGACTACATAAAAGCAGAGGATAAAAGCCTATGTACAAGATGATAACAACGTGTCAACAGTACAACCAACAAAGGCGACCGAGCAGCGAGGAACACGTTACAAAGACAATGAACCCAAATTAGGGTTGAACTAGGTAGACAATTTAAGGTAAGTTAAAAGGCAACACAGAACAACCATTAAGGCGACTGAGCTGCAAAAGACAGTCCAGAACAGGACAAAGCTGAGAAAACTACAGTACTACCAATTAAGGCGACCATACAGCAAAGAGAGTCCAGAATAGGACTAAGCAAAACGAGCTACAGTACAAGGACAGTCTAGAATAGGACAAAGCTAGGAAAACTACAGTACTACCAATTAAGGCGACCATACAGCAAAGAGAGTCCAGAAAAGGGCTAAGCTATGTAAACTATGTAAACCACAGTACAACCAACAAAGGCGACCATGCAGCAAAGACAGTCCAGAATGGGACTAAGCTATGTAAACCACAGCAGGGAGCAAAGACAGTCCAGAGTGGGACTTAGCTATGTAAACCACAGTGCAACCAACAAAGGCGACCATGTAGCAAAGACAGTCCAGTATGGGACTAAGCTATGTAAACCACAGTACAACCAGCAAAGGCGACCATGCAGCAAAGATAAGCTTAAAGACGAAGATCAAAAACTTCCCCAGAGACAATGCCAATGACACCATTGGCACCCCATTGACGGTTGAAAAAGCGACGGCGGCGAGAAGAGATGAAGCGCTTGAAAAACAGAGGTAAGTAAAAACGAGTTCGAGACTTGAGGCATGCCAGAAGCTTAAGAGCACTTGGCCGCTCAGAGCGAAAACGGAAGTCGTTACGCTGAGACCAGACAAGGAATTTGCACACATTTAGAAGGTAGGCAAAGACCTTGGGAACACAACGGAACTCATCGCTACTGAAACCAAAAAGCATGTGCCGCAATTCAATGGGAGGGGCCAGAGGAGAAGCCAAAAAGAGAAGAGACTGGATCCAAGCAATTCCACTTTGAGCGAGAGGGCAAGAAAAAAAGAGATGGTCAGAGCTTTCAAGATGAAAGCCACAAAAACATGCTTTGGGGATGTCATAACCAAAAGAACAAAGCCTCTCAGCTGTGTATAAGACGCCATGAGCAATTTTCCAATTTAGGTCGATAACTTGCCTATCAAGAGGCAAGAAAAAGAGAGATTGCCAGGTCGAGAGCCAATCCAGATTAGGAAAAGCCTGACGGAACTTGACAACGCAATGTGGACGGCAAGGATTCAGGGAGAGCAGGAGCTGATAACACAGCTTGCAGGTGATGGACTCGACAGGAATTGGACGAGTCATCGAAGAGGCAACAACAAGACCAGAAGGAGACCCAGAGCCACCAAGAGCACGCCAAGCCTTGAGCAAAGCGGCATAGAAAGGAGGTAAGACATCAGGGTCAAAATTAAAAGGATCAGAAAAGACTTCCAAGGGGGAGGCATTAAAAAAGAAAGTAAACCAAAAAGTCATCAGGCCAACCCAACCACTGGGAGAAGACGCGAAACGTTTAATCCACTGAACAAGGAGCGACTGTACCTTGAAATCAGTGGACACAACAGAAAAGCCACCATTCTCGTGAGAATGAAAGACGACGTTTCGAGCTACAAGATCCCTTTTGCCGCTCCAGAAAAACTTAAAGACAAGCGAATTAAGTTCCGACAAGGCCCAAGGAGGCATTGGGACCAAAGAAGCAATATACCATACCCTAGACAGGGCAAGTGCATTGGAGACAATGGCCTTACCACCATAGGATAGAGTCCTGGAGCGCCAAGAGTTCAGACATTTCTCCACCGCCTCAATACGGGGAAGCCAGTTAGAATCGTCCATGAGGCCGTTTCCAAGAAAGACCCCCAGCACCTTGATTTTAACAGACGACCATGCAATTGGCACAGGAGAATCGGAGCGATTACGCCAAGCACCAAGCCACAGACCCTCACATTTAGAAAGATTGAGCTTAGAGCCAGTTCCCTTTTCAAACCTCTCATAAGTGGAGAAGACAGCACGAGTAGCATCATCCGAAGTCGAGATAACAGAAGTGTCATCAGCATACAGGGAAAGGACCGGCAAAGGGTCAGGGATCCCACGTAGCCTTAAGCCAACAATAGATGGATGCGAACGCAAGTTGGCAGCCAAAACCTCGATGGATATAACGTAGAGCAAGGGTGACAAAGGGCACCCTTGACGCACACCGCGAGACGGCCAGAACGGATTACTGGTATAACCATTGATAAGGATAGCACTACGAATGTTAGAATAAAGAAGCTTGACCCAAGATATAAAAGAAGGACCGAAGCCCATGTGATTTAGAGTAGAAAGGAGAAAATTCCAATCAACCCTGTCAAAAGCTTTTTCTTGGTCAAGAGCCAAAATCGCAGCCGGAAGGTTATTATCATTTACATAATGGACAACGTCTCTCAGCAAGGCAACATTTTCTCCGATGTAACGCCCTCGAACCCCACAGGTCTGGTCAGGATGGATGACATGCTGCAGGACCTTAAGAAGACGGCCAGCAAGGGCACGTGCGCACAGCTTATAATCCACATTAAGAAGACTAATGGGACGCCAGTTTTTATGAAGTAGTCTATCCCCTTTTTTATAAATTAAAGAGATCAAAGCAACCCTCTGGGAAGATGACAAGCAGCCCAAGTCAAGAGAGGCATTAAGAACCTCAACTAGATCAGGCCCAAGAATGTCCCAGAATGTGATGTAGAATTCCATGGGAAGGCCATCAGATCCAGGAGATTTACCCCTAGCCATGCCATTGAGGGCAGCATGCACCTCACTGACAGTGAGGTAGCCCTCACAATCACTCGCTTGCTCCACAGAAAGGGAGGATGAGAGATGAGACAACAGATCAGCTTGAATATCACTGTCGATATCATCAGCAGAGAAGAGTGACGAGTAGAAGTCCGTCCAAGATTTACAAATGCTATCTAAGTCAGAGACTATAGAGCCATCAGAATTTTTCATAGCGGAAATCCAATCAAGAGTTCCTCTTTTCCTTTCTAGCTTTAAGAAATAACGCGAGGAGGTCTCACCCTCCTCAGCCCACTTGACTCTGGAGCGAACCTTTGCTCCCTGCGCAGCAGAGAGATCAAGAGCAGCTATTTTAGAGGAAACATTTTGATAAATGGGCAAGAAAGAGACATGCCCCTGATCGATTTTGGACTTCAAATGATCCGCAAGAGCACTAAGGACGGACCGAGACATGTTCTGACGTTGGGACTTCTCTTTGCAATACTTAATGGCAAGACCTTTGATTCGTTCTTTACCTCGATCCCACCAGGAGAGGAGGGAGTCAAAGGAGTTCTTTTTGAGCTTCCAAGCCAGCCAGAAGGACTTGATAGAAGCTACAAAGTCAGCATCGGCGAGGACAGATGAGTTGAGCTTCCATCTACCTGGACCACGAGGAATTGGTTCCGGGATTGAGACCTTAAGGACAACAGCAGAGTGGTCCGAGAAGGGGCAAGACAAGATTTGACAAGAATCCACCCGATGAAGCCAAGAATGAGGGCACCCAACTAAATCAATGCGGGAAGAAGAAGTCCCATCCGGCTTAAGCCAAGTGAAGGCAGCCGTAGTGGGGTGCAACGAGCGCCAGATGTCGATGACACAACAGTCGCGAAAAAGATCTCCAAGAGTAAGAGAACTCTCACGAGAGGTGTCAAAAAGGTTAACTCCACGGCGATCAAGAGACCGATCGAAAACCGCATTGAAATCCCCACACAGCACAGTGGGCACCACAGGATCAATTTGGTCGGCACAATAAGCAAAGAAATCATTCCGCTCAGGATTCCTATTTGGGGCGTAAACACAGGCAACGCCAAAGGTCACATCGTTTTGAGAGAAATGCGCCATGATAAAACGACCCTCACTGTCAAAAGCAACCTTAGACAAAGAGAAGGTCGATCTGTATAAGATGACAGAACCACAGGAGCGAGTGGATCCTGGAGAAGATACGGTCAAAAATCCGTATGAAGAGAACCAGGAGTCACACTCAAAACAGCTAGAGACATGAGTCTCCTGCAAGCAGACAAAATCAACGGCGAGGTGGCTAAGCCACTGCAAAAAAGACAAACGTTTGTTATGGTCACGCAGACCATTAACATTAATTGTCAAAAAAGAAGCCATGTTTAGGTCTTTCTGGCGCGAGGCCTACTCGACAGAGGCCTGTCGGATGCAACTACAGGTAGCTTAGAGTGAGAGCCAGACCTCTGCAGAGACTGACTACCAACCCTAGAATTAACCGACACAGGTGATGACCGGTTCTTCTGCAAAAGCTTGCCAACTACACTCCTGGCTTTAGTCTTGAGTTCTCTAGTCCCGTAAGACGAGGATGAAAGACCAGGGGAGGATTGGGAAGAAACCAACCCTGGACTAACATCCGGTGCAGCAGGCTCAACGCTCCGAAGGATGCTCTGACTCAGGGAGCCAGCATCCCCTTCATCAACCACAGCCTCAACAACCTTACAATCCTCTCGCACAACAACAGCAACAGTAGCAGCAGTAACAGAAGCCTCAGCAGCAATACACTGGGAATCACTAACTTCAGCAACAGCCGGGGCAACATCCTCAGACATAGGCTGCCCACAAGTAAAAAGATAGCCATCGGCAGGAGACACTTGATTAGAGTCACTAGCCTGAACAGCAGGAGGGTCCCCCCTGGAGAGACCAACAGAGGGGTCTCCACCAGAGGGATCAGCAGGGGGGTCTCCCCCAGAAGAATCGACAGCGACGGCTCGCGACGAAGCCGTATTAGCGTCGGCGATAGAGGCAAAAGAGGTGTAGCCATCAGAGGTTGGGACCGGCGCAGGACCACTCTGGCCACCGGAGGCCTGCCCCGGTGGAGGATCATCCCGACCAGAGGCCTGCCCGGACGATGAATTTGCACTACCGGCAGCCGAGCCCCACGCATTTGTACAATGGCGGGCAAAATGCCCAGAAACCCCACAGCGACGACACTTGTCCTTGTTGGGACAATCAGCGGACTTATGACCCTGCACAGCACAGAGGTTACAGACAAGGGGCTGGCCCTTGTACCACACTCTACATTGATAACCACCAATGGTCAAAGTACGGGGCGGGGAAGAAGACAAAGCGACAGAAACAAGCCGCGTTCCCGTGAAGATGTTCGGGTCTGAAATATACTTTTGTTTTTTAACATTCTTGACTTCACCGAAGTCGGAACAGACCCGAGCGATGTCACCATCATCCTCCTCATAGGGATAGTCAAAAATGTGAAGGGAGGTGAGAGGAGGACCTCCCCCAAGAATGGGGCACCGCAACCCAAAAAGCGTGACACTAGAGTTTTCCATAGCATGCCTGAAACCATCACTAGTGGTGAAAGAAACCCTCACCACGTCGTAACCAATTTGGACAGCAATTACTCCGTACAGGCTGAAACAGTCAAAGACAGCCTTCATAATCTCGTCCTTAGACTTGCCAACCAATTTGCGACCAATTTGGATGTTAACAGTTTTGGCCAGACGCATGATAAGAGATTAAAGTAATTGGATTGAAACTAAATAATACAAATAAGGAGTTATAGATACTAAATATTAAGAGCAAGACTTTTGCTTACTCACACAGTTATAAAGAACTTTAAATAGCCAAATTATTAAGAGTAAGACTGTTGCTTACCCAAACAATAATAAATTATAAATTATTAAGAGCAAGACTTAATTGCTCAAGCAGCTATAAATACTAAATATTAAGAGTAAGACTTTTGCTTACTCACACAACTATAAAGAACAAACAATTATAAATTATAAACTATTAAGAGCCGGACTTTGCCCACTCAAACAGCTCTAAATTATTTTAAATTCGGAAAAAATTAAGAGCAAGACTTTTGCTTACTCGAGAAATAATAAATTACAAATTATTAAGAGTAAGACTGTTGCTTACCCAAACAATAATAAATTATAAATTATTAAGAGCAAGACTTAATTGCTCAAGCAGTTATAACTACTAAATATTAAGAGTAAGACTTTTGCTTACTCACACAATTATGAAGAACAAACAATTATAAATTATAAACTAGTAAGAGCCGGACACTCAAACAACTCTAAATTATTTTAAATTCGGAAAAAATCAAGAGCAAGACTTTTGCTTACTCGAGAAATAATAAATTACAAAATACCAAGAGTAAGACTTTTGCTTACTCAAAAAACAAGTATGAAATAAAGACAAGTGACAGACTTTTGCTGCCTTAAAATTACTAATATAAACGAAGAAAGCGCGCGAAAAAGAACGCCGAAAAAATTAAGCCGGATGGGTGAAAACAGACACAAAAAAGCGCGCGAAAAAACAGACACGCAAAAAGAAATTAAGCCGGATGGGTGAAAATAGACACAAAAAAGCGCGCGAAAAAACAGACACGCAAAAAGAAGTTAAGCCGGATGGGTGAAGGAAACACCCAGAAACACACTAGATAAGCCTGCGAAGTAAAAAGGGGGAATACAAAGGCAAGCAAACGCCAAGGGAAAAGGCCAGATGCAAAAACAAGCGAGCGCCAAGGGAAAAGAGGCTAGAACGAAAACAAGCAGCGCCAAGGGAAACGGAAACAATAAAGGGCAGAAAGGCCGAAAACAAAGGCCGAGCTCGGCGAAAAAACAAGCACAAGGTAGATAAAATTATTTAGCCCACAAAAATGAACCAGGGACTAAATAAGAAACGGACAAAAAATGAAGCGACGAACAAGAAAAGCAATAAACGAAGCCGGACGAAAAAACGTAGCGACAACGAAACTAAACAAGCTATGTAAGCAAGCTATACAAAGCGGCGCGTGAAGGTGAGAACCACACCCTCACAAGGCAAGAACAAAATGAGCAAGCAAAATAACAAAAACCTCAAAGATCAACGATCAGTGAGGAAAACAGAAACAAGTCGGATTTAACGATCAGGGATCGAAAAGTATCGAAACTGGTACAAAGTCCCAAATAGGAAAAAAGCAAGCGTGAAACAAGCAAAATGAAAGCCGCGAGTGAAGGTGACAACCACACCCACACAAAGCGGCAAGCAAATAACGTAAACAAGAAAGGAAAAAAAAAACCTCAAAGATCAAAAATCTAAGAGGGAAAAACGCAAATAAAATGAACTAAACGATCAGAGATCGAGAAGTATCGGTAAAGGTACAAAGTGCCAGATAAAACGAACGAAAATAAGGTAGAACGCAGAAGTCCTTCTACCACTAGATTAAATATTCACCAGCAAAAATATATAACGCCAACAGAGCAAACAAAAGAACAATAAAGATGGATAAATAAATATGTGCACTCACGAAAACAATTGATTTCTCTCTTTTTTCTCGGAATCCGCAGAGGGACAGACACTTACCAAAAGCCCAAAAGCCCGCGTCAGGTAAGTATGAAAATTCTTGACGCGGGGGCCGTCAAAGGCAAACCTCCTTACCTCTATATCCTTGTGGTAGTGCTTTGCGGGCGTGCTAGAACCTCCAGCCTCACTTCTAGGCGGCTCTAGAGTAGCTTCCCTCCTCAGTCTGTGCCTGCCGACAGAGAAAAACGCCAGACATTAGTGTCAGGAGGAGGCTTTCTTTGATTTCTTTCTTTGATTGAATGAAGGTTTCTTCCCCGAGGGGAAGTGGGCCGCACTCGGAGGTAGTGCTATACCGAGGCAACCCGTGGCTGGGACGAGGCAAGCCTCTTTTCCACAGCCCAGTTCCAAAAATCAGTTTAATATATGAGCTGCTCAATGAGCAGCGTATCAGATATTAAGCTGATAAGAACAGATACTACACTTGATCTTAGCCAAAAGGCCGAGAAGCGATACCGGACCTTCCCTCCCCTAGGAGGGTGGTCCAGGGTTTCCCCCTTTGAGATATGGTGGTCAATATGCTGTCGCCGAGGGGCCTGGAGCCGACTGTAGGCCGACGCCATGGAGCAAGTTGCCGTCGTAGACGCACTTGTTCTACAACACAAGTCCACAAAAATCAGCAGCAAAGTTGATAACGTGCCTCCAGGGGTGAGTGAGATCAAACACCTTTTTGCCCTCCAAAACGAGGCAACATGTTAAAGACCTGTAATGACTCCGTTACTAAGATAGCGCTACAGACACAGGCAGAAAAAAAACGGCTACGTTATCAACATTCGCTCTCCACGTGCATACAACTTGCAGAGAAGTCAAGAAATGCCTGCTAAAAGATTGCTGGTTGCTATTATTGCTTTGCTTTTGCTTTGGTGGCTCGTTTAAAAGACTAAATTTTCAGCCCTTTCTCTTGTCTACGACCATACCACAGGGAAAGCACCGGTTCTCGTCCGATCACCGAAGTTAAGCCCTGTCGGGCGGGGTTAGTACTTGGATGGGTGACCGCCTGGGAATACCCCGTGTTGTAGACTTTTCATTTTCTCGGCCGTTTTATTTTGCATATGTTCATTTTTTCTTTCTTTTACTACCACCTTTGGCTATTCCAGTGGCTGGAAAGCACAAATAACTTTTTACACATTTCAGGAGACTCAAAAGATAGCTAGAAAACATGAAAAGTACCCTTAAAATGATCGCGGGATAAATTAGAATCGAAGTCTCGCGCGCTAACGTTCGCGTGCGAAACGGTTATTTATGACATCAAATTGGCGTGTGTGACATCAAATAATTCGAAGCAAAATGATATTCTGCCTTGCCGAACGGTTTTCAAGCAGCTAAAAGTGCGGAAAACTACGCCAATTCCCAAAGAAATGCGCCCGATCAACAACGGCAAAGCAAACAACACACGCGAGCCGTTGCATATTAACGGTCGACACGAATTCGAGCCGTCAAAACAATTCTATTCATGACTTGACTTGGAGAATGACGGAGGCTCGGACCGTTGTCTAGTTTAGTCAACGAACCACCAACACAACAATCGTAAGGTAGAAATCAACTCACGGTTTGGCCAGCACTTCTCCTGTTACTTTCCTTGTCCTTTGCTCTTTCCATACTGTAAGTCGACGAACGTTACTTCGAGGACAAACTTGGCGGGGATCGAGTCAATGATTGACCGCCTGCCGAAACAAACGCAAATCGGAAAAGCCACCTTCTTCAGTTCAGTACAACATGGATGCATGACAACACGAGTTCCAGCGCACTCGCCTTTTCAGTTGCAGCTGGAAATCCTTGCCTTGCTTGACACGTTCCTTCGTTGTTCACTGTGCCCAGTCGTCCAGCCCGGCCCGGCCAACTGACGAACAAAGCAAAGCGTCAATCATTAACCATCCACCATTCACAGGGCCAACACTTGCACTTTTTCGGGGGCGAGCGCGAACGCAGGCCCCCACTACCAGAAATTATACGCTCGAGTTACCCACATTTGGGGTAATCGCAAGGGTCAACCCGATCGAAGTGCAATGAAAGGGCCTCGCCTTGAGAGGACTGCCTCCTTGATCACAGTACCTCCCGCGTCAGGTAAGTTTTTTATGTTTAAGGCGAATGGCCAGGCCTCCCAAAAAGGGAGAGTGCAATGCCTGCCAGACAACAAGTCTTATCCGTCACACAACAACGGTTCGCCAGAAACGGGGGTGCACCAGCACGTCAAACGTCACCGGGGGATTGAACCCCGCCCCTACAAACAAAAAACATAGACACAAACAAACGAGGAACGAACAAGCCAAAACATCGGACAACTGGACGAACATACACTGTTTCAGAGCAACGGCGAAAGGTGACCCAAAAAAGGACACTTGTCGACAGACTAATCCTATAAACATAGGTTCGCCACCCACATGCAACCAAAACAAACCGGGACCAAACAAGAACAATCCGAACACAACAAACAGTCCAAATTCAACAAACAGACCAAAGTCCAACAAGCAGAGCCAAACAATCGAAACTCAACGGAGCACAGGCAAAAACGAGAGAACGAAACCAAACGGAGTGGGCAGCAAAACAGGAAGCACAACCAACGCAAAACAAGCCATGGGAAAAACGGGACGACAACTTGGCAACAAAGGACGGACAACAGGCGTGGGAACAGGCGAACAAAGACTAGGCAACGAGCGATATGGAGCAGCAGCTGGACGAACAGGGCGATTGGGCAGAACTCGAGGAGGAACAGTACTTGCAGAACTAGGCATAACAGGAGACGAAGCAGCAACGGAACTAACAGCACGGAACTGCGGAACGGTAACAGGACTTGAAGAAACACGCGAACCAGCAACGGAAACAACCGAACTAGGACGAACAGGCGAAACAGCAACGGAAGCAATAGGACAACTGGGCTGGACAGCCGGAACAGCACCGGAACTAGTAGAGCTGACGGCAAGAACAGAACCAGAGCCAGGCGAAAAACAAGGCGAAGACAGGTCAGCAAAATCAATACGTGGACGAGACAGAAACGGGCAAGGCGGAAAACAATCAGGCTCACACACGTACTTGGGAACATCAATGTCAGCTAGGCCACACGTAGAAGCAGCAACAGATGAAGACGGGCGAGAAGACAAAACAGATGAAACAGCACATGGAGCAGACTTAATGGTGGGACGAGACAACAGCGAAGCAGCATAACCAGGCAAAAACGGAGAGCGAGAAGATACTACAGCGGACTTGGCACGAACCATTTGCTTAACATCATACAATTGACAATCCATACATAGACACGCGGGCACAGATTCGTAACAAACGGGCTTAACTGGAACATCCATCACAAACTGAACAAGAGATCCCTACCTAAATACAAAAAAACTCCCAGAAAGCTCACCTAAGCAGGGACTTCCTAGCACAAGTGCGTTGAGGCGTGTCCCGCGTCAGGTAAGTATGAAAATTCTTGACGCGGGGGCCGTCAAAGGCAAACCTCCTTACCTCTATATCCTTGTGGTAGTGCTTTGCGGGCGTGCTAGAACCTCCAGCCTCACTTCTAGGCGGCTCTAGAGTAGCTTCCCTCCTCAGTCTGTGCCTGCCGACAGAGAAAAACGCCAGACATTAGTGTCAGGAGGAGGCTTTCTTTGATTTCTTTCTTTGATTGAATGAAGGTTTCTTCCCCGAGGGGAAGTGGGCCGCACTCGGAGGTAGTGCTATACCGAGGCAACCCGTGGCTGGGACGAGGCAAGCCTCTTTTCCACAGC
Organism: Orbicella franksi; assembly: GCF_964199315.1. Taxonomy (NCBI): domain Eukaryota; kingdom Metazoa; phylum Cnidaria; class Anthozoa; order Scleractinia; family Merulinidae; genus Orbicella; species Orbicella franksi. The sequence goes on along the minus strand of NC_138145.1, from coordinate 4,935,427 downwards.
CCAGTTCCAAAAATCAGTTTAATATATGAGCTGCTCAATGAGCAGCGTATCAGATATTAAGCTGATAAGAACAGATTTTTTTTTTTTGTAGAAAAATGCACTTTATTTACAGATAAAAACGAAGGTTACAATGCTGCTCAGGAAGAATAATCGTAGCTATCTAACCCACAGATACAACAACAAATTCCCTAAGGTAGTCCTTGAGGATACATCTCAAGCAAAGTCCACAACGATAGAGTCCTTGATCATGAAGCAGAGGGAGCAAACAGCGCACAGACTAACTAAAAGGCTAATCCGGAGTAAGCAACCATCTAACTAACACAAAACAAGTTCCCTAGGGGTAGTCCCTGAGGGAAGTTACCAAACAAAGACCACAACAATAGAGCCCTTGATTGTAAAGTAAGTCGCAGAGATAAACTATAATTATACCTCTAGATGAAAATTTGGGCGGAATTCGCATTGATGCGGCAAAACCCAGGAACCTCCCACAAAACGGAAAAAGCAGCGACGGGGAGGCGGTAGTGATCAAGTTTGATTCTACTGATGATATCCTGGGACGCGTATTTGATAATGGCATTTGACTCGTCATACCGGTTACGAAAGGTGGAGGCATTACGGAAAGTCCAGATCGCATAAAGAATCGATTTGATCAAAAACAGAGCAACTGCGTTCCTCCTCCTGTGGTTGGAAGACCACCGGAAGAAGAAAACAGTAGCCACAGACGCGCGGAAGGTAGTCTGGGTTAAAAGGGAGAGAACAGGTACAAAATGCGCCCATACACGCTTAACTCTGGAACAATTAAGAAAGCAGTGATCGATAGTTTCTTTTCTATTGCAGAAGGCACAGCGATCGGAATCGATGTACCCCCATCGTTTTAAAGAGTCCCTCACCTTGACCGCACGAAGGGTAATGGCCCAGGAAAGATCGTTCTTAAAATTCTCAGATACTGGGTCACGTACTTTGGGCCAAAAGTCAGAAAGACACAGACCAGGGCCCAAAACCATAGACCAAGTACAAGGAAGCAAGGGAGGTGAGGAAGTCCGCTTTAACAGGTGAGTATAAAAAACCTTGGTAGTAAGGGGAGAGTTACTCTTAACTAGACTATCGAATTCCCTTAAATGCTTCAGACAATTCTCATAAAAACCGGTAAGTCTAGATGCGCTAGGAGATAGGTTATCGCGCAAGAAGCGCCACTCCGCCTTAAGAGAGGCCAAGGGCCTCCCGATGAAATATTTACATAAGAAGAAGCTAGAGTCTTCACGCAGGCCAATGGTGGAAATAACGGAAGTGAGGCGAAGTGCAATGCACTTTAACTCTAAATTAGTAACATTTAAGCCCCCGGAGAGGGCTGGAAGGTAACATGTGTTACGACTCACTGTTTCAATTTTTGAACCCCATATGAAAGGCCATATGAGGGAGTTCACCCGCGAGAAGACCCAGCTCGGCGGCTTTAACACTTTAGCGAGATAGAAAAATTTGCTTAAGCCCAAGACGTTAACTATTAAGCTTTTCCCTACAAGCGACAAGGAGCGTGACTTCCACAGACCAATCGATTTCTCTAGCTTATTGATCTTAGGTTGCCAATTGTCTTGTTCAACAGGGACAGTGCCGAAGATGACGCCCAAAATTTTCATTTTTCGCACCCAGGTAAGGCCGAGGGGCGCGTCAGGGCGATCGCGCCACGCACCAAGCCACATAGCTTCCGTCTTGGACTTATTCAGTTTGGCACCAGAGCCCTTCTCGTAGATCGAGATTATATCGAAGAGGCGAACAAGCGAGTTATAATCCTTAACAAGGGAGGTAGTGTCATCGGCATATTGCCGGACTTTAAATTGTCTACCCTTTGCGCCTGGGAGGAGAAAGCCTCTGATGCCACTACAAAGTCTTATTTGGCACGCAAGAGCCTCTACGCACAAGATGTAGAGAAGGGGGGAGAGAGAATCACCCTGTCTCACCCCGCGCATCAACATAATAGGCCTAGAGAGCCAGCCATTTAAGATTATACGCATATTGGCGCCTAAGTAAAAAGTACTAATCCATCTACAGAAATCAGAGCCGAAGCCGAAGCGATCAAGCAATTCCATTAAGAACATCCTATTGACCCGATCGAAGGCCTTTTCTTGGTCGAGGCTAACTAAAATTCCAGTCTCATCCGTTTGAGTAATATACTCAAAGGTATCGCGCAACAAAACCAAGTTATTAGAAATTGTGCGCCCAGGGACTGAACAGGTTTGATCTGGGTCGATGATAGAATCCAAAACTTTGGCCAGACGTAAAGTGATCGCCTTTGAACAGATCTTATAATCGACATTCAACAAAGAAATCGGGCGCCAATTCTTCAAATCCTTAATATTACCGCGTTTCTTAAAAATTAACCGCGTTATACTAAGTTTCATGGATTCCGCCAATTCTCCGTCAGCAAAGCATTGATTGATAACCTTCAAAAGAAGGGGACCAAGAAGATCCCAAAATTTTAGATAAAATTCAACCGAGAAGCCGTCGGAGCCAGGTGCTTTGTTAAAATTCATGGTCTTAAGGGAGGCAGTAAGCTCAGCGAGGGTGACTGCACCCTCACACACATGGCGATCAGAATCGGAAAGGAAGCTATTAATCCCATTCAGCAAAGTCTCTTTGCATTCGGGATCAATTGGCTCAGCGGAAAAGAGATTAGTGTAAAAATCAAAATGCGCTTGTTCAATTGCCTCACGCGTAAATACTTCAGTCCCGCTCGGGTCTAAGATTGACTTAACATCATTTTTTTCCAAACGCTCTCTTTCTAATTTAAAGAAAAAGCGCGTCGGCTTTTCGCCTTCCTCAAGCCATTGCGCCCGGCTTCTGGTCTTGGCGCCCTCAAGAGAGCGATTAACCAGGGCAGCAAGATGTGACTCAATAGCTAGAATTTCTGAGGAAACAGAAATGTCACCTTGAGCGAGCCTACGTTTCAGGCCAATTAAACGATTAGTCAAAACAACCCGGTCGCGACTGAGCTCTCTACGCTTGGATTTTGCAAACAAACGGATGTCAGCTTTGAGAGAGACCTTAAAAAAGTCCCACCAGGATTTAACAGAACCGAAAGCTGACAGACACGAGGATAAATCGGAAATACGCTCAGACAAATACTGACAAAAGATTTCATCAGAAAGCAGAGAATTATTGAATTTCCAAAGACCTGGCCCACGAGGGGCAGAATCGGCGCAATCAAAAGAGAGGTTAACATAGTCATGATCCGAGAGACAACAAGGTGTAATATCGCATTTTTCGGCGAAATCAACCAATCTGGAGGACAAAAGAAATTTGTCTAAGCGGCCGCCTATTGTGAAATCGGCATTAAACCATGACATTTCACGTTGTTTGCGATGATGTTTACGCCAAATATCAACAAGTTTAAAGGAAGACCGAAAATCAGAAAGGTAGCTCGCGATAGAGATATTGCCGCCGAATTTATCCAGATCACTTTCATAACAATTGAAATCACCACCCAAGATCAAACCGTCCGCAGGGATAAAAAATTCGTGCAAATTCGCAAAAAAGGCCTTACGCTCGGTTAAATTAGTCGGAGCATAAATATTAATTAAATTAATGCGTAACTGCGAAGTTTCAATAAGTACACTTAAAACACGCCCTGATGAGTCTTTTAACCAAGATAAAATTTTGCCGTCAAAACTATTATGAATCAAAATTCCAACACCGCCTTGTTTCCCGACAGCCGGAGACCAAAAACTCTGGCCTGGCCAACGGGAAATAACGCCATTAATAGATTTTTCCTCAGAAAGCAAAGTTTCCTGAAGAAAACAAAGATCGAAGAGGAGACGAAAAATTAAACTCTCCTTACGAGCATTAAAGCCGCGTATATTAATAGACGTTACGTTGAAAATTAAGACTTAAATAACTATTAACAATGTTCCATTTCCAAGATTAATGTTTACCCTTCTTTGGGCCAGCCTTCTTTGCCCTCAGCTCCTGCTTCCGCTTCAAGGAGGTGTAAGCAAGAGTGTCCATATCTTCGGGTTCAGAGCGATCATGCGGGGGAGGAGGAGGAGGGGGGTCCACTGAAGTAGATTTTCTCCCGGAACTGGGTAAAGATGGTCTGGTTGGTTTGCGACCCAGCGCTTCCAAGGCCGCCGGCAAGGGGGCAGGTTTACGCCGTGAAGACTGAACACTCTTGGATGACTTCGCAGGTACCAGAGAGGCATCAGGAGAAGGTGAGGCTTGCGCAGGACCATCAGGGGGGACAGGGGGGACAAGGGGGACGCTATTCATTGAGACATCAAGAGGAGAGTTGTCAGGAGGCTGGACATCTACAGCAGGCTGAGTCAAATCAGGGTTCATCGCATCGACATCGGGGCTCTCAGCAGGAGAAGGAGAAATCTGCGGACCAGGGGGGTTGGGGGCCAAACCTTGTTCCCGCATCCGATTAGCGATTTGCTCCCAGATGAAACCCTGACTATCTAAGAGGTGCTCATCCGAGGATAAAACCGAGGGTTGGCAAGAAGAAACATCAGCCGGAGAAGGGTCAGGGTTATCAGTGTCCTGCGGGGAAGCACGATCTCGCGAGAGGTTATCAAGCGGGACGCTATCACCCACAGGAGACCCAGAAGAATCGCCCGCGGGTATTTCTTCAACGACGACTTCGGCGACATTGTCAGCGGCGTTTCCAGTGGCACTATGAGTGGCATTTTCAGTTGAGCTGGGGCCAGGGACCTGGGGAGGCGGCGGGGCCTGGTACCAGGAGTATGGACAACGGCGGGCAAAATGTTCTGTACTTTTGCAAATACAACAACGAATCTCTTCCTCACAATCACGCGATACATGGCCAAGCTCTTCACAATTAAAACAAACGGTATTTTGACATTCATTAGCAAAATGTCCCGCACGATTACAGCGGCGGCAGGTGTGTTGTTGTCCATCATGTGAGAGACGCACGAGGAACTTACCGAAGCGTAAATAGCTAGGAATAGGATTTTTCACACGCACGCGGTAGTGACGGATCCCATTGTAGACGTGTGAGTTCGAGAACTTTCCACGCCTCGCCGAAAAAACAGTGCAAAATTTAGCCAAGCGCAGTTTGAGAGCATCGTCGGACAACTCATGAGGAGCATCATAGATGTTTAAATACGTTAGGGGCATGTCCTCGTCGTTGATGGCAGAGGTGGAGTCGCGAAAACGAATGGAAACACAGCCCACAAACTTATTTTTGGTCTCTTCGTCGATAAAGGTAATTAACATATCACGAGAAGGGCGGCGTTGTAAACAAACAACCGATTCTCGCGGGATTCCCATTTCTCCCAGCTTATCGAAAACAGATTTTGAGTCCACAAAATGTCCAGCAGAAAAATAAGCCGTACACGGTCTACCAGGAGTAATGTTATCGATACCAAAGTTAGCACGCTCAAAGTCAGTTAAATGGCGACCACGCCCAAGGTAACTCGCAGCTTGAGAGCCAGGCGCGCTTCGAACCAGCGAAGATGAATTTTCTCGTTGTAAGATATCGGCATAAGTCCACACATTTGAATCATCGTCACTCAGTAACAAAGTGTCTCCAGATTGATTAGATATTGTTTCCACATCTACATTTTTTCCATGATCAGAAAATGACATAATAAAAGGAGGATCAAGATAACTTACGCAGCCAAAAGAGGCCGGGCTTTGCGCCCACTGATCAGCAGGAAAACCAAAACTTCGGAACTCCCACCAAAGAACAGATCGCAGCCAAAAGGCCGAGAAGCGATACCGGACCTTCCCTCCCCTAGGAGGGTGGTCCAGGGTTTCCCCCTTTGAGATATGGTGGTCAATATGCTGTCGCCGAGGGGCCTGGAGCCGACTGTAGGCCGACGCCATGGAGCAAGTTGCCGTCGTAGACGCACTTGTTCTACAACACAAGTCCACAAAAATCAGCAGCAAAGTTGATAACGTGCCTCCAGGGGTGAGTGAGATCAAACACCTTTTTGCCCTCCAAAACGAGGCAACATGTTAAAGACCTGTAATGACTCCGTTACTAAGATAGCGCTACAGACACAGGCAGAAAAAAAACGGCTACGTTATCAACATTCGCTCTCCACGTGCATACAACTTGCAGAGAAGTCAAGAAATGCCTGCTAAAAGATTGCTGGTTGCTATTATTGCTTTGCTTTTGCTTTGGTGGCTCGTTTAAAAGACTAAATTTTCAGCCCTTTCTCTTGTCTACGACCATACCACAGGGAAAGCACCGGTTCTCGTCCGATCACCGAAGTTAAGCCCTGTCGGGCGGGGTTAGTACTTGGATGGGTGACCGCCTGGGAATACCCCGTGTTGTAGACTTTTCATTTTCTCGGCCGTTTTATTTTGCATATGTTCATTTTTTCTTTCTTTTACTACCACCTTTGGCTATTCCAGTGGCTGGAAAGCACAAATAACTTTTTACACATTTCAGGAGACTCAAAAGATAGCTAGAAAACATGAAAAGTACCCTTAAAATGATCGCGGGATAAATTAGAATCGAAGTCTCGCGCGCTAACGTTCGCGTGCGAAACGGTTATTTATGACATCAAATTGGCGTGTGTGACATCAAATAATTCGAAGCAAAATGATATTCTGCCTTGCCGAACGGTTTTCAAGCAGCTAAAAGTGCGGAAAACTACGCCAATTCCCAAAGAAATGCGCCCGATCAACAACGGCAAAGCAAACAACACACGCGAGCCGTTGCATATTAACGGTCGACACGAATTCGAGCCGTCAAAACAATTCTATTCATGACTTGACTTGGAGAATGACGGAGGCTCGGACCGTTGTCTAGTTTAGTCAACGAACCACCAACACAACAATCGTAAGGTAGAAATCAACTCACGGTTTGGCCAGCACTTCTCCTGTTACTTTCCTTGTCCTTTGCTCTTTCCATACTGTAAGTCGACGAACGTTACTTCGAGGACAAACTTGGCGGGGATCGAGTCAATGATTGACCGCCTGCCGAAACAAACGCAAATCGGAAAAGCCACCTTCTTCAGTTCAGTACAACATGGATGCATGACAACACGAGTTCCAGCGCACTCGCCTTTTCAGTTGCAGCTGGAAATCCTTGCCTTGCTTGACACGTTCCTTCGTTGTTCACTGTGCCCAGTCGTCCAGCCCGGCCCGGCCAACTGACGAACAAAGCAAAGCGTCAATCATTAACCATCCACCATTCACAGGGCCAACACTTGCACTTTTTCGGGGGCGAGCGCGAACGCAGGCCCCCACTACCAGAAATTATACGCTCGAGTTACCCACATTTGGGGTAATCGCAAGGGTCAACCCGATCGAAGTGCAATGAAAGGGCCTCGCCTTGAGAGGACTGCCTCCTTGATCACAGTACCTCCCGCGTCAGGTAAGTATGAAAATTCTTGACGCGGGGGCCGTCAAAGGCAAACCTCCTTACCTCTATATCCTTGTGGTAGTGCTTTGCGGGCGTGCTAGAACCTCCAGCCTCACTTCTAGGCGGCTCTAGAGTAGCTTCCCTCCTCAGTCTGTGCCTGCCGACAGAGAAAAACGCCAGACATTAGTGTCAGGAGGAGGCTTTCTTTGATTTCTTTCTTTGATTGAATGAAGGTTTCTTCCCCGAGGGGAAGTGGGCCGCACTCGGAGGTAGTGCTATACCGAGGCAACCCGTGGCTGGGACGAGGCAAGCCTCTTTTCCACAGCCCAGTTCCAAAAATCAGTTTAATATATGAGCTGCTCAATGAGCAGCGTATCAGATATTAAGCTGATAAGAACAGATTTTAAGTTTTGAAATGAGTTTATTCACAATAAACTACTTATGTACAAGATAAAAAGTGCAAGGCACGTGGGCTTGGCCCCTTACATATAGCTATGTATCAAAATAATTACTAAGAAATTACAAGAAATAATCGGAAAAATTCGGAAATGTTCATTGAATGTTCGGAAGTGTTCGTTAAATGTTCGCTATTCATTATGTTGTTACATATATATTAAGCTTAAGTGATCATATTTAAACTGGGAAATCGGAACGGTCGTAATTTGTCTAGGGTAACGTGATATTTAACTATATACAATATCCAAAATCCGGAGTTAGCCCCTGTATCGAGCCCGCAACACAATCCCCTAAGGGGGTCTCTGAGGAGACCAACCAAAATCCCCAACAAAGGAGCCTGTGAGCAGGGAACGACCGAAGCAGTCCGCGCACGGATTTTGAATATGTGGACATTACAAGAAAATACGGAACGAGGAATCAGAAATAACACACAGCGAAGACTCCCAAGCGGACGCAAAGTTCGAACTGGAAAGGCGAAAATGATCTAAAGAAATTCGCTTACGAATATCAGTTTTGATGTAGCGAATAATAGCTCGGGAATCTTCGTTTCCATTATGAAATGTGGATTTGTTTCGAAATTTCCAAATTCCGTAAAGAACGGTTTTGATGACAAATCTGGCCAAGCGTGTATTTCTAGGATCCACGCGTGGCCATTGAAAGAAGAAAACAAATAGACAATTAGGTAGAAAAGTCACACCAAGAAGAGAAGACAAAATAGGCGTGAAGTGTGTCCAAACAGACTTCACGCGAGCACAATTAAGGAAACAATGATCGATTGTTTCTTTTCGAGGGCAGGATGCGCAGCGGTCAGAGTTGATATAACCCCAGTTTTTCATGGAGTCACGAACCTTGACCGCTCGCAGAATAATCAGCCACAATAGATCATTTTTAAAATTCTCAGAAAAACCATCACGGACAAGAGACCAATGCCGATCCAAGTCAAAACCGATAGACAAGAAAGAAACCCAATAACGATGAATTACAGGCGAGGACGATTTTTCCATAAGAAGGGTAGAATAACATTTCTTCGAGGTAAAAACAAAATCAAGCCAGTCTTGGCAAGACAAAATCTTGCGAAGACTGTCTAAAATAGAAAGACAATTCGAGTAAAAGGGCGTCAAAAATTGTGCGCTCGGGGAGGAGTTATCCCGAAGAAAACTCCACTCCGATCGGAAAGAGGATAACTTAGCGCCGAAGAAATACTTAATAAGATAAAAAGACTTTGAATCGGCATTGGTACAATTAGAAATAATAGAAGCTAGTTTTAACGCATCTGCTTTAACCTTAAAATTAATTATACCTAACCCCCCCCTTAAAAAAGACTGATGACACGACTGTCGACTTACAGTTTCGATACGACACCCCCAAAGGAAAGGCCAGATTAAATTATTAACTTCAGTAACAACCCATTTAGGAACAGAAAGAATAGTAGCAAGATATAACAATTTACTAATACCTAACGTATTAACAATTAACGATTTACCAACTAAAGATAAAGAACGAGATTTCCATAAATTAAGATGATTTTCCAACTTTTTCAGTTTAGGCTGCCAATTGTCGGATTCAGAACTTTGTCCGAAGACCACTCCCAAGATTTTCATTTTAGACACCCACGTGAGGCCAAATGGTTGATCAGTGCGTGAGCGCCACGCACCCAACCACATGGCCTCCGTTTTGGAAACGTTGAGTTTAGCCCCAGATCCCCGCTCATAAATTTGAATTACTTTGAAAAGAACCTCAAGAGAACGAACAGATTTAACTAGACTAGTCGTGTCATCAGCGTAAACCCCTACTTTATATTGGGAACCTTTAGCACCAGGCAGGAGAAAGCCTTCGATTTCAGCGCACGAACGAATCTTGCACGTAAGAGTTTCAACGCAAAGAATATACAACATCGGAGAAAGGGAATCCCCCTGGCGGACCCCGCGAGATAAAGGAATCGGCTTCGTAAGCCATTCATTAACAATCACACGCATATTAGCACCATTATAAAAAGTATTGATCCAATTGCAAAAACAAGGACCAAAGCCAAAACGAATTAAAAGATTTTGTAAAAAGGTACGGTTAACACGATCGAAGGCCTTCTCCTGGTCAAGACTTACTAAAATGCCAGTTTCATCAGTACGATCGATATAATCTAAAATGTCCCTGAGAGCATGAAGATTTGAAGAAATTTTTCGTCCGGGAACAGAACATGTTTGGTCAGGATCGACAATGAATTGCAGAACTTTAGAAAGGCGAACAGAAATAGCTTTAGAGCAAATTTTATAGTCAACATTGAGGAGGGAAATCGGCCTCCAATTTTTAAGAGATTTCCGATCACCTTTTTTAAAAATCACGCGAGTATTACTCGTTTTCATGGAGTCACACATCTCGCCAGCTTCGAAACACGCATTATAAACAAGAATTAAATGAGGCGATAGAACATCCCAGAACTTTCGATAGAATTCAACGGTTAGACCGTCGGGCCCGGGAGATTTGTTTGTATTCATGTTTTTAACAGCAAAAGAAATTTCATCAATTGTCATTGCACCTTCGCACAATGACGATTGATCAGGCGAAAGCTGGCGAGAAAGAGAAGACAAAAGATCGTTTTGGAAATTCAAATCGATGGGTTCTTCAGAAAACAAGGAGGAATAGAAATCAACATGTGCTTGCTCAATCTCTTCTTGAGAAGAAACTTCGGCACCGGACGAGTCATAGATGGATGACATGTGGCTCTTTTGAGCGTTAGACGATTGTAGTTGGAAAAAATAACGAGTAGGACGCTCACCGTCTTCAAGCCATTCAGCGCGACTACGAATTAAAATTCCTTCAGTTTCCTTAATGTAAATGGCCTTTAGACGGCATTCAACGTCATGAATTGAGTCAAGAACAGAATTGTCACCGTCAACCAAGCGTTGACGAAGACCGATTAATTTATTCGTTAGAAAAACACGATCACGACATAATCGACGCCGTTTTTGGCGGGAAAAAGAAATCGATTCCTCCTTGATGGAAACTTTCAAGAACTCCCACCAATCTTGAGGAGAGGCAAAAGAAGCGAAATAAGAAACGTGACTTTGAATTAAACTACGAATATTATCGCAAAAACTTTTATCATCAAGAAGCGAATTATTAAATTTCCATACCCCTGGGCCACGTTTAATGGCATCAGGGATTTGGAAAACAAAAGAAACGAAATCGTGATCGGAAAGCGGGCAAGGTGAGATTTCACATTGACAGTCGGATGTAAACAAGTCTTTGGAAACAAAGAACTTGTCCAAACGGCTGGCAATTGAATAGTCATGATTGAACCAAGTGAATTCGCGCGCGCGGGGATGTAATTTACGCCACGCATCAACCAAAATAAAATCAGATTTCAAAGAGCTACATTCGTTGCCGACAGAAACATTACCGCCGAATTTATCAAGCACGTTATCATAACAATTAAAGTCGCCCCCGATCACAAGAGCAGAAGCTGGAATAAAAAATTCATGAAGAGATTCAAAAAAAGATTTTCGATCAGTAAGATTGGTGGGAGCGTAAATGTTAACAAAATTAATATCAACACCGTCAACCCTGACCAAAATACTAATTAGACGCCCATTAGAGTCCTTTTTCCAAGATACAATCTCATCAGAAAACTTAGCGGAAATTAATAGAGCAACACCGCCTTGTTTGCCAATTGCGGGGGACCAGAAGCTACGCCCTAGCCATCTACGGGAAAGAGCCCTAATGTTTACTTCAGAGCTAACTAGTGTTTCTTGAACAAAACAAATGTCGCAGTCGGACTTCTCGACGAGATCAAAAAGGAGATTATTATTAAGGGGATTCCCCAAACCCCTCGCATTAATGGTTAGGACTTTGAAGGTATCTTAGAAAAAGGACAAAAACATATATAAGTTAATCTTTATGTTTCCTGCCTTTCTTTTGCCTCCTTTTTTCTTTAGGGACAGCATCTGTTTGCGTATGAGCTTTGCGTTTGAGATCAGAGACAGAGACAGTTTCCATCGGCGAAGAAGGGGAAGCAGAACGTGGTTTACCAGAGACTAGAGAAGGCGAAGTAGGTTTACGGCGAGCAGCAGCTGCTAGAGCCTCAGGGACCGGAGCAGGAGTACGACGGGAAATTCGTGGACGGGCAGAACTGGTGGAAGGATTGACAGACGGAGGGTTGGCAGGCGGAGGATTGGCAGGCGGAGGATTAGCAGGCGAGGGCTCGGACGGAGCGTCAAGAACAATGACATCGGGCTTGACAAGACCTTGTGAATCCAGAACGTGTTGGGACTGACTATCAGCAGGTGGAGGATTGACGACAGATGAAGCGTTAGCAGGTTGAGCGTTTGGCGGCGATTCAGATGGTGTGAATAGAACAGGGGTTTCAGCAGCGGATGGAGGAACAGAAGACGATGTACTAGCAGAAGGAGTAGCAGTAACAGCGGCGTCTGCAGGAGATGGTTGTTGAGCGTTGGAGGGCAGAGCGGCAGCCAAAGGGAGTTCTTCAACGACATCAACATAGGCGTCAGACAGGTCTGATTCATCGGCCCATGCAAAGGAGTCATCAGAGTGGGTCTTGAAAGAGGCATCAGTGACATCTGAGGCATCATCGTCATTATCAGAATCCTCGACATTCACTGGGGCGCACTCATCGGTATGTTCGCCAAAGACAACGGGAGAAACCCAGGAGTACCTACATCGGCTGCTGACATGGCCATCCCCCTTGCAAAAATGGCACAGGGGCGGGGCAGGACAAGAATTGGCTTCGTGACCGATGTTTTCACAATTAAAACACACTTTGTGCTCACAAGCGTTGCTGAAATGACCAGGTTGATTACATTTGCGGCAGGTAAGGGGCTGACCGGCGTATTTCAGAAAGACTTGGTATCTGCCAAAACGGAGGAAATTTGGGATGGGCCTAGTGATCCTTACACGATAGTGGCGCAGACCGTTGTAGATAGCAGGCGCATAATCAAATCTTCCACGGCGATAATGGACAACTTCACAGTAAGGTGCCAAGCGCTTTATAATGGCCCAATCACTTAATTCGAAGGGAGCGTCGTAAACGGTAAGAAATGTAAGCGGTCGGTCGATGTCCTGGATGGCGTAATTGTCGTTGTTAATCCAAATAGAGTTCAGGCCTACAAATTTTTCTTTAGCTGCCGAAGAATTAAAGGTCACAACAACTTCACCGTTCATTTTACGTTGCAAACACTGGATTTCGGCGGCATCAATATTTGCAGTTTTAAACGCGTCAAAAACAGAACGGGCAGATGTAGAGCGAGAAGGCGTAAACAAAGCAGATCGAGGGCGTTTCGGCATATCATTAGGCAGAAAGCGACGCCATGCTTGCGGGGCGTTGTCACCCGGACCAGCCGTTCTCGCCGCTCTAGAAGCATACGTATCACCGTCGACAGCATTAGAACAAGCCCCAGCATCTAAATTATTAGGTTGAGGCGGAGAATCGGTAGAAGAAACGTTATTCACTTCGACATTCGTATTGGCAGGTGAAACAACAGCAGAAGGGACGCCAACATTATTCACACCATTTCCTCCAGGGACAGCATCAACAGAACGTACCTCATTAGTGGACTCACTAGGGACATCACCATTAACAATACACGCATCAGATACTTCCATATTCATGTCATTCGATATTACCATACCACAATCCTCGCGATTTTCCATTTTTATAAGTATTGGCCGGCAAACTAAAAAATGCCACAAACAATCCCAAAAGCAGGATCGCAGCCAAAAGGCCGAGAAGCGATACCGGACCTTCCCTCCCCTAGGAGGGTGGTCCAGGGTTTCCCCCTTTGAGATATGGTGGTCAATATGCTGTCGCCGAGGGGCCTGGAGCCGACTGTAGGCCGACGCCATGGAGCAAGTTGCCGTCGTAGACGCACTTGTTCTACAACACAAGTCCACAAAAATCAGCAGCAAAGTTGATAACGTGCCTCCAGGGGTGAGTGAGATCAAACACCTTTTTGCCCTCCAAAACGAGGCAACATGTTAAAGACCTGTAATGACTCCGTTACTAAGATAGCGCTACAGACACAGGCAGAAAAAAACGGCTACGTTATCAACATTCGCTCTCCACGTGCATACAACTTGCAGAGAAGTCAAGAAATGCCTGCTAAAAGATTGCTGGTTGCTATTATTGCTTTGCTTTTGCTTTGGTGGCTCGTTTAAAAGACTAAATTTTCAGCCCTTTCTCTTGTCTACGACCATACCACAGGGAAAGCACCGGTTCTCGTCCGATCACCGAAGTTAAGCCCTGTCGGGCGGGGTTAGTACTTGGATGGGTGACCGCCTGGGAATACCCCGTGTTGTAGACTTTTCATTTTCTCGGCCGTTTTATTTTGCATATGTTCATTTTTTCTTTCTTTTACTACCACCTTTGGCTATTCCAGTGGCTGGAAAGCACAAATAACTTTTTACACATTTCAGGAGACTCAAAAGATAGCTAGAAAACATGAAAAGTACCCTTAAAATGATCGCGGGATAAATTAGAATCGAAGTCTCGCGCGCTAACGTTCGCGTGCGAAACGGTTATTTATGACATCAAATTGGCGTGTGTGACATCAAATAATTCGAAGCAAAATGATATTCTGCCTTGCCGAACGGTTTTCAAGCAGCTAAAAGTGCGGAAAACTACGCCAATTCCCAAAGAAATGCGCCCGATCAACAACGGCAAAGCAAACAACACACGCGAGCCGTTGCATATTAACGGTCGACACGAATTCGAGCCGTCAAAACAATTCTATTCATGACTTGACTTGGAGAATGACGGAGGCTCGGACCGTTGTCTAGTTTAGTCAACGAACCACCAACACAACAATCGTAAGGTAGAAATCAACTCACGGTTTGGCCAGCACTTCTCCTGTTACTTTCCTTGTCCTTTGCTCTTTCCATACTGTAAGTCGACGAACGTTACTTCGAGGACAAACTTGGCGGGGATCGAGTCAATGATTGACCGCCTGCCGAAACAAACGCAAATCGGAAAAGCCACCTTCTTCAGTTCAGTACAACATGGATGCATGACAACACGAGTTCCAGCGCACTCGCCTTTTCAGTTGCAGCTGGAAATCCTTGCCTTGCTTGACACGTTCCTTCGTTGTTCACTGTGCCCAGTCGTCCAGCCCGGCCCGGCCAACTGACGAACAAAGCAAAGCGTCAATCATTAACCATCCACCATTCACAGGGCCAACACTTGCACTTTTTCGGGGGCGAGCGCGAACGCAGGCCCCCACTACCAGAAATTATACGCTCGAGTTACCCACATTTGGGGTAATCGCAAGGGTCAACCCGATCGAAGTGCAATGAAAGGGCCTCGCCTTGAGAGGACTGCCTCCTTGATCACAGTACCTCCCGCGTCAGGTAAGTATGAAAATTCTTGACGCGGGGGCCGTCAAAGGCAAACCTCCTTACCTCTATATCCTTGTGGTAGTGCTTTGCGGGCGTGCTAGAACCTCCAGCCTCACTTCTAGGCGGCTCTAGAGTAGCTTCCCTCCTCAGTCTGTGCCTGCCGACAGAGAAAAACGCCAGACATTAGTGTCAGGAGGAGGCTTTCTTTGATTTCTTTCTTTGATTGAATGAAGGTTTCTTCCCCGAGGGGAAGTGGGCCGCACTCGGAGGTAGTGCTATACCGAGGCAACCCGTGGCTGGGACGAGGCAAGCCTCTTTTCCACAGCCCAGTTCCAAAAATCAGTTTAATATATGAGCTGCTCAATGAGCAGCGTATCAGATATTAAGCTGATAAGAACAGATTTTTTTTTTTTTTGTAGAAAAATGCACTTTATTTACAGATAAAAACGAAGGTTACAATGCTGCTCAGGAAGAATAATCGTAGCTATCTAACCCACAGATACAAAAACAAATTCCCTAAGGTAGTCCTTGAGGATACATCTCAAGCAAAGTCCACAACGATAGAGTCCTTGATCATGAAGCAGAGGGAGCAAACAGCGCACAGACTAACTAAAAGGCTAATCCGGAGTAAGCAACCATCTAACTAACACAAAACAAGTTCCCTAGGGGTAGTCCCTGAGGGAAGTTACCAAACAAAGACCACAACAATAGAGCCCTTGATTGTAAAGTAAGTCGCAGAGATAAACTATAATTATACCTCTAGATGAAAATTTGGGCGGAATTCGCATTGATGCGGCAAAACCCAGGAACCTCCCACAAAACGGAAAAAGCAGCGACGGGGAGGCGGTAGTGATCAAGTTTGATTCTACTGATGATATCCTGGGACGCGTATTTGATAATGGCATTTGACTCGTCATACCGGTTACGAAAGGTGGAGGCATTACGGAAAGTCCAGATCGCATAAAGAATCGATTTGATCAAAAACAGAGCAACTGCGTTCCTCCTCCTGTGGTTGGAAGACCACCGGAAGAAGAAAACAGTAGCCACAGACGCGCGGAAGGTAGTCTGGGTTAAAAGGGAGAGAACAGGTACAAAATGCGCCCATACACGCTTAACTCTGGAACAATTAAGAAAGCAGTGATCGATAGTTTCTTTTCTATTGCAGAAGGCACAGCGATCGGAATCGATGTACCCCCATCGTTTTAAAGAGTCCCTCACCTTGACCGCACGAAGGGTAATGGCCCAGGAAAGATCGTTCTTAAAATTCTCAGATACTGGGTCACGTACTTTGGGCCAAAAGTCAGAAAGACACAGACCAGGGCCCAAAACCATAGACCAAGTACAAGGAAGCAAGGGAGGTGAGGAAGTCCGCTTTAACAGGTGAGTATAAAAAACCTTGGTAGTAAGGGGAGAGTTACTCTTAACTAGACTATCGAATTCCCTTAAATGCTTCAGACAATTCTCATAAAAACCGGTAAGTCTAGATGCGCTAGGAGATAGGTTATCGCGCAAGAAGCGCCACTCCGCCTTAAGAGAGGCCAAGGGCCTCCCGATGAAATATTTACATAAGAAGAAGCTAGAGTCTTCACGCAGGCCAATGGTGGAAATAACGGAAGTGAGGCGAAGTGCAATGCACTTTAACTCTAAATTAGTAACATTTAAGCCCCCGGAGAGGGCTGGAAGGTAACATGTGTTACGACTCACTGTTTCAATTTTTGAACCCCATATGAAAGGCCATATGAGGGAGTTCACCCGCGAGAAGACCCAGCTCGGCGGCTTTAACACTTTAGCGAGATAGAAAAATTTGCTTAAGCCCAAGACGTTAACTATTAAGCTTTTCCCTACAAGCGACAAGGAGCGTGACTTCCACAGACCAATCGATTTCTCTAGCTTATTGATCTTAGGTTGCCAATTGTCTTGTTCAACAGGGACAGTGGCGAAGATGACGCCCAAAATTTTCATTTTTCGCACCCAGGTAAGGCCGAGGGGCGCGTCAGGGCGATCGCGCCACGCACCAAGCCACATAGCTTCCGTCTTGGACTTATTCAGTTTGGCACCAGAGCCCTTCTCGTAGATCGAGATTATATCGAAGAGGCGAACAAGCGAGTTATAATCCTTAACAAGGGAGGTAGTGTCATCGGCATATTGCCGGACTTTAAATTGTCTACCCTTTGCGCCTGGGAGGAGAAAGCCTCTGATGCCACTACAAAGTCTTATTTGGCACGCAAGAGCCTCTACGCACAAGATGTAGAGAAGGGGGGAGAGAGAATCACCCTGTCTCACCCCGCGCATCAACATAATAGGCCTAGAGAGCCAGCCATTTAAGATTATACGCATATTGGCGCCTAAGTAAAAAGTACTAATCCATCTACAGAAATCAGAGCCGAAGCCGAAGCGATCAAGCAATTCCATTAAGAACATCCTATTGACCCGATCGAAGGCCTTTTCTTGGTCGAGGCTAACTAAAATTCCAGTCTCATCCGTTTGAGTAATATACTCAAAGGTATCGCGCAACAAAACCAAGTTATTAGAAATTGTGCGCCCAGGGACTGAACAGGTTTGATCTGGGTCGATGATAGAATCCAAAACTTTGGCCAGACGTAAAGTGATCGCCTTTGAACAGATCTTATAATCGACATTCAACAAAGAAATCGGGCGCCAGTTCTTCAAATCCTTAATATTACCGCGTTTCTTAAAAATTAACCGCGTTATACTAAGTTTCATGGATTCCGCCAATTCTCCGTCAGCAAAGCATTGATTGATAACCTTCAAAAGAAGGGGACCAAGAAGATCCCAAAATTTTAGATAAAATTCAACCGAGAAGCCGTCGGAGCCAGGTGCTTTGTTAAAATTCATGGTCTTAAGGGAGGCAGTAAGCTCAGCGAGGGTGACTGCACCCTCACACACATGGCGATCAGAATCGGAAAGGAAGCTATTAATCCCATTCAGCAAAGTCTCTTTGCATTCGGGATCAATTGGCTCAGCGGAAAAGAGATTAGTGTAAAAATCAAAATGCGCTTGTTCAATTGCCTCACGCGTAAATACTTCAGTCCCGCTCGGGTCTAAGATTGACTTAACATCATTTTTTTCCAAACGCTCTCTTTCTAATTTAAAGAAAAAGCGCGTCGGCTTTTCGCCTTCCTCAAGCCATTGCGCCCGGCTTCTGGTCTTGGCGCCCTCAAGAGAGCGATTAACCAGGGCAGCAAGATGTGACTCAATAGCTAGAATTTCTGAGGAAACAGAAATGTCACCTTGAGCGAGCCTACGTTTCAGGCCAATTAAACGATTAGTCAAAACAACCCGGTCGCGACTGAGCTCTCTACGCTTGGATTTTGCAAACAAACGGATGTCAGCTTTGAGAGAGACCTTAAAAAAGTCCCACCAGGATTTAACAGAACCGAAAGCTGACAGACACGAGGATAAATCGGAAATACGCTCAGACAAATACTGACAAAAGATTTCATCAGAAAGCAGAGAATTATTGAATTTCCAAAGACCTGGCCCACGAGGGGCAGAATCGGCGCAATCAAAAGAGAGGTTAACATAGTCATGATCCGAGAGACAACAAGGTGTAATATCGCATTTTTCGGCGAAATCAACCAATCTGGAGGACAAAAGAAATTTGTCTAAGCGGCCGCCTATTGTGAAATCGGCATTAAACCATGACATTTCACGTTGTTTGCGATGATGTTTACGCCAAATATCAACAAGTTTAAAGGAAGACCGAAAATCAGAAAGGTAGCTCGCGATAGAGATATTGCCGCCGAATTTATCCAGATCACTTTCATAACAATTGAAATCACCACCCAAGATCAAACCGTCCGCAGGGATAAAAAATTCGTGCAAATTCGCAAAAAAGGCCTTACGCTCGGTTAAATTAGTCGGAGCATAAATATTAATTAAATTAATGCGTAACTGCGAAGTTTCAATAAGTACACTTAAAACACGCCCTGATGAGTCTTTTAACCAAGATAAAATTTTGCCGTCAAAACTATTATGAATCAAAATTCCAACACCGCCTTGTTTCCCGACAGCCGGAGACCAAAAACTCTGGCCCGGCCAACGGGAAACAACGCCATTAATAGATTTTTCCTCAGAAAGCAAAGTTTCCTGAAGAAAACAAAGATCGAAGAGGAGACGAAAAATTAAACTCTCCTTACGAGCATTAAAGCCGCGTATATTAATAGACGTTACGTTGAAAATTAAGACTTAAATAACTATTAACAATGTTCCATTTCCAAGATTAATGTTTACCCTTCTTTGGGCCAGCCTTCTTTGCCCTCAGCTCCTGCTTCCGCTTCAAGGAGGTGTAAGCAAGAGTGTCCATATCTTCGGGTTCAGAGCGATCATGCGGGGGAGGAGGAGGAGGGGGGTCCACTGAAGTAGATTTTCTCCCGGAACTGGGTAAAGATGGTCTGGTTGGTTTGCGACCCAGCGCTTCCAAGGCCGCCGGCAAGGGGGCAGGTTTACGCCGTGAAGACTGAACACTCTTGGATGACTTCGCAGGTACCAGAGAGGCATCAGGAGAAGGTGAGGCTTGCGCAGGACCATCAGGGGGGACAGGGGGGACAAGGGGGACGCTATTCATTGAGACATCAAGAGGAGAGTTGTCAGGAGGCTGGACATCTACAGCAGGCTGAGTCAAATCAGGGTTCATCGCATCGACATCGGGGCTCTCAGCAGGAGAAGGAGAAATCTGCGGACCAGGGGGGTTGGGGGCCAAACCTTGTTCCCGCATCCGATTAGCGATTTGCTCCCAGATGAAACCCTGACTATCTAAGAGGTGCTCATCCGAGGATAAAACCGAGGGTTGGCAAGAAGAAACATCAGCCGGAGAAGGGTCAGGGTTATCAGTGTCCTGCGGGGAAGCACGATCTCGCGAGAGGTTATCAAGCGGGACGCTATCACCCACAGGAGACCCAGAAGAATCGCCCGCGGGTATTTCTTCAACGACGACTTCGGCGACATTGTCAGCGGCGTTTCCAGTGGCATTATGAGTGGCATTTTCAGTTGAGCTGGGGCCAGGGACCTGGGGAGGCGGCGGGGCCTGGTACCAGGAGTATGGACAACGGCGGGCAAAATGTTCAGTACTTTTGCAAATACAACAACGAATCTCTTCCTCACAATCACGCGATACATGGCCAAGCTCTTCACAATTAAAACAAACGGTATTTTGACATTCATTAGCAAAATGTCCCGCACGATTACAGCGGCGGCAGGTGTGTTGTTGTCCATCATGTGAGAGACGCACGAGGAACTTACCGAAGCGTAAATAGCTAGGAATAGGATTTTTCACACGCACGCGGTAGTGACGGATCCCATTGTAGACGTGTGAGTTCGAGAACTTTCCACGCCTCGCCGAAAAAACAGTGCAAAATTTAGCCAAGCGCAGTTTGAGAGCATCGTCGGACAACTCATGAGGAGCATCATAGATGTTTAAATACGTTAGGGGCATGTCCTCGTCGTTGATGGCAGAGGTGGAGTCGCGAAAACGAATGGAAACACAGCTCACAAACTTATTTTTGGTCTCTTCGTCGATAAAGGTAATTAACATATCACGAGAAGGGCGGCGTTGTAAACAAACAACCGATTCTCGCGGGATTCCCATTTCTCCCAGCTTATCGAAAACAGATTTTGAGTCCACAAAATGTCCAGCAGAAAAATAAGCCGTACACGGTCTACCAGGAGTAATGTTATCGATACCAAAGTTAGCACGCTCAAAGTCAGTTAAATGGCGACCACGCCCAAGGTAACTCGCAGCTTGAGAGCCAGGCGCGTTTCGAACCAGCGAAGATGAATTTTCTCGTTGTAAGATATCGGCATAAGTCCACACATTTGAATCATCGTCACTCAGTAACAAAGTGTCTCCAGATTGATTAGATATTGTTTCCACATCTACATTTTTTCCATGATCAGAAAATGACATAATAAAAGGAGGATCAAGATAACTTACGCAGCCAAAAGAGGCCGGGCTTTGCGCCCACTGATCAGCAGGAAAACCAAAACTTCGGAACTCCCACCAAAGAACAGATCGCAGCCAAAAGGCCGAGAAGCGATACCGGACCTTCCCTCCCCTAGGAGGGTGGTCCAGGGTTTCCCCCTTTGAGATATGGTGGTCAATATGCTGTCGCCGAGGGGCCTGGAGCCGACTGTAGGCCGACGCCATGGAGCAAGTTGCCGTCGTAGACGCACTTGTTCTACAACACAAGTCCACAAAAATCAGCAGCAAAGTTGATAACGTGCCTCCAGGGGTGAGTGAGATCAAACACCTTTTTGCCCTCCAAAACGAGGCAACATGTTAAAGACCTGTAATGACTCCGTTACTAAGATAGCGCTACAGACACAGGCAGAAAAAAAACGGCTACGTTATCAACATTCGCTCTCCACGTGCATACAACTTGCAGAGAAGTCAAGAAATGCCTGCTAAAAGATTGCTGGTTGCTATTATTGCTTTGCTTTTGCTTTGGTGGCTCGTTTAAAAGACTAAATTTTCAGCCCTTTCTCTTGTCTACGACCATACCACAGGGAAAGCACCGGTTCTCGTCCGATCACCGAAGTTAAGCCCTGTCGGGCGGGGTTAGTACTTGGATGGGTGACCGCCTGGGAATACCCCGTGTTGTAGACTTTTCATTTTCTCGGCCGTTTTATTTTGCATATGTTCATTTTTTCTTTCTTTTACTACCACCTTTGGCTATTCCAGTGGCTGGAAAGCACAAATAACTTTTTACACATTTCAGGAGACTCAAAAGATAGCTAGAAAACATGAAAAGTACCCTTAAAATGATCGCGGGATAAATTAGAATCGAAGTCTCGCGCGCTAACGTTCGCGTGCGAAACGGTTATTTATGACATCAAATTGGCGTGTGTGACATCAAATAATTCGAAGCAAAATGATATTCTGCCTTGCCGAACGGTTTTCAAGCAGCTAAAAGTGCGGAAAACTACGCCAATTCCCAAAGAAATGCGCCCGATCAACAACGGCAAAGCAAACAACACACGCGAGCCGTTGCATATTAACGGTCGACACGAATTCGAGCCGTCAAAACAATTCTATTCATGACTTGACTTGGAGAATGACGGAGGCTCGGACCGTTGTCTAGTTTAGTCAACGAACCACCAACACAACAATCGTAAGGTAGAAATCAACTCACGGTTTGGCCAGCACTTCTCCTGTTACTTTCCTTGTCCTTTGCTCTTTCCATACTGTAAGTCGACGAACGTTACTTCGAGGACAAACTTGGCGGGGATCGAGTCAATGATTGACCGCCTGCCGAAACAAACGCAAATCGGAAAAGCCACCTTCTTCAGTTCAGTACAACATGGATGCATGACAACACGAGTTCCAGCGCACTCGCCTTTTCAGTTGCAGCTGGAAATCCTTGCCTTGCTTGACACGTTCCTTCGTTGTTCACTGTGCCCAGTCGTCCAGCCCGGCCCGGCCAACTGACGAACAAAGCAAAGCGTCAATCATTAACCATCCACCATTCACAGGGCCAACACTTGCACTTTTTCGGGGGCGAGCGCGAACGCAGGCCCCCACTACCAGAAATTATACGCTCGAGTTACCCACATTTGGGGTAATCGCAAGGGTCAACCCGATCGAAGTGCAATGAAAGGGCCTCGCCTTGAGAGGACTGCCTCCTTGATCACAGTACCTCCCGCGTCAGGTAAGTATGAAAATTCTTGACGCGGGGGCCGTCAAAGGCAAACCTCCTTACCTCTATATCCTTGTGGTAGTGCTTTGCGGGCGTGCTAGAACCTCCAGCCTCACTTCTAGGCGGCTCTAGAGTAGCTTCCCTCCTCAGTCTGTGCCTGCCGACAGAGAAAAACGCCAGACATTAGTGTCAGGAGGAGGCTTTCTTTGATTTCTTTCTTTGATTGAATGAAGGTTTCTTCCCCGAGGGGAAGTGGGCCGCACTCGGAGGTAGTGCTATACCGAGGCAACCCGTGGCTGGGACGAGGCAAGCCTCTTTTCCACAGCCCAGTTCCAAAAATCAGTTTAATATATGAGCTGCTCAATGAGCAGCGTATCAGATATTAAGCTGATAAGAACAGATACTACACTTGATCTTAGCCAAAAGGCCGAGAAGCGATACCGGACCTTCCCTCCCCTAGGAGGGTGGTCCAGGGTTTCCCCCTTTGAGATATGGTGGTCAATATGCTGTCGCCGAGGGGCCTGGAGCCGACTGTAGGCCGACGCCATGGAGCAAGTTGCCGTCGTAGACGCACTTGTTCTACAACACAAGTCCACAAAAATCAGCAGCAAAGTTGATAACGTGCCTCCAGGGGTGAGTGAGATCAAACACCTTTTTGCCCTCCAAAACGAGGCAACATGTTAAAGACCTGTAATGACTCCGTTACTAAGATAGCGCTACAGACACAGGCAGAAAAAAAACGGCTACGTTATCAACATTCGCTCTCCACGTGCATACAACTTGCAGAGAAGTCAAGAAATGCCTGCTAAAAGATTGCTGGTTGCTATTATTGCTTTGCTTTTGCTTTGGTGGCTCGTTTAAAAGACTAAATTTTCAGCCCTTTCTCTTGTCTACGACCATACCACAGGGAAAGCACCGGTTCTCGTCCGATCACCGAAGTTAAGCCCTGTCGGGCGGGGTTAGTACTTGGATGGGTGACCGCCTGGGAATACCCCGTGTTGTAGACTTTTCATTTTCTCGGCCGTTTTATTTTGCATATGTTCATTTTTTCTTTCTTTTACTACCACCTTTGGCTATTCCAGTGGCTGGAAAGCACAAATAACTTTTTACACATTTCAGGAGACTCAAAAGATAGCTAGAAAACATGAAAAGTACCCTTAAAATGATCGCGGGATAAATTAGAATCGAAGTCTCGCGCGCTAACGTTCGCGTGCGAAACGGTTATTTATGACATCAAATTGGCGTGTGTGACATCAAATAATTCGAAGCAAAATGATATTCTGCCTTGCCGAACGGTTTTCAAGCAGCTAAAAGTGCGGAAAACTACGCCAATTCCCAAAGAAATGCGCCCGATCAACAACGGCAAAGCAAACAACACACGCGAGCCGTTGCATATTAACGGTCGACACGAATTCGAGCCGTCAAAACAATTCTATTCATGACTTGACTTGGAGAATGACGGAGGCTCGGACCGTTGTCTAGTTTAGTCAACGAACCACCAACACAACAATCGTAAGGTAGAAATCAACTCACGGTTTGGCCAGCACTTCTCCTGTTACTTTCCTTGTCCTTTGCTCTTTCCATACTGTAAGTCGACGAACGTTACTTCGAGGACAAACTTGGCGGGGATCGAGTCAATGATTGACCGCCTGCCGAAACAAACGCAAATCGGAAAAGCCACCTTCTTCAGTTCAGTACAACATGGATGCATGACAACACGAGTTCCAGCGCACTCGCCTTTTCAGTTGCAGCTGGAAATCCTTGCCTTGCTTGACACGTTCCTTCGTTGTTCACTGTGCCCAGTCGTCCAGCCCGGCCCGGCCAACTGACGAACAAAGCAAAGCGTCAATCATTAACCATCCACCATTCACAGGGCCAACACTTGCACTTTTTCGGGGGCGAGCGCGAACGCAGGCCCCCACTACCAGAAATTATACGCTCGAGTTACCCACATTTGGGGTAATCGCAAGGGTCAACCCGATCGAAGTGCAATGAAAGGGCCTCGCCTTGAGAGGACTGCCTCCTTGATCACAGTACCTCCCGCGTCAGGTAAGTATGAAAATTCTTGACGCGGGGGCCGTCAAAGGCAAACCTCCTTACCTCTATATCCTTGTGGTAGTGCTTTGCGGGCGTGCTAGAACCTCCAGCCTCACTTCTAGGCGGCTCTAGAGTAGCTTCCCTCCTCAGTCTGTGCCTGCCGACAGAGAAAAACGCCAGACATTAGTGTCAGGAGGAGGCTTTCTTTGATTTCTTTCTTTGATTGAATGAAGGTTTCTTCCCCGAGGGGAAGTGGGCCGCACTCGGAGGTAGTGCTATACCGAGGCAACCCGTGGCTGGGACGAGGCAAGCCTCTTTTCCACAGCCCAGTTCCAAAAATCAGTTTAATATATGAGCTGCTCAATGAGCAGCGTATCAGATATTAAGCTGATAAGAACAGATACTACACTTGATCTTAGCCAAAAGGCCGAGAAGCGATACCGGACCTTCCCTCCCCTAGGAGGGTGGTCCAGGGTTTCCCCCTTTGAGATATGGTGGTCAATATGCTGTCGCCGAGGGGCCTGGAGCCGACTGTAGGCCGACGCCATGGAGCAAGTTGCCGTCGTAGACGCACTTGTTCTACAACACAAGTCCACAAAAATCAGCAGCAAAGTTGATAACGTGCCTCCAGGGGTGAGTGAGATCAAACACCTTTTTGCCCTCCAAAACGAGGCAACATGTTAAAGACCTGTAATGACTCCGTTACTAAGATAGCGCTACAGACACAGGCAGAAAAAAAACGGCTACGTTATCAACATTCGCTCTCCACGTGCATACAACTTGCAGAGAAGTCAAGAAATGCCTGCTAAAAGATTGCTGGTTGCTATTATTGCTTTGCTTTTGCTTTGGTGGCTCGTTTAAAAGACTAAATTTTCAGCCCTTTCTCTTGTCTACGACCATACCACAGGGAAAGCACCGGTTCTCGTCCGATCACCGAAGTTAAGCCCTGTCGGGCGGGGTTAGTACTTGGATGGGTGACCGCCTGGGAATACCCCGTGTTGTAGACTTTTCATTTTCTCGGCCGTTTTATTTTGCATATGTTCATTTTTTCTTTCTTTTACTACCACCTTTGGCTATTCCAGTGGCTGGAAAGCACAAATAACTTTTTACACATTTCAGGAGACTCAAAAGATAGCTAGAAAACATGAAAAGTACCCTTAAAATGATCGCGGGATAAATTAGAATCGAAGTCTCGCGCGCTAACGTTCGCGTGCGAAACGGTTATTTATGACATCAAATTGGCGTGTGTGACATCAAATAATTCGAAGCAAAATGATATTCTGCCTTGCCGAACGGTTTTCAAGCAGCTAAAAGTGCGGAAAACTACGCCAATTCCCAAAGAAATGCGCCCGATCAACAACGGCAAAGCAAACAACACACGCGAGCCGTTGCATATTAACGGTCGACACGAATTCGAGCCGTCAAAACAATTCTATTCATGACTTGACTTGGAGAATGACGGAGGCTCGGACCGTTGTCTAGTTTAGTCAACGAACCACCAACACAACAATCGTAAGGTAGAAATCAACTCACGGTTTGGCCAGCACTTCTCCTGTTACTTTCCTTGTCCTTTGCTCTTTCCATACTGTAAGTCGACGAACGTTACTTCGAGGACAAACTTGGCGGGGATCGAGTCAATGATTGACCGCCTGCCGAAACAAACGCAAATCGGAAAAGCCACCTTCTTCAGTTCAGTACAACATGGATGCATGACAACACGAGTTCCAGCGCACTCGCCTTTTCAGTTGCAGCTGGAAATCCTTGCCTTGCTTGACACGTTCCTTCGTTGTTCACTGTGCCCAGTCGTCCAGCCCGGCCCGGCCAACTGACGAACAAAGCAAAGCGTCAATCATTAACCATCCACCATTCACAGGGCCAACACTTGCACTTTTTCGGGGGCGAGCGCGAACGCAGGCCCCCACTACCAGAAATTATACGCTCGAGTTACCCACATTTGGGGTAATCGCAAGGGTCAACCCGATCGAAGTGCAATGAAAGGGCCTCGCCTTGAGAGGACTGCCTCCTTGATCACAGTACCTCCCGCGTCAGGTAAGTATGAAAATTCTTGACGCGGGGGCCGTCAAAGGCAAACCTCCTTACCTCTATATCCTTGTGGTAGTGCTTTGCGGGCGTGCTAGAACCTCCAGCCTCACTTCTAGGCGGCTCTAGAGTAGCTTCCCTCCTCAGTCTGTGCCTGCCGACAGAGAAAAACGCCAGACATTAGTGTCAGGAGGAGGCTTTCTTTGATTTCTTTCTTTGATTGAATGAAGGTTTCTTCCCCGAGGGGAAGTGGGCCGCACTCGGAGGTAGTGCTATACCGAGGCAACCCGTGGCTGGGACGAGGCAAGCCTCTTTTCCACAGCCCAGTTCCAAAAATCAGTTTAATATATGAGCTGCTCAATGAGCAGCGTATCAGATATTAAGCTGATAAGAACAGATTTTTTTTTTTTTGTAGAAAAATGCACTTTATTTACAGATAAAAACGAAGGTTACAATGCTGCTCAGGAAGAATAATCGTAGCTATCTAACCCACAGATACAACAACAAATTCCCTAAGGTAGTCCTTGAGGATACATCTCAAGCAAAGTCCACAACGATAGAGTCCTTGATCATGAAGCAGAGGGAGCAAACAGCGCACAGACTAACTAAAAGGCTAATCCGGAGTAAGCAACCATCTAACTAACACAAAACAAGTTCCCTAGGGGTAGTCCCTGAGGGAAGTTACCAAACAAAGACCACAACAATAGAGCCCTTGATTGTAAAGTAAGTCGCAGAGATAAACTATAATTATACCTCTAGATGAAAATTTGGGCGGAATTCGCATTGATGCGGCAAAACCCAGGAACCTCCCACAAAACGGAAAAAGCAGCGACGGGGAGGCGGTAGTGATCAAGTTTGATTCTACTGATGATATCCTGGGACGCGTATTTGATAATGGCATTTGACTCGTCATACCGGTTACGAAAGGTGGAGGCATTACGGAAAGTCCAGATCGCATAAAGAATCGATTTGATCAAAAACAGAGCAACTGCGTTCCTCCTCCTGTGGTTGGAAGACCACCGGAAGAAGAAAACAGTAGCCACAGACGCGCGGAAGGTAGTCTGGGTTAAAAGGGAGAGAACAGGTACAAAATGCGCCCATACACGCTTAACTCTGGAACAATTAAGAAAGCAGTGATCGATAGTTTCTTTTCTATTGCAGAAGGCACAGCGATCGGAATCGATGTACCCCCATCGTTTTAAAGAGTCCCTCACCTTGACCGCACGAAGGGTAATGGCCCAGGAAAGATCGTTCTTAAAATTCTCAGATACTGGGTCACGTACTTTGGGCCAAAAGTCAGAAAGACACAGACCAGGGCCCAAAACCATAGACCAAGTACAAGGAAGCAAGGGAGGTGAGGAAGTCCGCTTTAACAGGTGAGTATAAAAAACCTTGGTAGTAAGGGGAGAGTTACTCTTAACTAGACTATCGAATTCCCTTAAATGCTTCAGACAATTCTCATAAAAACCGGTAAGTCTAGATGCGCTAGGAGATAGGTTATCGCGCAAGAAGCGCCACTCCGCCTTAAGAGAGGCCAAGGGCCTCCCGATGAAATATTTACATAAGAAGAAGCTAGAGTCTTCACGCAGGCCAATGGTGGAAATAACGGAAGTGAGGCGAAGTGCAATGCACTTTAACTCTAAATTAGTAACATTTAAGCCCCCGGAGAGGGCTGGAAGGTAACATGTGTTACGACTCACTGTTTCAATTTTTGAACCCCATATGAAAGGCCATATGAGGGAGTTCACCCGCGAGAAGACCCAGCTCGGCGGCTTTAACACTTTAGCGAGATAGAAAAATTTGCTTAAGCCCAAGACGTTAACTATTAAGCTTTTCCCTACAAGCGACAAGGAGCGTGACTTCCACAGACCAATCGATTTCTCTAGCTTATTGATCTTAGGTTGCCAATTGTCTTGTTCAACAGGGACAGTGGCGAAGATGACGCCCAAAATTTTCATTTTTCGCACCCAGGTAAGGCCGAGGGGCGCGTCAGGGCGATCGCGCCACGCACCAAGCCACATAGCTTCCGTCTTGGACTTATTCAGTTTGGCACCAGAGCCCTTCTCGTAGATCGAGATTATATCGAAGAGGCGAACAAGCGAGTTATAATCCTTAACAAGGGAGGTAGTGTCATCGGCATATTGCCGGACTTTAAATTGTCTACCCTTTGCGCCTGGGAGGAGAAAGCCTCTGATGCCACTACAAAGTCTTATTTGGCACGCAAGAGCCTCTACGCACAAGATGTAGAGAAGGGGGGAGAGAGAATCACCCTGTCTCACCCCGCGCATCAACATAATAGGCCTAGAGAGCCAGCCATTTAAGATTATACGCATATTGGCGCCTAAGTAAAAAGTACTAATCCATCTACAGAAATCAGAGCCGAAGCCGAAGCGATCAAGCAATTCCATTAAGAACATCCTATTGACCCGATCGAAGGCCTTTTCTTGGTCGAGGCTAACTAAAATTCCAGTCTCATCCGTTTGAGTAATATACTCAAAGGTATCGCGCAACAAAACCAAGTTATTAGAAATTGTGCGCCCAGGGACTGAACAGGTTTGATCTGGGTCGATGATAGAATCCAAAACTTTGGCCAGACGTAAAGTGATCGCCTTTGAACAGATCTTATAATCGACATTCAACAAAGAAATCGGGCGCCAATTCTTCAAATCCTTAATATTACCGCGTTTCTTAAAAATTAACCGCGTTATACTAAGTTTCATGGATTCCGCCAATTCTCCGTCAGCAAAGCATTGATTGATAACCTTCAAAAGAAGGGGACCAAGAAGATCCCAAAATTTTAGATAAAATTCAACCGAGAAGCCGTCGGAGCCAGGTGCTTTGTTAAAATTCATGGTCTTAAGGGAGGCAGTAAGCTCAGCGAGGGTGACTGCACCCTCACACACATGGCGATCAGAATCGGAAAGGAAGCTATTAATCCCATTCAGCAAAGTCTCTTTGCATTCGGGATCAATTGGCTCAGCGGAAAAGAGATTAGTGTAAAAATCAAAATGCGCTTGTTCAATTGCCTCACGCGTAAATACTTCAGTCCCGCTCGGGTCTAAGATTGACTTAACATCATTTTTTTCCAAACGCTCTCTTTCTAATTTAAAGAAAAAGCGCGTCGGCTTTTCGCCTTCCTCAAGCCATTGCGCCCGGCTTCTGGTCTTGGCGCCCTCAAGAGAGCGATTAACCAGGGCAGCAAGATGTGACTCAATAGCTAGAATTTCTGAGGAAACAGAAATGTCACCTTGAGCGAGCCTACGTTTCAGGCCAATTAAACGATTAGTCAAAACAACCCGGTCGCGACTGAGCTCTCTACGCTTGGATTTTGCAAACAAACGGATGTCAGCTTTGAGAGAGACCTTAAAAAAGTCCCACCAGGATTTAACAGAACCGAAAGCTGACAGACACGAGGATAAATCGGAAATACGCTCAGACAAATACTGACAAAAGATTTCATCAGAAAGCAGAGAATTATTGAATTTCCAAAGACCTGGCCCACGAGGGGCAGAATCGGCGCAATCAAAAGAGAGGTTAACATAGTCATGATCCGAGAGACAACAAGGTGTAATATCGCATTTTTCGGCGAAATCAACCAATCTGGAGGACAAAAGAAATTTGTCTAAGCGGCCGCCTATTGTGAAATCGGCATTAAACCATGACATTTCACGTTGTTTGCGATGATGTTTACGCCAAATATCAACAAGTTTAAAGGAAGACCGAAAATCAGAAAGGTAGCTCGCGATAGAGATATTGCCGCCGAATTTATCCAGATCACTTTCATAACAATTGAAATCACCACCCAAGATCAAACCGTCCGCAGGGATAAAAAATTCGTGCAAATTCGCAAAAAAGGCCTTACGCTCGGTTAAATTAGTCGGAGCATAAATATTAATTAAATTAATGCGTAACTGCGAAGTTTCAATAAGTACACTTAAAACACGCCCTGATGAGTCTTTTAACCAAGATAAAATTTTGCCGTCAAAACTATTATGAATCAAAATTCCAACACCGCCTTGTTTCCCGACAGCCGGAGACCAAAAACTCTGGCCTGGCCAACGGGAAATAACGCCATTAATAGATTTTTCCTCAGAAAGCAAAGTTTCCTGAAGAAAACAAAGATCGAAGAGGAGACGAAAAATTAAACTCTCCTTACGAGCATTAAAGCCGCGTATATTAATAGACGTTACGTTGAAAATTAAGACTTAAATAACTATTAACAATGTTCCATTTCCAAGATTAATGTTTACCCTTCTTTGGGCCAGCCTTCTTTGCCCTCAGCTCCTGCTTCCGCTTCAAGGAGGTGTAAGCAAGAGTGTCCATATCTTCGGGTTCAGAGCGATCATGCGGGGGAGGAGGAGGAGGGGGGTCCACTGAAGTAGATTTTCTCCCGGAACTGGGTAAAGATGGTCTGGTTGGTTTGCGACCCAGCGCTTCCAAGGCCGCCGGCAAGGGGGCAGGTTTACGCCGTGAAGACTGAACACTCTTGGATGACTTCGCAGGTACCAGAGAGGCATCAGGAGAAGGTGAGGCTTGCGCAGGACCATCAGGGGGGACAGGGGGGACAAGGGGGACGCTATTCATTGAGACATCAAGAGGAGAGTTGTCAGGAGGCTGGACATCTACAGCAGGCTGAGTCAAATCAGGGTTCATCGCATCGACATCGGGGCTCTCAGCAGGAGAAGGAGAAATCTGCGGACCAGGGGGGTTGGGGGCCAAACCTTGTTCCCGCATCCGATTAGCGATTTGCTCCCAGATGAAACCCTGACTATCTAAGAGGTGCTCATCCGAGGATAAAACCGAGGGTTGGCAAGAAGAAACATCAGCCGGAGAAGGGTCAGGGTTATCAGTGTCCTGCGGGGAAGCACGATCTCGCGAGAGGTTATCAAGCGGGACGCTATCACCCACAGGAGACCCAGAAGAATCGCCCGCGGGTATTTCTTCAACGACGACTTCGGCGACATTGTCAGCGGCGTTTCCAGTGGCACTATGAGTGGCATTTTCAGTTGAGCTGGGGCCAGGGACCTGGGGAGGCGGCGGGGCCTGGTACCAGGAGTATGGACAACGGCGGGCAAAATGTTCTGTACTTTTGCAAATACAACAACGAATCTCTTCCTCACAATCACGCGATACATGGCCAAGCTCTTCACAATTAAAACAAACGGTATTTTGACATTCATTAGCAAAATGTCCCGCACGATTACAGCGGCGGCAGGTGTGTTGTTGTCCATCATGTGAGAGACGCACGAGGAACTTACCGAAGCGTAAATAGCTAGGAATAGGATTTTTCACACGCACGCGGTAGTGACGGATCCCATTGTAGACGTGTGAGTTCGAGAACTTTCCACGCCTCGCCGAAAAAACAGTGCAAAATTTAGCCAAGCGCAGTTTGAGAGCATCGTCGGACAACTCATGAGGAGCATCATAGATGTTTAAATACGTTAGGGGCATGTCCTCGTCGTTGATGGCAGAGGTGGAGTCGCGAAAACGAATGGAAACACAGCCCACAAACTTATTTTTGGTCTCTTCGTCGATAAAGGTAATTAACATATCACGAGAAGGGCGGCGTTGTAAACAAACAACCGATTCTCGCGGGATTCCCATTTCTCCCAGCTTATCGAAAACAGATTTTGAGTCCACAAAATGTCCAGCAGAAAAATAAGCCGTACACGGTCTACCAGGAGTAATGTTATCGATACCAAAGTTAGCACGCTCAAAGTCAGTTAAATGGCGACCACGCCCAAGGTAACTCGCAGCTTGAGAGCCAGGCGCGCTTCGAACCAGCGAAGATGAATTTTCTCGTTGTAAGATATCGGCATAAGTCCACACATTTGAATCATCGTCACTCAGTAACAAAGTGTCTCCAGATTGATTAGATATTGTTTCCACATCTACATTTTTTCCATGATCAGAAAATGACATAATAAAAGGAGGATCAAGATAACTTACGCAGCCAAAAGAGGCCGGGCTTTGCGCCCACTGATCAGCAGGAAAACCAAAACTTCGGAACTCCCACCAAAGAACAGATCGCAGCCAAAAGGCCGAGAAGCGATACCGGACCTTCCCTCCCCTAGGAGGGTGGTCCAGGGTTTCCCCCTTTGAGATATGGTGGTCAATATGCTGTCGCCGAGGGGCCTGGAGCCGACTGTAGGCCGACGCCATGGAGCAAGTTGCCGTCGTAGACGCACTTGTTCTACAACACAAGTCCACAAAAATCAGCAGCAAAGTTGATAACGTGCCTCCAGGGGTGAGTGAGATCAAACACCTTTTTGCCCTCCAAAACGAGGCAACATGTTAAAGACCTGTAATGACTCCGTTACTAAGATAGCGCTACAGACACAGGCAGAAAAAAAACGGCTACGTTATCAACATTCGCTCTCCACGTGCATACAACTTGCAGAGAAGTCAAGAAATGCCTGCTAAAAGATTGCTGGTTGCTATTATTGCTTTGCTTTTGCTTTGGTGGCTCGTTTAAAAGACTAAATTTTCAGCCCTTTCTCTTGTCTACGACCATACCACAGGGAAAGCACCGGTTCTCGTCCGATCACCGAAGTTAAGCCCTGTCGGGCGGGGTTAGTACTTGGATGGGTGACCGCCTGGGAATACCCCGTGTTGTAGACTTTTCATTTTCTCGGCCGTTTTATTTTGCATATGTTCATTTTTTCTTTCTTTTACTACCACCTTTGGCTATTCCAGTGGCTGGAAAGCACAAATAACTTTTTACACATTTCAGGAGACTCAAAAGATAGCTAGAAAACATGAAAAGTACCCTTAAAATGATCGCGGGATAAATTAGAATCGAAGTCTCGCGCGCTAACGTTCGCGTGCGAAACGGTTATTTATGACATCAAATTGGCGTGTGTGACATCAAATAATTCGAAGCAAAATGATATTCTGCCTTGCCGAACGGTTTTCAAGCAGCTAAAAGTGCGGAAAACTACGCCAATTCCCAAAGAAATGCGCCCGATCAACAACGGCAAAGCAAACAACACACGCGAGCCGTTGCATATTAACGGTCGACACGAATTCGAGCCGTCAAAACAATTCTATTCATGACTTGACTTGGAGAATGACGGAGGCTCGGACCGTTGTCTAGTTTAGTCAACGAACCACCAACACAACAATCGTAAGGTAGAAATCAACTCACGGTTTGGCCAGCACTTCTCCTGTTACTTTCCTTGTCCTTTGCTCTTTCCATACTGTAAGTCGACGAACGTTACTTCGAGGACAAACTTGGCGGGGATCGAGTCAATGATTGACCGCCTGCCGAAACAAACGCAAATCGGAAAAGCCACCTTCTTCAGTTCAGTACAACATGGATGCATGACAACACGAGTTCCAGCGCACTCGCCTTTTCAGTTGCAGCTGGAAATCCTTGCCTTGCTTGACACGTTCCTTCGTTGTTCACTGTGCCCAGTCGTCCAGCCCGGCCCGGCCAACTGACGAACAAAGCAAAGCGTCAATCATTAACCATCCACCATTCACAGGGCCAACACTTGCACTTTTTCGGGGGCGAGCGCGAACGCAGGCCCCCACTACCAGAAATTATACGCTCGAGTTACCCACATTTGGGGTAATCGCAAGGGTCAACCCGATCGAAGTGCAATGAAAGGGCCTCGCCTTGAGAGGACTGCCTCCTTGATCACAGTACCTCCCGCGTCAGGTAAGTTTTTTTTGTATTTTAGGCGGTTCGATGGGCGGAGTGCAATGCCCACCTTCCATTAAATACGATTAAAAAAGCTAAAAGAACCGCCAAGGTAAGGGGGCACCCTCATACGAGGCCGGCCCGCCAACTTCGCCGGGGAGTCGAACCCCGCCTCACCTACAGAATTAAAAAGACTACATAAAAGCAGAGGATAAAAGCCTATGTACAAGATGATAACAACGTGTCAACAGTACAACCAACAAAGGCGACCGAGCAGCGAGGAACACGTTACAAAGACAATGAACCCAAATTAGGGTTGAACTAGGTAGACAATTTAAGGTAAGTTAAAAGGCAACACAGAACAACCATTAAGGCGACTGAGCTGCAAAAGACAGTCCAGAACAGGACAAAGCTGAGAAAACTACAGTACTACCAATTAAGGCGACCATACAGCAAAGAGAGTCCAGAATAGGACTAAGCAAAACGAGCTACAGTACAAGGACAGTCTAGAATAGGACAAAGCTAGGAAAACTACAGTACTACCAATTAAGGCGACCATACAGCAAAGAGAGTCCAGAAAAGGGCTAAGCTATGTAAACTATGTAAACCACAGTACAACCAACAAAGGCGACCATGCAGCAAAGACAGTCCAGAATGGGACTAAGCTATGTAAACCACAGCAGGGAGCAAAGACAGTCCAGAGTGGGACTTAGCTATGTAAACCACAGTGCAACCAACAAAGGCGACCATGTAGCAAAGACAGTCCAGTATGGGACTAAGCTATGTAAACCACAGTACAACCAGCAAAGGCGACCATGCAGCAAAGATAAGCTTAAAGACGAAGATCAAAAACTTCCCCAGAGACAATGCCAATGACACCATTGGCACCCCATTGACGGTTGAAAAAGCGACGGCGGCGAGAAGAGATGAAGCGCTTGAAAAACAGAGGTAAGTAAAAACGAGTTCGAGACTTGAGGCATGCCAGAAGCTTAAGAGCACTTGGCCGCTCAGAGCGAAAACGGAAGTCGTTACGCTGAGACCAGACAAGGAATTTGCACACATTTAGAAGGTAGGCAAAGACCTTGGGAACACAACGGAACTCATCGCTACTGAAACCAAAAAGCATGTGCCGCAATTCAATGGGAGGGGCCAGAGGAGAAGCCAAAAAGAGAAGAGACTGGATCCAAGCAATTCCACTTTGAGCGAGAGGGCAAGAAAAAAAGAGATGGTCAGAGCTTTCAAGATGAAAGCCACAAAAACATGCTTTGGGGATGTCATAACCAAAAGAACAAAGCCTCTCAGCTGTGTATAAGACGCCATGAGCAATTTTCCAATTTAGGTCGATAACTTGCCTATCAAGAGGCAAGAAAAAGAGAGATTGCCAGGTCGAGAGCCAATCCAGATTAGGAAAAGCCTGACGGAACTTGACAACGCAATGTGGACGGCAAGGATTCAGGGAGAGCAGGAGCTGATAACACAGCTTGCAGGTGATGGACTCGACAGGAATTGGACGAGTCATCGAAGAGGCAACAACAAGACCAGAAGGAGACCCAGAGCCACCAAGAGCACGCCAAGCCTTGAGCAAAGCGGCATAGAAAGGAGGTAAGACATCAGGGTCAAAATTAAAAGGATCAGAAAAGACTTCCAAGGGGGAGGCATTAAAAAAGAAAGTAAACCAAAAAGTCATCAGGCCAACCCAACCACTGGGAGAAGACGCGAAACGTTTAATCCACTGAACAAGGAGCGACTGTACCTTGAAATCAGTGGACACAACAGAAAAGCCACCATTCTCGTGAGAATGAAAGACGACGTTTCGAGCTACAAGATCCCTTTTGCCGCTCCAGAAAAACTTAAAGACAAGCGAATTAAGTTCCGACAAGGCCCAAGGAGGCATTGGGACCAAAGAAGCAATATACCATACCCTAGACAGGGCAAGTGCATTGGAGACAATGGCCTTACCACCATAGGATAGAGTCCTGGAGCGCCAAGAGTTCAGACATTTCTCCACCGCCTCAATACGGGGAAGCCAGTTAGAATCGTCCATGAGGCCGTTTCCAAGAAAGACCCCCAGCACCTTGATTTTAACAGACGACCATGCAATTGGCACAGGAGAATCGGAGCGATTACGCCAAGCACCAAGCCACAGACCCTCACATTTAGAAAGATTGAGCTTAGAGCCAGTTCCCTTTTCAAACCTCTCATAAGTGGAGAAGACAGCACGAGTAGCATCATCCGAAGTCGAGATAACAGAAGTGTCATCAGCATACAGGGAAAGGACCGGCAAAGGGTCAGGGATCCCACGTAGCCTTAAGCCAACAATAGATGGATGCGAACGCAAGTTGGCAGCCAAAACCTCGATGGATATAACGTAGAGCAAGGGTGACAAAGGGCACCCTTGACGCACACCGCGAGACGGCCAGAACGGATTACTGGTATAACCATTGATAAGGATAGCACTACGAATGTTAGAATAAAGAAGCTTGACCCAAGATATAAAAGAAGGACCGAAGCCCATGTGATTTAGAGTAGAAAGGAGAAAATTCCAATCAACCCTGTCAAAAGCTTTTTCTTGGTCAAGAGCCAAAATCGCAGCCGGAAGGTTATTATCATTTACATAATGGACAACGTCTCTCAGCAAGGCAACATTTTCTCCGATGTAACGCCCTCGAACCCCACAGGTCTGGTCAGGATGGATGACATGCTGCAGGACCTTAAGAAGACGGCCAGCAAGGGCACGTGCGCACAGCTTATAATCCACATTAAGAAGACTAATGGGACGCCAGTTTTTATGAAGTAGTCTATCCCCTTTTTTATAAATTAAAGAGATCAAAGCAACCCTCTGGGAAGATGACAAGCAGCCCAAGTCAAGAGAGGCATTAAGAACCTCAACTAGATCAGGCCCAAGAATGTCCCAGAATGTGATGTAGAATTCCATGGGAAGGCCATCAGATCCAGGAGATTTACCCCTAGCCATGCCATTGAGGGCAGCATGCACCTCACTGACAGTGAGGTAGCCCTCACAATCACTCGCTTGCTCCACAGAAAGGGAGGATGAGAGATGAGACAACAGATCAGCTTGAATATCACTGTCGATATCATCAGCAGAGAAGAGTGACGAGTAGAAGTCCGTCCAAGATTTACAAATGCTATCTAAGTCAGAGACTATAGAGCCATCAGAATTTTTCATAGCGGAAATCCAATCAAGAGTTCCTCTTTTCCTTTCTAGCTTTAAGAAATAACGCGAGGAGGTCTCACCCTCCTCAGCCCACTTGACTCTGGAGCGAACCTTTGCTCCCTGCGCAGCAGAGAGATCAAGAGCAGCTATTTTAGAGGAAACATTTTGATAAATGGGCAAGAAAGAGACATGCCCCTGATCGATTTTGGACTTCAAATGATCCGCAAGAGCACTAAGGACGGACCGAGACATGTTCTGACGTTGGGACTTCTCTTTGCAATACTTAATGGCAAGACCTTTGATTCGTTCTTTACCTCGATCCCACCAGGAGAGGAGGGAGTCAAAGGAGTTCTTTTTGAGCTTCCAAGCCAGCCAGAAGGACTTGATAGAAGCTACAAAGTCAGCATCGGCGAGGACAGATGAGTTGAGCTTCCATCTACCTGGACCACGAGGAATTGGTTCCGGGATTGAGACCTTAAGGACAACAGCAGAGTGGTCCGAGAAGGGGCAAGACAAGATTTGACAAGAATCCACCCGATGAAGCCAAGAATGAGGGCACCCAACTAAATCAATGCGGGAAGAAGAAGTCCCATCCGGCTTAAGCCAAGTGAAGGCAGCCGTAGTGGGGTGCAACGAGCGCCAGATGTCGATGACACAACAGTCGCGAAAAAGATCTCCAAGAGTAAGAGAACTCTCACGAGAGGTGTCAAAAAGGTTAACTCCACGGCGATCAAGAGACCGATCGAAAACCGCATTGAAATCCCCACACAGCACAGTGGGCACCACAGGATCAATTTGGTCGGCACAATAAGCAAAGAAATCATTCCGCTCAGGATTCCTATTTGGGGCGTAAACACAGGCAACGCCAAAGGTCACATCGTTTTGAGAGAAATGCGCCATGATAAAACGACCCTCACTGTCAAAAGCAACCTTAGACAAAGAGAAGGTCGATCTGTATAAGATGACAGAACCACAGGAGCGAGTGGATCCTGGAGAAGATACGGTCAAAAATCCGTATGAAGAGAACCAGGAGTCACACTCAAAACAGCTAGAGACATGAGTCTCCTGCAAGCAGACAAAATCAACGGCGAGGTGGCTAAGCCACTGCAAAAAAGACAAACGTTTGTTATGGTCACGCAGACCATTAACATTAATTGTCAAAAAAGAAGCCATGTTTAGGTCTTTCTGGCGCGAGGCCTACTCGACAGAGGCCTGTCGGATGCAACTACAGGTAGCTTAGAGTGAGAGCCAGACCTCTGCAGAGACTGACTACCAACCCTAGAATTAACCGACACAGGTGATGACCGGTTCTTCTGCAAAAGCTTGCCAACTACACTCCTGGCTTTAGTCTTGAGTTCTCTAGTCCCGTAAGACGAGGATGAAAGACCAGGGGAGGATTGGGAAGAAACCAACCCTGGACTAACATCCGGTGCAGCAGGCTCAACGCTCCGAAGGATGCTCTGACTCAGGGAGCCAGCATCCCCTTCATCAACCACAGCCTCAACAACCTTACAATCCTCTCGCACAACAACAGCAACAGTAGCAGCAGTAACAGAAGCCTCAGCAGCAATACACTGGGAATCACTAACTTCAGCAACAGCCGGGGCAACATCCTCAGACATAGGCTGCCCACAAGTAAAAAGATAGCCATCGGCAGGAGACACTTGATTAGAGTCACTAGCCTGAACAGCAGGAGGGTCCCCCCTGGAGAGACCAACAGAGGGGTCTCCACCAGAGGGATCAGCAGGGGGGTCTCCCCCAGAAGAATCGACAGCGACGGCTCGCGACGAAGCCGTATTAGCGTCGGCGATAGAGGCAAAAGAGGTGTAGCCATCAGAGGTTGGGACCGGCGCAGGACCACTCTGGCCACCGGAGGCCTGCCCCGGTGGAGGATCATCCCGACCAGAGGCCTGCCCGGACGATGAATTTGCACTACCGGCAGCCGAGCCCCACGCATTTGTACAATGGCGGGCAAAATGCCCAGAAACCCCACAGCGACGACACTTGTCCTTGTTGGGACAATCAGCGGACTTATGACCCTGCACAGCACAGAGGTTACAGACAAGGGGCTGGCCCTTGTACCACACTCTACATTGATAACCACCAATGGTCAAAGTACGGGGCGGGGAAGAAGACAAAGCGACAGAAACAAGCCGCGTTCCCGTGAAGATGTTCGGGTCTGAAATATACTTTTGTTTTTTAACATTCTTGACTTCACCGAAGTCGGAACAGACCCGAGCGATGTCACCATCATCCTCCTCATAGGGATAGTCAAAAATGTGAAGGGAGGTGAGAGGAGGACCTCCCCCAAGAATGGGGCACCGCAACCCAAAAAGCGTGACACTAGAGTTTTCCATAGCATGCCTGAAACCATCACTAGTGGTGAAAGAAACCCTCACCACGTCGTAACCAATTTGGACAGCAATTACTCCGTACAGGCTGAAACAGTCAAAGACAGCCTTCATAATCTCGTCCTTAGACTTGCCAACCAATTTGCGACCAATTTGGATGTTAACAGTTTTGGCCAGACGCATGATAAGAGATTAAAGTAATTGGATTGAAACTAAATAATACAAATAAGGAGTTATAGATACTAAATATTAAGAGCAAGACTTTTGCTTACTCACACAGTTATAAAGAACTTTAAATAGCCAAATTATTAAGAGTAAGACTGTTGCTTACCCAAACAATAATAAATTATAAATTATTAAGAGCAAGACTTAATTGCTCAAGCAGCTATAAATACTAAATATTAAGAGTAAGACTTTTGCTTACTCACACAACTATAAAGAACAAACAATTATAAATTATAAACTATTAAGAGCCGGACTTTGCCCACTCAAACAGCTCTAAATTATTTTAAATTCGGAAAAAATTAAGAGCAAGACTTTTGCTTACTCGAGAAATAATAAATTACAAATTATTAAGAGTAAGACTGTTGCTTACCCAAACAATAATAAATTATAAATTATTAAGAGCAAGACTTAATTGCTCAAGCAGTTATAACTACTAAATATTAAGAGTAAGACTTTTGCTTACTCACACAATTATGAAGAACAAACAATTATAAATTATAAACTAGTAAGAGCCGGACACTCAAACAACTCTAAATTATTTTAAATTCGGAAAAAATCAAGAGCAAGACTTTTGCTTACTCGAGAAATAATAAATTACAAAATACCAAGAGTAAGACTTTTGCTTACTCAAAAAACAAGTATGAAATAAAGACAAGTGACAGACTTTTGCTGCCTTAAAATTACTAATATAAACGAAGAAAGCGCGCGAAAAAGAACGCCGAAAAAATTAAGCCGGATGGGTGAAAACAGACACAAAAAAGCGCGCGAAAAAACAGACACGCAAAAAGAAATTAAGCCGGATGGGTGAAAATAGACACAAAAAAGCGCGCGAAAAAACAGACACGCAAAAAGAAGTTAAGCCGGATGGGTGAAGGAAACACCCAGAAACACACTAGATAAGCCTGCGAAGTAAAAAGGGGGAATACAAAGGCAAGCAAACGCCAAGGGAAAAGGCCAGATGCAAAAACAAGCGAGCGCCAAGGGAAAAGAGGCTAGAACGAAAACAAGCAGCGCCAAGGGAAACGGAAACAATAAAGGGCAGAAAGGCCGAAAACAAAGGCCGAGCTCGGCGAAAAAACAAGCACAAGGTAGATAAAATTATTTAGCCCACAAAAATGAACCAGGGACTAAATAAGAAACGGACAAAAAATGAAGCGACGAACAAGAAAAGCAATAAACGAAGCCGGACGAAAAAACGTAGCGACAACGAAACTAAACAAGCTATGTAAGCAAGCTATACAAAGCGGCGCGTGAAGGTGAGAACCACACCCTCACAAGGCAAGAACAAAATGAGCAAGCAAAATAACAAAAACCTCAAAGATCAACGATCAGTGAGGAAAACAGAAACAAGTCGGATTTAACGATCAGGGATCGAAAAGTATCGAAACTGGTACAAAGTCCCAAATAGGAAAAAAGCAAGCGTGAAACAAGCAAAATGAAAGCCGCGAGTGAAGGTGACAACCACACCCACACAAAGCGGCAAGCAAATAACGTAAACAAGAAAGGAAAAAAAAAACCTCAAAGATCAAAAATCTAAGAGGGAAAAACGCAAATAAAATGAACTAAACGATCAGAGATCGAGAAGTATCGGTAAAGGTACAAAGTGCCAGATAAAACGAACGAAAATAAGGTAGAACGCAGAAGTCCTTCTACCACTAGATTAAATATTCACCAGCAAAAATATATAACGCCAACAGAGCAAACAAAAGAACAATAAAGATGGATAAATAAATATGTGCACTCACGAAAACAATTGATTTCTCTCTTTTTTCTCGGAATCCGCAGAGGGACAGACACTTACCAAAAGCCCAAAAGCCCGCGTCAGGTAAGTATGAAAATTCTTGACGCGGGGGCCGTCAAAGGCAAACCTCCTTACCTCTATATCCTTGTGGTAGTGCTTTGCGGGCGTGCTAGAACCTCCAGCCTCACTTCTAGGCGGCTCTAGAGTAGCTTCCCTCCTCAGTCTGTGCCTGCCGACAGAGAAAAACGCCAGACATTAGTGTCAGGAGGAGGCTTTCTTTGATTTCTTTCTTTGATTGAATGAAGGTTTCTTCCCCGAGGGGAAGTGGGCCGCACTCGGAGGTAGTGCTATACCGAGGCAACCCGTGGCTGGGACGAGGCAAGCCTCTTTTCCACAGCCCAGTTCCAAAAATCAGTTTAATATATGAGCTGCTCAATGAGCAGCGTATCAGATATTAAGCTGATAAGAACAGATACTACACTTGATCTTAGCCAAAAGGCCGAGAAGCGATACCGGACCTTCCCTCCCCTAGGAGGGTGGTCCAGGGTTTCCCCCTTTGAGATATGGTGGTCAATATGCTGTCGCCGAGGGGCCTGGAGCCGACTGTAGGCCGACGCCATGGAGCAAGTTGCCGTCGTAGACGCACTTGTTCTACAACACAAGTCCACAAAAATCAGCAGCAAAGTTGATAACGTGCCTCCAGGGGTGAGTGAGATCAAACACCTTTTTGCCCTCCAAAACGAGGCAACATGTTAAAGACCTGTAATGACTCCGTTACTAAGATAGCGCTACAGACACAGGCAGAAAAAAAACGGCTACGTTATCAACATTCGCTCTCCACGTGCATACAACTTGCAGAGAAGTCAAGAAATGCCTGCTAAAAGATTGCTGGTTGCTATTATTGCTTTGCTTTTGCTTTGGTGGCTCGTTTAAAAGACTAAATTTTCAGCCCTTTCTCTTGTCTACGACCATACCACAGGGAAAGCACCGGTTCTCGTCCGATCACCGAAGTTAAGCCCTGTCGGGCGGGGTTAGTACTTGGATGGGTGACCGCCTGGGAATACCCCGTGTTGTAGACTTTTCATTTTCTCGGCCGTTTTATTTTGCATATGTTCATTTTTTCTTTCTTTTACTACCACCTTTGGCTATTCCAGTGGCTGGAAAGCACAAATAACTTTTTACACATTTCAGGAGACTCAAAAGATAGCTAGAAAACATGAAAAGTACCCTTAAAATGATCGCGGGATAAATTAGAATCGAAGTCTCGCGCGCTAACGTTCGCGTGCGAAACGGTTATTTATGACATCAAATTGGCGTGTGTGACATCAAATAATTCGAAGCAAAATGATATTCTGCCTTGCCGAACGGTTTTCAAGCAGCTAAAAGTGCGGAAAACTACGCCAATTCCCAAAGAAATGCGCCCGATCAACAACGGCAAAGCAAACAACACACGCGAGCCGTTGCATATTAACGGTCGACACGAATTCGAGCCGTCAAAACAATTCTATTCATGACTTGACTTGGAGAATGACGGAGGCTCGGACCGTTGTCTAGTTTAGTCAACGAACCACCAACACAACAATCGTAAGGTAGAAATCAACTCACGGTTTGGCCAGCACTTCTCCTGTTACTTTCCTTGTCCTTTGCTCTTTCCATACTGTAAGTCGACGAACGTTACTTCGAGGACAAACTTGGCGGGGATCGAGTCAATGATTGACCGCCTGCCGAAACAAACGCAAATCGGAAAAGCCACCTTCTTCAGTTCAGTACAACATGGATGCATGACAACACGAGTTCCAGCGCACTCGCCTTTTCAGTTGCAGCTGGAAATCCTTGCCTTGCTTGACACGTTCCTTCGTTGTTCACTGTGCCCAGTCGTCCAGCCCGGCCCGGCCAACTGACGAACAAAGCAAAGCGTCAATCATTAACCATCCACCATTCACAGGGCCAACACTTGCACTTTTTCGGGGGCGAGCGCGAACGCAGGCCCCCA
Source organism: Orbicella franksi (assembly GCF_964199315.1). Taxonomy (NCBI): domain Eukaryota; kingdom Metazoa; phylum Cnidaria; class Anthozoa; order Scleractinia; family Merulinidae; genus Orbicella; species Orbicella franksi. Next base: position 4,891,438 of record NC_138145.1, on the reverse strand, counting down.
CTACCAGAAATTATACGCTCGAGTTACCCACATTTGGGGTAATCGCAAGGGTCAACCCGATCGAAGTGCAATGAAAGGGCCTCGCCTTGAGAGGACTGCCTCCTTGATCACAGTACCTCCCGCGTCAGGTAAGTTTTTTTTGTATTTTAGGCGGTTCGATGGGCGGAGTGCAATGCCCACCTTCCATTAAATACGATTAAAAAAGCTAAAAGAACCGCCAAGGTAAGGGGGCACCCTCATACGAGGCCGGCCCGCCAACTTCGCCGGGGAGTCGAACCCCGCCTCACCTACAGAATTAAAAAGACTACATAAAAGCAGAGGATAAAAGCCTATGTACAAGATGATAACAACGTGTCAACAGTACAACCAACAAAGGCGACCGAGCAGCGAGGAACACGTTACAAAGACAATGAACCCAAATTAGGGTTGAACTAGGTAGACAATTTAAGGTAAGTTAAAAGGCAACACAGAACAACCATTAAGGCGACTGAGCTGCAAAAGACAGTCCAGAACAGGACAAAGCTGAGAAAACTACAGTACTACCAATTAAGGCGACCATACAGCAAAGAGAGTCCAGAATAGGACTAAGCAAAACGAGCTACAGTACAAGGACAGTCTAGAATAGGACAAAGCTAGGAAAACTACAGTACTACCAATTAAGGCGACCATACAGCAAAGAGAGTCCAGAAAAGGGCTAAGCTATGTAAACTATGTAAACCACAGTACAACCAACAAAGGCGACCATGCAGCAAAGACAGTCCAGAATGGGACTAAGCTATGTAAACCACAGCAGGGAGCAAAGACAGTCCAGAGTGGGACTTAGCTATGTAAACCACAGTGCAACCAACAAAGGCGACCATGTAGCAAAGACAGTCCAGTATGGGACTAAGCTATGTAAACCACAGTACAACCAGCAAAGGCGACCATGCAGCAAAGATAAGCTTAAAGACGAAGATCAAAAACTTCCCCAGAGACAATGCCAATGACACCATTGGCACCCCATTGACGGTTGAAAAAGCGACGGCGGCGAGAAGAGATGAAGCGCTTGAAAAACAGAGGTAAGTAAAAACGAGTTCGAGACTTGAGGCATGCCAGAAGCTTAAGAGCACTTGGCCGCTCAGAGCGAAAACGGAAGTCGTTACGCTGAGACCAGACAAGGAATTTGCACACATTTAGAAGGTAGGCAAAGACCTTGGGAACACAACGGAACTCATCGCTACTGAAACCAAAAAGCATGTGCCGCAATTCAATGGGAGGGGCCAGAGGAGAAGCCAAAAAGAGAAGAGACTGGATCCAAGCAATTCCACTTTGAGCGAGAGGGCAAGAAAAAAAGAGATGGTCAGAGCTTTCAAGATGAAAGCCACAAAAACATGCTTTGGGGATGTCATAACCAAAAGAACAAAGCCTCTCAGCTGTGTATAAGACGCCATGAGCAATTTTCCAATTTAGGTCGATAACTTGCCTATCAAGAGGCAAGAAAAAGAGAGATTGCCAGGTCGAGAGCCAATCCAGATTAGGAAAAGCCTGACGGAACTTGACAACGCAATGTGGACGGCAAGGATTCAGGGAGAGCAGGAGCTGATAACACAGCTTGCAGGTGATGGACTCGACAGGAATTGGACGAGTCATCGAAGAGGCAACAACAAGACCAGAAGGAGACCCAGAGCCACCAAGAGCACGCCAAGCCTTGAGCAAAGCGGCATAGAAAGGAGGTAAGACATCAGGGTCAAAATTAAAAGGATCAGAAAAGACTTCCAAGGGGGAGGCATTAAAAAAGAAAGTAAACCAAAAAGTCATCAGGCCAACCCAACCACTGGGAGAAGACGCGAAACGTTTAATCCACTGAACAAGGAGCGACTGTACCTTGAAATCAGTGGACACAACAGAAAAGCCACCATTCTCGTGAGAATGAAAGACGACGTTTCGAGCTACAAGATCCCTTTTGCCGCTCCAGAAAAACTTAAAGACAAGCGAATTAAGTTCCGACAAGGCCCAAGGAGGCATTGGGACCAAAGAAGCAATATACCATACCCTAGACAGGGCAAGTGCATTGGAGACAATGGCCTTACCACCATAGGATAGAGTCCTGGAGCGCCAAGAGTTCAGACATTTCTCCACCGCCTCAATACGGGGAAGCCAGTTAGAATCGTCCATGAGGCCGTTTCCAAGAAAGACCCCCAGCACCTTGATTTTAACAGACGACCATGCAATTGGCACAGGAGAATCGGAGCGATTACGCCAAGCACCAAGCCACAGACCCTCACATTTAGAAAGATTGAGCTTAGAGCCAGTTCCCTTTTCAAACCTCTCATAAGTGGAGAAGACAGCACGAGTAGCATCATCCGAAGTCGAGATAACAGAAGTGTCATCAGCATACAGGGAAAGGACCGGCAAAGGGTCAGGGATCCCACGTAGCCTTAAGCCAACAATAGATGGATGCGAACGCAAGTTGGCAGCCAAAACCTCGATGGATATAACGTAGAGCAAGGGTGACAAAGGGCACCCTTGACGCACACCGCGAGACGGCCAGAACGGATTACTGGTATAACCATTGATAAGGATAGCACTACGAATGTTAGAATAAAGAAGCTTGACCCAAGATATAAAAGAAGGACCGAAGCCCATGTGATTTAGAGTAGAAAGGAGAAAATTCCAATCAACCCTGTCAAAAGCTTTTTCTTGGTCAAGAGCCAAAATCGCAGCCGGAAGGTTATTATCATTTACATAATGGACAACGTCTCTCAGCAAGGCAACATTTTCTCCGATGTAACGCCCTCGAACCCCACAGGTCTGGTCAGGATGGATGACATGCTGCAGGACCTTAAGAAGACGGCCAGCAAGGGCACGTGCGCACAGCTTATAATCCACATTAAGAAGACTAATGGGACGCCAGTTTTTATGAAGTAGTCTATCCCCTTTTTTATAAATTAAAGAGATCAAAGCAACCCTCTGGGAAGATGACAAGCAGCCCAAGTCAAGAGAGGCATTAAGAACCTCAACTAGATCAGGCCCAAGAATGTCCCAGAATGTGATGTAGAATTCCATGGGAAGGCCATCAGATCCAGGAGATTTACCCCTAGCCATGCCATTGAGGGCAGCATGCACCTCACTGACAGTGAGGTAGCCCTCACAATCACTCGCTTGCTCCACAGAAAGGGAGGATGAGAGATGAGACAACAGATCAGCTTGAATATCACTGTCGATATCATCAGCAGAGAAGAGTGACGAGTAGAAGTCCGTCCAAGATTTACAAATGCTATCTAAGTCAGAGACTATAGAGCCATCAGAATTTTTCATAGCGGAAATCCAATCAAGAGTTCCTCTTTTCCTTTCTAGCTTTAAGAAATAACGCGAGGAGGTCTCACCCTCCTCAGCCCACTTGACTCTGGAGCGAACCTTTGCTCCCTGCGCAGCAGAGAGATCAAGAGCAGCTATTTTAGAGGAAACATTTTGATAAATGGGCAAGAAAGAGACATGCCCCTGATCGATTTTGGACTTCAAATGATCCGCAAGAGCACTAAGGACGGACCGAGACATGTTCTGACGTTGGGACTTCTCTTTGCAATACTTAATGGCAAGACCTTTGATTCGTTCTTTACCTCGATCCCACCAGGAGAGGAGGGAGTCAAAGGAGTTCTTTTTGAGCTTCCAAGCCAGCCAGAAGGACTTGATAGAAGCTACAAAGTCAGCATCGGCGAGGACAGATGAGTTGAGCTTCCATCTACCTGGACCACGAGGAATTGGTTCCGGGATTGAGACCTTAAGGACAACAGCAGAGTGGTCCGAGAAGGGGCAAGACAAGATTTGACAAGAATCCACCCGATGAAGCCAAGAATGAGGGCACCCAACTAAATCAATGCGGGAAGAAGAAGTCCCATCCGGCTTAAGCCAAGTGAAGGCAGCCGTAGTGGGGTGCAACGAGCGCCAGATGTCGATGACACAACAGTCGCGAAAAAGATCTCCAAGAGTAAGAGAACTCTCACGAGAGGTGTCAAAAAGGTTAACTCCACGGCGATCAAGAGACCGATCGAAAACCGCATTGAAATCCCCACACAGCACAGTGGGCACCACAGGATCAATTTGGTCGGCACAATAAGCAAAGAAATCATTCCGCTCAGGATTCCTATTTGGGGCGTAAACACAGGCAACGCCAAAGGTCACATCGTTTTGAGAGAAATGCGCCATGATAAAACGACCCTCACTGTCAAAAGCAACCTTAGACAAAGAGAAGGTCGATCTGTATAAGATGACAGAACCACAGGAGCGAGTGGATCCTGGAGAAGATACGGTCAAAAATCCGTATGAAGAGAACCAGGAGTCACACTCAAAACAGCTAGAGACATGAGTCTCCTGCAAGCAGACAAAATCAACGGCGAGGTGGCTAAGCCACTGCAAAAAAGACAAACGTTTGTTATGGTCACGCAGACCATTAACATTAATTGTCAAAAAAGAAGCCATGTTTAGGTCTTTCTGGCGCGAGGCCTACTCGACAGAGGCCTGTCGGATGCAACTACAGGTAGCTTAGAGTGAGAGCCAGACCTCTGCAGAGACTGACTACCAACCCTAGAATTAACCGACACAGGTGATGACCGGTTCTTCTGCAAAAGCTTGCCAACTACACTCCTGGCTTTAGTCTTGAGTTCTCTAGTCCCGTAAGACGAGGATGAAAGACCAGGGGAGGATTGGGAAGAAACCAACCCTGGACTAACATCCGGTGCAGCAGGCTCAACGCTCCGAAGGATGCTCTGACTCAGGGAGCCAGCATCCCCTTCATCAACCACAGCCTCAACAACCTTACAATCCTCTCGCACAACAACAGCAACAGTAGCAGCAGTAACAGAAGCCTCAGCAGCAATACACTGGGAATCACTAACTTCAGCAACAGCCGGGGCAACATCCTCAGACATAGGCTGCCCACAAGTAAAAAGATAGCCATCGGCAGGAGACACTTGATTAGAGTCACTAGCCTGAACAGCAGGAGGGTCCCCCCTGGAGAGACCAACAGAGGGGTCTCCACCAGAGGGATCAGCAGGGGGGTCTCCCCCAGAAGAATCGACAGCGACGGCTCGCGACGAAGCCGTATTAGCGTCGGCGATAGAGGCAAAAGAGGTGTAGCCATCAGAGGTTGGGACCGGCGCAGGACCACTCTGGCCACCGGAGGCCTGCCCCGGTGGAGGATCATCCCGACCAGAGGCCTGCCCGGACGATGAATTTGCACTACCGGCAGCCGAGCCCCACGCATTTGTACAATGGCGGGCAAAATGCCCAGAAACCCCACAGCGACGACACTTGTCCTTGTTGGGACAATCAGCGGACTTATGACCCTGCACAGCACAGAGGTTACAGACAAGGGGCTGGCCCTTGTACCACACTCTACATTGATAACCACCAATGGTCAAAGTACGGGGCGGGGAAGAAGACAAAGCGACAGAAACAAGCCGCGTTCCCGTGAAGATGTTCGGGTCTGAAATATACTTTTGTTTTTTAACATTCTTGACTTCACCGAAGTCGGAACAGACCCGAGCGATGTCACCATCATCCTCCTCATAGGGATAGTCAAAAATGTGAAGGGAGGTGAGAGGAGGACCTCCCCCAAGAATGGGGCACCGCAACCCAAAAAGCGTGACACTAGAGTTTTCCATAGCATGCCTGAAACCATCACTAGTGGTGAAAGAAACCCTCACCACGTCGTAACCAATTTGGACAGCAATTACTCCGTACAGGCTGAAACAGTCAAAGACAGCCTTCATAATCTCGTCCTTAGACTTGCCAACCAATTTGCGACCAATTTGGATGTTAACAGTTTTGGCCAGACGCATGATAAGAGATTAAAGTAATTGGATTGAAACTAAATAATACAAATAAGGAGTTATAGATACTAAATATTAAGAGCAAGACTTTTGCTTACTCACACAGTTATAAAGAACTTTAAATAGCCAAATTATTAAGAGTAAGACTGTTGCTTACCCAAACAATAATAAATTATAAATTATTAAGAGCAAGACTTAATTGCTCAAGCAGCTATAAATACTAAATATTAAGAGTAAGACTTTTGCTTACTCACACAACTATAAAGAACAAACAATTATAAATTATAAACTATTAAGAGCCGGACTTTGCCCACTCAAACAGCTCTAAATTATTTTAAATTCGGAAAAAATTAAGAGCAAGACTTTTGCTTACTCGAGAAATAATAAATTACAAATTATTAAGAGTAAGACTGTTGCTTACCCAAACAATAATAAATTATAAATTATTAAGAGCAAGACTTAATTGCTCAAGCAGTTATAACTACTAAATATTAAGAGTAAGACTTTTGCTTACTCACACAATTATGAAGAACAAACAATTATAAATTATAAACTAGTAAGAGCCGGACACTCAAACAACTCTAAATTATTTTAAATTCGGAAAAAATCAAGAGCAAGACTTTTGCTTACTCGAGAAATAATAAATTACAAAATACCAAGAGTAAGACTTTTGCTTACTCAAAAAACAAGTATGAAATAAAGACAAGTGACAGACTTTTGCTGCCTTAAAATTACTAATATAAACGAAGAAAGCGCGCGAAAAAGAACGCCGAAAAAATTAAGCCGGATGGGTGAAAACAGACACAAAAAAGCGCGCGAAAAAACAGACACGCAAAAAGAAATTAAGCCGGATGGGTGAAAATAGACACAAAAAAGCGCGCGAAAAAACAGACACGCAAAAAGAAGTTAAGCCGGATGGGTGAAGGAAACACCCAGAAACACACTAGATAAGCCTGCGAAGTAAAAAGGGGGAATACAAAGGCAAGCAAACGCCAAGGGAAAAGGCCAGATGCAAAAACAAGCGAGCGCCAAGGGAAAAGAGGCTAGAACGAAAACAAGCAGCGCCAAGGGAAACGGAAACAATAAAGGGCAGAAAGGCCGAAAACAAAGGCCGAGCTCGGCGAAAAAACAAGCACAAGGTAGATAAAATTATTTAGCCCACAAAAATGAACCAGGGACTAAATAAGAAACGGACAAAAAATGAAGCGACGAACAAGAAAAGCAATAAACGAAGCCGGACGAAAAAACGTAGCGACAACGAAACTAAACAAGCTATGTAAGCAAGCTATACAAAGCGGCGCGTGAAGGTGAGAACCACACCCTCACAAGGCAAGAACAAAATGAGCAAGCAAAATAACAAAAACCTCAAAGATCAACGATCAGTGAGGAAAACAGAAACAAGTCGGATTTAACGATCAGGGATCGAAAAGTATCGAAACTGGTACAAAGTCCCAAATAGGAAAAAAGCAAGCGTGAAACAAGCAAAATGAAAGCCGCGAGTGAAGGTGACAACCACACCCACACAAAGCGGCAAGCAAATAACGTAAACAAGAAAGGAAAAAAAAAACCTCAAAGATCAAAAATCTAAGAGGGAAAAACGCAAATAAAATGAACTAAACGATCAGAGATCGAGAAGTATCGGTAAAGGTACAAAGTGCCAGATAAAACGAACGAAAATAAGGTAGAACGCAGAAGTCCTTCTACCACTAGATTAAATATTCACCAGCAAAAATATATAACGCCAACAGAGCAAACAAAAGAACAATAAAGATGGATAAATAAATATGTGCACTCACGAAAACAATTGATTTCTCTCTTTTTTCTCGGAATCCGCAGAGGGACAGACACTTACCAAAAGCCCAAAAGCCCGCGTCAGGTAAGTATGAAAATTCTTGACGCGGGGGCCGTCAAAGGCAAACCTCCTTACCTCTATATCCTTGTGGTAGTGCTTTGCGGGCGTGCTAGAACCTCCAGCCTCACTTCTAGGCGGCTCTAGAGTAGCTTCCCTCCTCAGTCTGTGCCTGCCGACAGAGAAAAACGCCAGACATTAGTGTCAGGAGGAGGCTTTCTTTGATTTCTTTCTTTGATTGAATGAAGGTTTCTTCCCCGAGGGGAAGTGGGCCGCACTCGGAGGTAGTGCTATACCGAGGCAACCCGTGGCTGGGACGAGGCAAGCCTCTTTTCCACAGCCCAGTTCCAAAAATCAGTTTAATATATGAGCTGCTCAATGAGCAGCGTATCAGATATTAAGCTGATAAGAACAGATACTACACTTGATCTTAGCCAAAAGGCCGAGAAGCGATACCGGACCTTCCCTCCCCTAGGAGGGTGGTCCAGGGTTTCCCCCTTTGAGATATGGTGGTCAATATGCTGTCGCCGAGGGGCCTGGAGCCGACTGTAGGCCGACGCCATGGAGCAAGTTGCCGTCGTAGACGCACTTGTTCTACAACACAAGTCCACAAAAATCAGCAGCAAAGTTGATAACGTGCCTCCAGGGGTGAGTGAGATCAAACACCTTTTTGCCCTCCAAAACGAGGCAACATGTTAAAGACCTGTAATGACTCCGTTACTAAGATAGCGCTACAGACACAGGCAGAAAAAAAACGGCTACGTTATCAACATTCGCTCTCCACGTGCATACAACTTGCAGAGAAGTCAAGAAATGCCTGCTAAAAGATTGCTGGTTGCTATTATTGCTTTGCTTTTGCTTTGGTGGCTCGTTTAAAAGACTAAATTTTCAGCCCTTTCTCTTGTCTACGACCATACCACAGGGAAAGCACCGGTTCTCGTCCGATCACCGAAGTTAAGCCCTGTCGGGCGGGGTTAGTACTTGGATGGGTGACCGCCTGGGAATACCCCGTGTTGTAGACTTTTCATTTTCTCGGCCGTTTTATTTTGCATATGTTCATTTTTTCTTTCTTTTACTACCACCTTTGGCTATTCCAGTGGCTGGAAAGCACAAATAACTTTTTACACATTTCAGGAGACTCAAAAGATAGCTAGAAAACATGAAAAGTACCCTTAAAATGATCGCGGGATAAATTAGAATCGAAGTCTCGCGCGCTAACGTTCGCGTGCGAAACGGTTATTTATGACATCAAATTGGCGTGTGTGACATCAAATAATTCGAAGCAAAATGATATTCTGCCTTGCCGAACGGTTTTCAAGCAGCTAAAAGTGCGGAAAACTACGCCAATTCCCAAAGAAATGCGCCCGATCAACAACGGCAAAGCAAACAACACACGCGAGCCGTTGCATATTAACGGTCGACACGAATTCGAGCCGTCAAAACAATTCTATTCATGACTTGACTTGGAGAATGACGGAGGCTCGGACCGTTGTCTAGTTTAGTCAACGAACCACCAACACAACAATCGTAAGGTAGAAATCAACTCACGGTTTGGCCAGCACTTCTCCTGTTACTTTCCTTGTCCTTTGCTCTTTCCATACTGTAAGTCGACGAACGTTACTTCGAGGACAAACTTGGCGGGGATCGAGTCAATGATTGACCGCCTGCCGAAACAAACGCAAATCGGAAAAGCCACCTTCTTCAGTTCAGTACAACATGGATGCATGACAACACGAGTTCCAGCGCACTCGCCTTTTCAGTTGCAGCTGGAAATCCTTGCCTTGCTTGACACGTTCCTTCGTTGTTCACTGTGCCCAGTCGTCCAGCCCGGCCCGGCCAACTGACGAACAAAGCAAAGCGTCAATCATTAACCATCCACCATTCACAGGGCCAACACTTGCACTTTTTCGGGGGCGAGCGCGAACGCAGGCCCCCACTACCAGAAATTATACGCTCGAGTTACCCACATTTGGGGTAATCGCAAGGGTCAACCCGATCGAAGTGCAATGAAAGGGCCTCGCCTTGAGAGGACTGCCTCCTTGATCACAGTACCTCCCGCGTCAGGTAAGTTTTTTATGTTTAAGGCGAATGGCCAGGCCTCCCAAAAAGGGAGAGTGCAATGCCTGCCAGACAACAAGTCTTATCCGTCACACAACAACGGTTCGCCAGAAACGGGGGTGCACCAGCACGTCAAACGTCACCGGGGGATTGAACCCCGCCCCTACAAACAAAAAACATAGACACAAACAAACGAGGAACGAACAAGCCAAAACATCGGACAACTGGACGAACATACACTGTTTCAGAGCAACGGCGAAAGGTGACCCAAAAAAGGACACTTGTCGACAGACTAATCCTATAAACATAGGTTCGCCACCCACATGCAACCAAAACAAACCGGGACCAAACAAGAACAATCCGAACACAACAAACAGTCCAAATTCAACAAACAGACCAAAGTCCAACAAGCAGAGCCAAACAATCGAAACTCAACGGAGCACAGGCAAAAACGAGAGAACGAAACCAAACGGAGTGGGCAGCAAAACAGGAAGCACAACCAACGCAAAACAAGCCATGGGAAAAACGGGACGACAACTTGGCAACAAAGGACGGACAACAGGCGTGGGAACAGGCGAACAAAGACTAGGCAACGAGCGATATGGAGCAGCAGCTGGACGAACAGGGCGATTGGGCAGAACTCGAGGAGGAACAGTACTTGCAGAACTAGGCATAACAGGAGACGAAGCAGCAACGGAACTAACAGCACGGAACTGCGGAACGGTAACAGGACTTGAAGAAACACGCGAACCAGCAACGGAAACAACCGAACTAGGACGAACAGGCGAAACAGCAACGGAAGCAATAGGACAACTGGGCTGGACAGCCGGAACAGCACCGGAACTAGTAGAGCTGACGGCAAGAACAGAACCAGAGCCAGGCGAAAAACAAGGCGAAGACAGGTCAGCAAAATCAATACGTGGACGAGACAGAAACGGGCAAGGCGGAAAACAATCAGGCTCACACACGTACTTGGGAACATCAATGTCAGCTAGGCCACACGTAGAAGCAGCAACAGATGAAGACGGGCGAGAAGACAAAACAGATGAAACAGCACATGGAGCAGACTTAATGGTGGGACGAGACAACAGCGAAGCAGCATAACCAGGCAAAAACGGAGAGCGAGAAGATACTACAGCGGACTTGGCACGAACCATTTGCTTAACATCATACAATTGACAATCCATACATAGACACGCGGGCACAGATTCGTAACAAACGGGCTTAACTGGAACATCCATCACAAACTGAACAAGAGATCCCTACCTAAATACAAAAAAACTCCCAGAAAGCTCACCTAAGCAGGGACTTCCTAGCACAAGTGCGTTGAGGCGTGTCCCGCGTCAGGTAAGTATGAAAATTCTTGACGCGGGGGCCGTCAAAGGCAAACCTCCTTACCTCTATATCCTTGTGGTAGTGCTTTGCGGGCGTGCTAGAACCTCCAGCCTCACTTCTAGGCGGCTCTAGAGTAGCTTCCCTCCTCAGTCTGTGCCTGCCGACAGAGAAAAACGCCAGACATTAGTGTCAGGAGGAGGCTTTCTTTGATTTCTTTCTTTGATTGAATGAAGGTTTCTTCCCCGAGGGGAAGTGGGCCGCACTCGGAGGTAGTGCTATACCGAGGCAACCCGTGGCTGGGACGAGGCAAGCCTCTTTTCCACAGCCCAGTTCCAAAAATCAGTTTAATATATGAGCTGCTCAATGAGCAGCGTATCAGATATTAAGCTGATAAGAACAGATTTTTTTTTTTTGTAGAAAAATGCACTTTATTTACAGATAAAAACGAAGGTTACAATGCTGCTCAGGAAGAATAATCGTAGCTATCTAACCCACAGATACAACAACAAATTCCCTAAGGTAGTCCTTGAGGATACATCTCAAGCAAAGTCCACAACGATAGAGTCCTTGATCATGAAGCAGAGGGAGCAAACAGCGCACAGACTAACTAAAAGGCTAATCCGGAGTAAGCAACCATCTAACTAACACAAAACAAGTTCCCTAGGGGTAGTCCCTGAGGGAAGTTACCAAACAAAGACCACAACAATAGAGCCCTTGATTGTAAAGTAAGTCGCAGAGATAAACTATAATTATACCTCTAGATGAAAATTTGGGCGGAATTCGCATTGATGCGGCAAAACCCAGGAACCTCCCACAAAACGGAAAAAGCAGCGACGGGGAGGCGGTAGTGATCAAGTTTGATTCTACTGATGATATCCTGGGACGCGTATTTGATAATGGCATTTGACTCGTCATACCGGTTACGAAAGGTGGAGGCATTACGGAAAGTCCAGATCGCATAAAGAATCGATTTGATCAAAAACAGAGCAACTGCGTTCCTCCTCCTGTGGTTGGAAGACCACCGGAAGAAGAAAACAGTAGCCACAGACGCGCGGAAGGTAGTCTGGGTTAAAAGGGAGAGAACAGGTACAAAATGCGCCCATACACGCTTAACTCTGGAACAATTAAGAAAGCAGTGATCGATAGTTTCTTTTCTATTGCAGAAGGCACAGCGATCGGAATCGATGTACCCCCATCGTTTTAAAGAGTCCCTCACCTTGACCGCACGAAGGGTAATGGCCCAGGAAAGATCGTTCTTAAAATTCTCAGATACTGGGTCACGTACTTTGGGCCAAAAGTCAGAAAGACACAGACCAGGGCCCAAAACCATAGACCAAGTACAAGGAAGCAAGGGAGGTGAGGAAGTCCGCTTTAACAGGTGAGTATAAAAAACCTTGGTAGTAAGGGGAGAGTTACTCTTAACTAGACTATCGAATTCCCTTAAATGCTTCAGACAATTCTCATAAAAACCGGTAAGTCTAGATGCGCTAGGAGATAGGTTATCGCGCAAGAAGCGCCACTCCGCCTTAAGAGAGGCCAAGGGCCTCCCGATGAAATATTTACATAAGAAGAAGCTAGAGTCTTCACGCAGGCCAATGGTGGAAATAACGGAAGTGAGGCGAAGTGCAATGCACTTTAACTCTAAATTAGTAACATTTAAGCCCCCGGAGAGGGCTGGAAGGTAACATGTGTTACGACTCACTGTTTCAATTTTTGAACCCCATATGAAAGGCCATATGAGGGAGTTCACCCGCGAGAAGACCCAGCTCGGCGGCTTTAACACTTTAGCGAGATAGAAAAATTTGCTTAAGCCCAAGACGTTAACTATTAAGCTTTTCCCTACAAGCGACAAGGAGCGTGACTTCCACAGACCAATCGATTTCTCTAGCTTATTGATCTTAGGTTGCCAATTGTCTTGTTCAACAGGGACAGTGCCGAAGATGACGCCCAAAATTTTCATTTTTCGCACCCAGGTAAGGCCGAGGGGCGCGTCAGGGCGATCGCGCCACGCACCAAGCCACATAGCTTCCGTCTTGGACTTATTCAGTTTGGCACCAGAGCCCTTCTCGTAGATCGAGATTATATCGAAGAGGCGAACAAGCGAGTTATAATCCTTAACAAGGGAGGTAGTGTCATCGGCATATTGCCGGACTTTAAATTGTCTACCCTTTGCGCCTGGGAGGAGAAAGCCTCTGATGCCACTACAAAGTCTTATTTGGCACGCAAGAGCCTCTACGCACAAGATGTAGAGAAGGGGGGAGAGAGAATCACCCTGTCTCACCCCGCGCATCAACATAATAGGCCTAGAGAGCCAGCCATTTAAGATTATACGCATATTGGCGCCTAAGTAAAAAGTACTAATCCATCTACAGAAATCAGAGCCGAAGCCGAAGCGATCAAGCAATTCCATTAAGAACATCCTATTGACCCGATCGAAGGCCTTTTCTTGGTCGAGGCTAACTAAAATTCCAGTCTCATCCGTTTGAGTAATATACTCAAAGGTATCGCGCAACAAAACCAAGTTATTAGAAATTGTGCGCCCAGGGACTGAACAGGTTTGATCTGGGTCGATGATAGAATCCAAAACTTTGGCCAGACGTAAAGTGATCGCCTTTGAACAGATCTTATAATCGACATTCAACAAAGAAATCGGGCGCCAATTCTTCAAATCCTTAATATTACCGCGTTTCTTAAAAATTAACCGCGTTATACTAAGTTTCATGGATTCCGCCAATTCTCCGTCAGCAAAGCATTGATTGATAACCTTCAAAAGAAGGGGACCAAGAAGATCCCAAAATTTTAGATAAAATTCAACCGAGAAGCCGTCGGAGCCAGGTGCTTTGTTAAAATTCATGGTCTTAAGGGAGGCAGTAAGCTCAGCGAGGGTGACTGCACCCTCACACACATGGCGATCAGAATCGGAAAGGAAGCTATTAATCCCATTCAGCAAAGTCTCTTTGCATTCGGGATCAATTGGCTCAGCGGAAAAGAGATTAGTGTAAAAATCAAAATGCGCTTGTTCAATTGCCTCACGCGTAAATACTTCAGTCCCGCTCGGGTCTAAGATTGACTTAACATCATTTTTTTCCAAACGCTCTCTTTCTAATTTAAAGAAAAAGCGCGTCGGCTTTTCGCCTTCCTCAAGCCATTGCGCCCGGCTTCTGGTCTTGGCGCCCTCAAGAGAGCGATTAACCAGGGCAGCAAGATGTGACTCAATAGCTAGAATTTCTGAGGAAACAGAAATGTCACCTTGAGCGAGCCTACGTTTCAGGCCAATTAAACGATTAGTCAAAACAACCCGGTCGCGACTGAGCTCTCTACGCTTGGATTTTGCAAACAAACGGATGTCAGCTTTGAGAGAGACCTTAAAAAAGTCCCACCAGGATTTAACAGAACCGAAAGCTGACAGACACGAGGATAAATCGGAAATACGCTCAGACAAATACTGACAAAAGATTTCATCAGAAAGCAGAGAATTATTGAATTTCCAAAGACCTGGCCCACGAGGGGCAGAATCGGCGCAATCAAAAGAGAGGTTAACATAGTCATGATCCGAGAGACAACAAGGTGTAATATCGCATTTTTCGGCGAAATCAACCAATCTGGAGGACAAAAGAAATTTGTCTAAGCGGCCGCCTATTGTGAAATCGGCATTAAACCATGACATTTCACGTTGTTTGCGATGATGTTTACGCCAAATATCAACAAGTTTAAAGGAAGACCGAAAATCAGAAAGGTAGCTCGCGATAGAGATATTGCCGCCGAATTTATCCAGATCACTTTCATAACAATTGAAATCACCACCCAAGATCAAACCGTCCGCAGGGATAAAAAATTCGTGCAAATTCGCAAAAAAGGCCTTACGCTCGGTTAAATTAGTCGGAGCATAAATATTAATTAAATTAATGCGTAACTGCGAAGTTTCAATAAGTACACTTAAAACACGCCCTGATGAGTCTTTTAACCAAGATAAAATTTTGCCGTCAAAACTATTATGAATCAAAATTCCAACACCGCCTTGTTTCCCGACAGCCGGAGACCAAAAACTCTGGCCTGGCCAACGGGAAATAACGCCATTAATAGATTTTTCCTCAGAAAGCAAAGTTTCCTGAAGAAAACAAAGATCGAAGAGGAGACGAAAAATTAAACTCTCCTTACGAGCATTAAAGCCGCGTATATTAATAGACGTTACGTTGAAAATTAAGACTTAAATAACTATTAACAATGTTCCATTTCCAAGATTAATGTTTACCCTTCTTTGGGCCAGCCTTCTTTGCCCTCAGCTCCTGCTTCCGCTTCAAGGAGGTGTAAGCAAGAGTGTCCATATCTTCGGGTTCAGAGCGATCATGCGGGGGAGGAGGAGGAGGGGGGTCCACTGAAGTAGATTTTCTCCCGGAACTGGGTAAAGATGGTCTGGTTGGTTTGCGACCCAGCGCTTCCAAGGCCGCCGGCAAGGGGGCAGGTTTACGCCGTGAAGACTGAACACTCTTGGATGACTTCGCAGGTACCAGAGAGGCATCAGGAGAAGGTGAGGCTTGCGCAGGACCATCAGGGGGGACAGGGGGGACAAGGGGGACGCTATTCATTGAGACATCAAGAGGAGAGTTGTCAGGAGGCTGGACATCTACAGCAGGCTGAGTCAAATCAGGGTTCATCGCATCGACATCGGGGCTCTCAGCAGGAGAAGGAGAAATCTGCGGACCAGGGGGGTTGGGGGCCAAACCTTGTTCCCGCATCCGATTAGCGATTTGCTCCCAGATGAAACCCTGACTATCTAAGAGGTGCTCATCCGAGGATAAAACCGAGGGTTGGCAAGAAGAAACATCAGCCGGAGAAGGGTCAGGGTTATCAGTGTCCTGCGGGGAAGCACGATCTCGCGAGAGGTTATCAAGCGGGACGCTATCACCCACAGGAGACCCAGAAGAATCGCCCGCGGGTATTTCTTCAACGACGACTTCGGCGACATTGTCAGCGGCGTTTCCAGTGGCACTATGAGTGGCATTTTCAGTTGAGCTGGGGCCAGGGACCTGGGGAGGCGGCGGGGCCTGGTACCAGGAGTATGGACAACGGCGGGCAAAATGTTCTGTACTTTTGCAAATACAACAACGAATCTCTTCCTCACAATCACGCGATACATGGCCAAGCTCTTCACAATTAAAACAAACGGTATTTTGACATTCATTAGCAAAATGTCCCGCACGATTACAGCGGCGGCAGGTGTGTTGTTGTCCATCATGTGAGAGACGCACGAGGAACTTACCGAAGCGTAAATAGCTAGGAATAGGATTTTTCACACGCACGCGGTAGTGACGGATCCCATTGTAGACGTGTGAGTTCGAGAACTTTCCACGCCTCGCCGAAAAAACAGTGCAAAATTTAGCCAAGCGCAGTTTGAGAGCATCGTCGGACAACTCATGAGGAGCATCATAGATGTTTAAATACGTTAGGGGCATGTCCTCGTCGTTGATGGCAGAGGTGGAGTCGCGAAAACGAATGGAAACACAGCCCACAAACTTATTTTTGGTCTCTTCGTCGATAAAGGTAATTAACATATCACGAGAAGGGCGGCGTTGTAAACAAACAACCGATTCTCGCGGGATTCCCATTTCTCCCAGCTTATCGAAAACAGATTTTGAGTCCACAAAATGTCCAGCAGAAAAATAAGCCGTACACGGTCTACCAGGAGTAATGTTATCGATACCAAAGTTAGCACGCTCAAAGTCAGTTAAATGGCGACCACGCCCAAGGTAACTCGCAGCTTGAGAGCCAGGCGCGCTTCGAACCAGCGAAGATGAATTTTCTCGTTGTAAGATATCGGCATAAGTCCACACATTTGAATCATCGTCACTCAGTAACAAAGTGTCTCCAGATTGATTAGATATTGTTTCCACATCTACATTTTTTCCATGATCAGAAAATGACATAATAAAAGGAGGATCAAGATAACTTACGCAGCCAAAAGAGGCCGGGCTTTGCGCCCACTGATCAGCAGGAAAACCAAAACTTCGGAACTCCCACCAAAGAACAGATCGCAGCCAAAAGGCCGAGAAGCGATACCGGACCTTCCCTCCCCTAGGAGGGTGGTCCAGGGTTTCCCCCTTTGAGATATGGTGGTCAATATGCTGTCGCCGAGGGGCCTGGAGCCGACTGTAGGCCGACGCCATGGAGCAAGTTGCCGTCGTAGACGCACTTGTTCTACAACACAAGTCCACAAAAATCAGCAGCAAAGTTGATAACGTGCCTCCAGGGGTGAGTGAGATCAAACACCTTTTTGCCCTCCAAAACGAGGCAACATGTTAAAGACCTGTAATGACTCCGTTACTAAGATAGCGCTACAGACACAGGCAGAAAAAAAACGGCTACGTTATCAACATTCGCTCTCCACGTGCATACAACTTGCAGAGAAGTCAAGAAATGCCTGCTAAAAGATTGCTGGTTGCTATTATTGCTTTGCTTTTGCTTTGGTGGCTCGTTTAAAAGACTAAATTTTCAGCCCTTTCTCTTGTCTACGACCATACCACAGGGAAAGCACCGGTTCTCGTCCGATCACCGAAGTTAAGCCCTGTCGGGCGGGGTTAGTACTTGGATGGGTGACCGCCTGGGAATACCCCGTGTTGTAGACTTTTCATTTTCTCGGCCGTTTTATTTTGCATATGTTCATTTTTTCTTTCTTTTACTACCACCTTTGGCTATTCCAGTGGCTGGAAAGCACAAATAACTTTTTACACATTTCAGGAGACTCAAAAGATAGCTAGAAAACATGAAAAGTACCCTTAAAATGATCGCGGGATAAATTAGAATCGAAGTCTCGCGCGCTAACGTTCGCGTGCGAAACGGTTATTTATGACATCAAATTGGCGTGTGTGACATCAAATAATTCGAAGCAAAATGATATTCTGCCTTGCCGAACGGTTTTCAAGCAGCTAAAAGTGCGGAAAACTACGCCAATTCCCAAAGAAATGCGCCCGATCAACAACGGCAAAGCAAACAACACACGCGAGCCGTTGCATATTAACGGTCGACACGAATTCGAGCCGTCAAAACAATTCTATTCATGACTTGACTTGGAGAATGACGGAGGCTCGGACCGTTGTCTAGTTTAGTCAACGAACCACCAACACAACAATCGTAAGGTAGAAATCAACTCACGGTTTGGCCAGCACTTCTCCTGTTACTTTCCTTGTCCTTTGCTCTTTCCATACTGTAAGTCGACGAACGTTACTTCGAGGACAAACTTGGCGGGGATCGAGTCAATGATTGACCGCCTGCCGAAACAAACGCAAATCGGAAAAGCCACCTTCTTCAGTTCAGTACAACATGGATGCATGACAACACGAGTTCCAGCGCACTCGCCTTTTCAGTTGCAGCTGGAAATCCTTGCCTTGCTTGACACGTTCCTTCGTTGTTCACTGTGCCCAGTCGTCCAGCCCGGCCCGGCCAACTGACGAACAAAGCAAAGCGTCAATCATTAACCATCCACCATTCACAGGGCCAACACTTGCACTTTTTCGGGGGCGAGCGCGAACGCAGGCCCCCACTACCAGAAATTATACGCTCGAGTTACCCACATTTGGGGTAATCGCAAGGGTCAACCCGATCGAAGTGCAATGAAAGGGCCTCGCCTTGAGAGGACTGCCTCCTTGATCACAGTACCTCCCGCGTCAGGTAAGTATGAAAATTCTTGACGCGGGGGCCGTCAAAGGCAAACCTCCTTACCTCTATATCCTTGTGGTAGTGCTTTGCGGGCGTGCTAGAACCTCCAGCCTCACTTCTAGGCGGCTCTAGAGTAGCTTCCCTCCTCAGTCTGTGCCTGCCGACAGAGAAAAACGCCAGACATTAGTGTCAGGAGGAGGCTTTCTTTGATTTCTTTCTTTGATTGAATGAAGGTTTCTTCCCCGAGGGGAAGTGGGCCGCACTCGGAGGTAGTGCTATACCGAGGCAACCCGTGGCTGGGACGAGGCAAGCCTCTTTTCCACAGCCCAGTTCCAAAAATCAGTTTAATATATGAGCTGCTCAATGAGCAGCGTATCAGATATTAAGCTGATAAGAACAGATTTTAAGTTTTGAAATGAGTTTATTCACAATAAACTACTTATGTACAAGATAAAAAGTGCAAGGCACGTGGGCTTGGCCCCTTACATATAGCTATGTATCAAAATAATTACTAAGAAATTACAAGAAATAATCGGAAAAATTCGGAAATGTTCATTGAATGTTCGGAAGTGTTCGTTAAATGTTCGCTATTCATTATGTTGTTACATATATATTAAGCTTAAGTGATCATATTTAAACTGGGAAATCGGAACGG
This sequence comes from Orbicella franksi, assembly GCF_964199315.1. Classification (NCBI taxonomy): domain Eukaryota; kingdom Metazoa; phylum Cnidaria; class Anthozoa; order Scleractinia; family Merulinidae; genus Orbicella; species Orbicella franksi. Next base: position 4,872,078 of record NC_138145.1, on the reverse strand, counting down.
TCGTAATTTGTCTAGGGTAACGTGATATTTAACTATATACAATATCCAAAATCCGGAGTTAGCCCCTGTATCGAGCCCGCAACACAATCCCCTAAGGGGGTCTCTGAGGAGACCAACCAAAATCCCCAACAAAGGAGCCTGTGAGCAGGGAACGACCGAAGCAGTCCGCGCACGGATTTTGAATATGTGGACATTACAAGAAAATACGGAACGAGGAATCAGAAATAACACACAGCGAAGACTCCCAAGCGGACGCAAAGTTCGAACTGGAAAGGCGAAAATGATCTAAAGAAATTCGCTTACGAATATCAGTTTTGATGTAGCGAATAATAGCTCGGGAATCTTCGTTTCCATTATGAAATGTGGATTTGTTTCGAAATTTCCAAATTCCGTAAAGAACGGTTTTGATGACAAATCTGGCCAAGCGTGTATTTCTAGGATCCACGCGTGGCCATTGAAAGAAGAAAACAAATAGACAATTAGGTAGAAAAGTCACACCAAGAAGAGAAGACAAAATAGGCGTGAAGTGTGTCCAAACAGACTTCACGCGAGCACAATTAAGGAAACAATGATCGATTGTTTCTTTTCGAGGGCAGGATGCGCAGCGGTCAGAGTTGATATAACCCCAGTTTTTCATGGAGTCACGAACCTTGACCGCTCGCAGAATAATCAGCCACAATAGATCATTTTTAAAATTCTCAGAAAAACCATCACGGACAAGAGACCAATGCCGATCCAAGTCAAAACCGATAGACAAGAAAGAAACCCAATAACGATGAATTACAGGCGAGGACGATTTTTCCATAAGAAGGGTAGAATAACATTTCTTCGAGGTAAAAACAAAATCAAGCCAGTCTTGGCAAGACAAAATCTTGCGAAGACTGTCTAAAATAGAAAGACAATTCGAGTAAAAGGGCGTCAAAAATTGTGCGCTCGGGGAGGAGTTATCCCGAAGAAAACTCCACTCCGATCGGAAAGAGGATAACTTAGCGCCGAAGAAATACTTAATAAGATAAAAAGACTTTGAATCGGCATTGGTACAATTAGAAATAATAGAAGCTAGTTTTAACGCATCTGCTTTAACCTTAAAATTAATTATACCTAACCCCCCCCTTAAAAAAGACTGATGACACGACTGTCGACTTACAGTTTCGATACGACACCCCCAAAGGAAAGGCCAGATTAAATTATTAACTTCAGTAACAACCCATTTAGGAACAGAAAGAATAGTAGCAAGATATAACAATTTACTAATACCTAACGTATTAACAATTAACGATTTACCAACTAAAGATAAAGAACGAGATTTCCATAAATTAAGATGATTTTCCAACTTTTTCAGTTTAGGCTGCCAATTGTCGGATTCAGAACTTTGTCCGAAGACCACTCCCAAGATTTTCATTTTAGACACCCACGTGAGGCCAAATGGTTGATCAGTGCGTGAGCGCCACGCACCCAACCACATGGCCTCCGTTTTGGAAACGTTGAGTTTAGCCCCAGATCCCCGCTCATAAATTTGAATTACTTTGAAAAGAACCTCAAGAGAACGAACAGATTTAACTAGACTAGTCGTGTCATCAGCGTAAACCCCTACTTTATATTGGGAACCTTTAGCACCAGGCAGGAGAAAGCCTTCGATTTCAGCGCACGAACGAATCTTGCACGTAAGAGTTTCAACGCAAAGAATATACAACATCGGAGAAAGGGAATCCCCCTGGCGGACCCCGCGAGATAAAGGAATCGGCTTCGTAAGCCATTCATTAACAATCACACGCATATTAGCACCATTATAAAAAGTATTGATCCAATTGCAAAAACAAGGACCAAAGCCAAAACGAATTAAAAGATTTTGTAAAAAGGTACGGTTAACACGATCGAAGGCCTTCTCCTGGTCAAGACTTACTAAAATGCCAGTTTCATCAGTACGATCGATATAATCTAAAATGTCCCTGAGAGCATGAAGATTTGAAGAAATTTTTCGTCCGGGAACAGAACATGTTTGGTCAGGATCGACAATGAATTGCAGAACTTTAGAAAGGCGAACAGAAATAGCTTTAGAGCAAATTTTATAGTCAACATTGAGGAGGGAAATCGGCCTCCAATTTTTAAGAGATTTCCGATCACCTTTTTTAAAAATCACGCGAGTATTACTCGTTTTCATGGAGTCACACATCTCGCCAGCTTCGAAACACGCATTATAAACAAGAATTAAATGAGGCGATAGAACATCCCAGAACTTTCGATAGAATTCAACGGTTAGACCGTCGGGCCCGGGAGATTTGTTTGTATTCATGTTTTTAACAGCAAAAGAAATTTCATCAATTGTCATTGCACCTTCGCACAATGACGATTGATCAGGCGAAAGCTGGCGAGAAAGAGAAGACAAAAGATCGTTTTGGAAATTCAAATCGATGGGTTCTTCAGAAAACAAGGAGGAATAGAAATCAACATGTGCTTGCTCAATCTCTTCTTGAGAAGAAACTTCGGCACCGGACGAGTCATAGATGGATGACATGTGGCTCTTTTGAGCGTTAGACGATTGTAGTTGGAAAAAATAACGAGTAGGACGCTCACCGTCTTCAAGCCATTCAGCGCGACTACGAATTAAAATTCCTTCAGTTTCCTTAATGTAAATGGCCTTTAGACGGCATTCAACGTCATGAATTGAGTCAAGAACAGAATTGTCACCGTCAACCAAGCGTTGACGAAGACCGATTAATTTATTCGTTAGAAAAACACGATCACGACATAATCGACGCCGTTTTTGGCGGGAAAAAGAAATCGATTCCTCCTTGATGGAAACTTTCAAGAACTCCCACCAATCTTGAGGAGAGGCAAAAGAAGCGAAATAAGAAACGTGACTTTGAATTAAACTACGAATATTATCGCAAAAACTTTTATCATCAAGAAGCGAATTATTAAATTTCCATACCCCTGGGCCACGTTTAATGGCATCAGGGATTTGGAAAACAAAAGAAACGAAATCGTGATCGGAAAGCGGGCAAGGTGAGATTTCACATTGACAGTCGGATGTAAACAAGTCTTTGGAAACAAAGAACTTGTCCAAACGGCTGGCAATTGAATAGTCATGATTGAACCAAGTGAATTCGCGCGCGCGGGGATGTAATTTACGCCACGCATCAACCAAAATAAAATCAGATTTCAAAGAGCTACATTCGTTGCCGACAGAAACATTACCGCCGAATTTATCAAGCACGTTATCATAACAATTAAAGTCGCCCCCGATCACAAGAGCAGAAGCTGGAATAAAAAATTCATGAAGAGATTCAAAAAAAGATTTTCGATCAGTAAGATTGGTGGGAGCGTAAATGTTAACAAAATTAATATCAACACCGTCAACCCTGACCAAAATACTAATTAGACGCCCATTAGAGTCCTTTTTCCAAGATACAATCTCATCAGAAAACTTAGCGGAAATTAATAGAGCAACACCGCCTTGTTTGCCAATTGCGGGGGACCAGAAGCTACGCCCTAGCCATCTACGGGAAAGAGCCCTAATGTTTACTTCAGAGCTAACTAGTGTTTCTTGAACAAAACAAATGTCGCAGTCGGACTTCTCGACGAGATCAAAAAGGAGATTATTATTAAGGGGATTCCCCAAACCCCTCGCATTAATGGTTAGGACTTTGAAGGTATCTTAGAAAAAGGACAAAAACATATATAAGTTAATCTTTATGTTTCCTGCCTTTCTTTTGCCTCCTTTTTTCTTTAGGGACAGCATCTGTTTGCGTATGAGCTTTGCGTTTGAGATCAGAGACAGAGACAGTTTCCATCGGCGAAGAAGGGGAAGCAGAACGTGGTTTACCAGAGACTAGAGAAGGCGAAGTAGGTTTACGGCGAGCAGCAGCTGCTAGAGCCTCAGGGACCGGAGCAGGAGTACGACGGGAAATTCGTGGACGGGCAGAACTGGTGGAAGGATTGACAGACGGAGGGTTGGCAGGCGGAGGATTGGCAGGCGGAGGATTAGCAGGCGAGGGCTCGGACGGAGCGTCAAGAACAATGACATCGGGCTTGACAAGACCTTGTGAATCCAGAACGTGTTGGGACTGACTATCAGCAGGTGGAGGATTGACGACAGATGAAGCGTTAGCAGGTTGAGCGTTTGGCGGCGATTCAGATGGTGTGAATAGAACAGGGGTTTCAGCAGCGGATGGAGGAACAGAAGACGATGTACTAGCAGAAGGAGTAGCAGTAACAGCGGCGTCTGCAGGAGATGGTTGTTGAGCGTTGGAGGGCAGAGCGGCAGCCAAAGGGAGTTCTTCAACGACATCAACATAGGCGTCAGACAGGTCTGATTCATCGGCCCATGCAAAGGAGTCATCAGAGTGGGTCTTGAAAGAGGCATCAGTGACATCTGAGGCATCATCGTCATTATCAGAATCCTCGACATTCACTGGGGCGCACTCATCGGTATGTTCGCCAAAGACAACGGGAGAAACCCAGGAGTACCTACATCGGCTGCTGACATGGCCATCCCCCTTGCAAAAATGGCACAGGGGCGGGGCAGGACAAGAATTGGCTTCGTGACCGATGTTTTCACAATTAAAACACACTTTGTGCTCACAAGCGTTGCTGAAATGACCAGGTTGATTACATTTGCGGCAGGTAAGGGGCTGACCGGCGTATTTCAGAAAGACTTGGTATCTGCCAAAACGGAGGAAATTTGGGATGGGCCTAGTGATCCTTACACGATAGTGGCGCAGACCGTTGTAGATAGCAGGCGCATAATCAAATCTTCCACGGCGATAATGGACAACTTCACAGTAAGGTGCCAAGCGCTTTATAATGGCCCAATCACTTAATTCGAAGGGAGCGTCGTAAACGGTAAGAAATGTAAGCGGTCGGTCGATGTCCTGGATGGCGTAATTGTCGTTGTTAATCCAAATAGAGTTCAGGCCTACAAATTTTTCTTTAGCTGCCGAAGAATTAAAGGTCACAACAACTTCACCGTTCATTTTACGTTGCAAACACTGGATTTCGGCGGCATCAATATTTGCAGTTTTAAACGCGTCAAAAACAGAACGGGCAGATGTAGAGCGAGAAGGCGTAAACAAAGCAGATCGAGGGCGTTTCGGCATATCATTAGGCAGAAAGCGACGCCATGCTTGCGGGGCGTTGTCACCCGGACCAGCCGTTCTCGCCGCTCTAGAAGCATACGTATCACCGTCGACAGCATTAGAACAAGCCCCAGCATCTAAATTATTAGGTTGAGGCGGAGAATCGGTAGAAGAAACGTTATTCACTTCGACATTCGTATTGGCAGGTGAAACAACAGCAGAAGGGACGCCAACATTATTCACACCATTTCCTCCAGGGACAGCATCAACAGAACGTACCTCATTAGTGGACTCACTAGGGACATCACCATTAACAATACACGCATCAGATACTTCCATATTCATGTCATTCGATATTACCATACCACAATCCTCGCGATTTTCCATTTTTATAAGTATTGGCCGGCAAACTAAAAAATGCCACAAACAATCCCAAAAGCAGGATCGCAGCCAAAAGGCCGAGAAGCGATACCGGACCTTCCCTCCCCTAGGAGGGTGGTCCAGGGTTTCCCCCTTTGAGATATGGTGGTCAATATGCTGTCGCCGAGGGGCCTGGAGCCGACTGTAGGCCGACGCCATGGAGCAAGTTGCCGTCGTAGACGCACTTGTTCTACAACACAAGTCCACAAAAATCAGCAGCAAAGTTGATAACGTGCCTCCAGGGGTGAGTGAGATCAAACACCTTTTTGCCCTCCAAAACGAGGCAACATGTTAAAGACCTGTAATGACTCCGTTACTAAGATAGCGCTACAGACACAGGCAGAAAAAAACGGCTACGTTATCAACATTCGCTCTCCACGTGCATACAACTTGCAGAGAAGTCAAGAAATGCCTGCTAAAAGATTGCTGGTTGCTATTATTGCTTTGCTTTTGCTTTGGTGGCTCGTTTAAAAGACTAAATTTTCAGCCCTTTCTCTTGTCTACGACCATACCACAGGGAAAGCACCGGTTCTCGTCCGATCACCGAAGTTAAGCCCTGTCGGGCGGGGTTAGTACTTGGATGGGTGACCGCCTGGGAATACCCCGTGTTGTAGACTTTTCATTTTCTCGGCCGTTTTATTTTGCATATGTTCATTTTTTCTTTCTTTTACTACCACCTTTGGCTATTCCAGTGGCTGGAAAGCACAAATAACTTTTTACACATTTCAGGAGACTCAAAAGATAGCTAGAAAACATGAAAAGTACCCTTAAAATGATCGCGGGATAAATTAGAATCGAAGTCTCGCGCGCTAACGTTCGCGTGCGAAACGGTTATTTATGACATCAAATTGGCGTGTGTGACATCAAATAATTCGAAGCAAAATGATATTCTGCCTTGCCGAACGGTTTTCAAGCAGCTAAAAGTGCGGAAAACTACGCCAATTCCCAAAGAAATGCGCCCGATCAACAACGGCAAAGCAAACAACACACGCGAGCCGTTGCATATTAACGGTCGACACGAATTCGAGCCGTCAAAACAATTCTATTCATGACTTGACTTGGAGAATGACGGAGGCTCGGACCGTTGTCTAGTTTAGTCAACGAACCACCAACACAACAATCGTAAGGTAGAAATCAACTCACGGTTTGGCCAGCACTTCTCCTGTTACTTTCCTTGTCCTTTGCTCTTTCCATACTGTAAGTCGACGAACGTTACTTCGAGGACAAACTTGGCGGGGATCGAGTCAATGATTGACCGCCTGCCGAAACAAACGCAAATCGGAAAAGCCACCTTCTTCAGTTCAGTACAACATGGATGCATGACAACACGAGTTCCAGCGCACTCGCCTTTTCAGTTGCAGCTGGAAATCCTTGCCTTGCTTGACACGTTCCTTCGTTGTTCACTGTGCCCAGTCGTCCAGCCCGGCCCGGCCAACTGACGAACAAAGCAAAGCGTCAATCATTAACCATCCACCATTCACAGGGCCAACACTTGCACTTTTTCGGGGGCGAGCGCGAACGCAGGCCCCCACTACCAGAAATTATACGCTCGAGTTACCCACATTTGGGGTAATCGCAAGGGTCAACCCGATCGAAGTGCAATGAAAGGGCCTCGCCTTGAGAGGACTGCCTCCTTGATCACAGTACCTCCCGCGTCAGGTAAGTATGAAAATTCTTGACGCGGGGGCCGTCAAAGGCAAACCTCCTTACCTCTATATCCTTGTGGTAGTGCTTTGCGGGCGTGCTAGAACCTCCAGCCTCACTTCTAGGCGGCTCTAGAGTAGCTTCCCTCCTCAGTCTGTGCCTGCCGACAGAGAAAAACGCCAGACATTAGTGTCAGGAGGAGGCTTTCTTTGATTTCTTTCTTTGATTGAATGAAGGTTTCTTCCCCGAGGGGAAGTGGGCCGCACTCGGAGGTAGTGCTATACCGAGGCAACCCGTGGCTGGGACGAGGCAAGCCTCTTTTCCACAGCCCAGTTCCAAAAATCAGTTTAATATATGAGCTGCTCAATGAGCAGCGTATCAGATATTAAGCTGATAAGAACAGATTTTTTTTTTTTTTGTAGAAAAATGCACTTTATTTACAGATAAAAACGAAGGTTACAATGCTGCTCAGGAAGAATAATCGTAGCTATCTAACCCACAGATACAAAAACAAATTCCCTAAGGTAGTCCTTGAGGATACATCTCAAGCAAAGTCCACAACGATAGAGTCCTTGATCATGAAGCAGAGGGAGCAAACAGCGCACAGACTAACTAAAAGGCTAATCCGGAGTAAGCAACCATCTAACTAACACAAAACAAGTTCCCTAGGGGTAGTCCCTGAGGGAAGTTACCAAACAAAGACCACAACAATAGAGCCCTTGATTGTAAAGTAAGTCGCAGAGATAAACTATAATTATACCTCTAGATGAAAATTTGGGCGGAATTCGCATTGATGCGGCAAAACCCAGGAACCTCCCACAAAACGGAAAAAGCAGCGACGGGGAGGCGGTAGTGATCAAGTTTGATTCTACTGATGATATCCTGGGACGCGTATTTGATAATGGCATTTGACTCGTCATACCGGTTACGAAAGGTGGAGGCATTACGGAAAGTCCAGATCGCATAAAGAATCGATTTGATCAAAAACAGAGCAACTGCGTTCCTCCTCCTGTGGTTGGAAGACCACCGGAAGAAGAAAACAGTAGCCACAGACGCGCGGAAGGTAGTCTGGGTTAAAAGGGAGAGAACAGGTACAAAATGCGCCCATACACGCTTAACTCTGGAACAATTAAGAAAGCAGTGATCGATAGTTTCTTTTCTATTGCAGAAGGCACAGCGATCGGAATCGATGTACCCCCATCGTTTTAAAGAGTCCCTCACCTTGACCGCACGAAGGGTAATGGCCCAGGAAAGATCGTTCTTAAAATTCTCAGATACTGGGTCACGTACTTTGGGCCAAAAGTCAGAAAGACACAGACCAGGGCCCAAAACCATAGACCAAGTACAAGGAAGCAAGGGAGGTGAGGAAGTCCGCTTTAACAGGTGAGTATAAAAAACCTTGGTAGTAAGGGGAGAGTTACTCTTAACTAGACTATCGAATTCCCTTAAATGCTTCAGACAATTCTCATAAAAACCGGTAAGTCTAGATGCGCTAGGAGATAGGTTATCGCGCAAGAAGCGCCACTCCGCCTTAAGAGAGGCCAAGGGCCTCCCGATGAAATATTTACATAAGAAGAAGCTAGAGTCTTCACGCAGGCCAATGGTGGAAATAACGGAAGTGAGGCGAAGTGCAATGCACTTTAACTCTAAATTAGTAACATTTAAGCCCCCGGAGAGGGCTGGAAGGTAACATGTGTTACGACTCACTGTTTCAATTTTTGAACCCCATATGAAAGGCCATATGAGGGAGTTCACCCGCGAGAAGACCCAGCTCGGCGGCTTTAACACTTTAGCGAGATAGAAAAATTTGCTTAAGCCCAAGACGTTAACTATTAAGCTTTTCCCTACAAGCGACAAGGAGCGTGACTTCCACAGACCAATCGATTTCTCTAGCTTATTGATCTTAGGTTGCCAATTGTCTTGTTCAACAGGGACAGTGGCGAAGATGACGCCCAAAATTTTCATTTTTCGCACCCAGGTAAGGCCGAGGGGCGCGTCAGGGCGATCGCGCCACGCACCAAGCCACATAGCTTCCGTCTTGGACTTATTCAGTTTGGCACCAGAGCCCTTCTCGTAGATCGAGATTATATCGAAGAGGCGAACAAGCGAGTTATAATCCTTAACAAGGGAGGTAGTGTCATCGGCATATTGCCGGACTTTAAATTGTCTACCCTTTGCGCCTGGGAGGAGAAAGCCTCTGATGCCACTACAAAGTCTTATTTGGCACGCAAGAGCCTCTACGCACAAGATGTAGAGAAGGGGGGAGAGAGAATCACCCTGTCTCACCCCGCGCATCAACATAATAGGCCTAGAGAGCCAGCCATTTAAGATTATACGCATATTGGCGCCTAAGTAAAAAGTACTAATCCATCTACAGAAATCAGAGCCGAAGCCGAAGCGATCAAGCAATTCCATTAAGAACATCCTATTGACCCGATCGAAGGCCTTTTCTTGGTCGAGGCTAACTAAAATTCCAGTCTCATCCGTTTGAGTAATATACTCAAAGGTATCGCGCAACAAAACCAAGTTATTAGAAATTGTGCGCCCAGGGACTGAACAGGTTTGATCTGGGTCGATGATAGAATCCAAAACTTTGGCCAGACGTAAAGTGATCGCCTTTGAACAGATCTTATAATCGACATTCAACAAAGAAATCGGGCGCCAGTTCTTCAAATCCTTAATATTACCGCGTTTCTTAAAAATTAACCGCGTTATACTAAGTTTCATGGATTCCGCCAATTCTCCGTCAGCAAAGCATTGATTGATAACCTTCAAAAGAAGGGGACCAAGAAGATCCCAAAATTTTAGATAAAATTCAACCGAGAAGCCGTCGGAGCCAGGTGCTTTGTTAAAATTCATGGTCTTAAGGGAGGCAGTAAGCTCAGCGAGGGTGACTGCACCCTCACACACATGGCGATCAGAATCGGAAAGGAAGCTATTAATCCCATTCAGCAAAGTCTCTTTGCATTCGGGATCAATTGGCTCAGCGGAAAAGAGATTAGTGTAAAAATCAAAATGCGCTTGTTCAATTGCCTCACGCGTAAATACTTCAGTCCCGCTCGGGTCTAAGATTGACTTAACATCATTTTTTTCCAAACGCTCTCTTTCTAATTTAAAGAAAAAGCGCGTCGGCTTTTCGCCTTCCTCAAGCCATTGCGCCCGGCTTCTGGTCTTGGCGCCCTCAAGAGAGCGATTAACCAGGGCAGCAAGATGTGACTCAATAGCTAGAATTTCTGAGGAAACAGAAATGTCACCTTGAGCGAGCCTACGTTTCAGGCCAATTAAACGATTAGTCAAAACAACCCGGTCGCGACTGAGCTCTCTACGCTTGGATTTTGCAAACAAACGGATGTCAGCTTTGAGAGAGACCTTAAAAAAGTCCCACCAGGATTTAACAGAACCGAAAGCTGACAGACACGAGGATAAATCGGAAATACGCTCAGACAAATACTGACAAAAGATTTCATCAGAAAGCAGAGAATTATTGAATTTCCAAAGACCTGGCCCACGAGGGGCAGAATCGGCGCAATCAAAAGAGAGGTTAACATAGTCATGATCCGAGAGACAACAAGGTGTAATATCGCATTTTTCGGCGAAATCAACCAATCTGGAGGACAAAAGAAATTTGTCTAAGCGGCCGCCTATTGTGAAATCGGCATTAAACCATGACATTTCACGTTGTTTGCGATGATGTTTACGCCAAATATCAACAAGTTTAAAGGAAGACCGAAAATCAGAAAGGTAGCTCGCGATAGAGATATTGCCGCCGAATTTATCCAGATCACTTTCATAACAATTGAAATCACCACCCAAGATCAAACCGTCCGCAGGGATAAAAAATTCGTGCAAATTCGCAAAAAAGGCCTTACGCTCGGTTAAATTAGTCGGAGCATAAATATTAATTAAATTAATGCGTAACTGCGAAGTTTCAATAAGTACACTTAAAACACGCCCTGATGAGTCTTTTAACCAAGATAAAATTTTGCCGTCAAAACTATTATGAATCAAAATTCCAACACCGCCTTGTTTCCCGACAGCCGGAGACCAAAAACTCTGGCCCGGCCAACGGGAAACAACGCCATTAATAGATTTTTCCTCAGAAAGCAAAGTTTCCTGAAGAAAACAAAGATCGAAGAGGAGACGAAAAATTAAACTCTCCTTACGAGCATTAAAGCCGCGTATATTAATAGACGTTACGTTGAAAATTAAGACTTAAATAACTATTAACAATGTTCCATTTCCAAGATTAATGTTTACCCTTCTTTGGGCCAGCCTTCTTTGCCCTCAGCTCCTGCTTCCGCTTCAAGGAGGTGTAAGCAAGAGTGTCCATATCTTCGGGTTCAGAGCGATCATGCGGGGGAGGAGGAGGAGGGGGGTCCACTGAAGTAGATTTTCTCCCGGAACTGGGTAAAGATGGTCTGGTTGGTTTGCGACCCAGCGCTTCCAAGGCCGCCGGCAAGGGGGCAGGTTTACGCCGTGAAGACTGAACACTCTTGGATGACTTCGCAGGTACCAGAGAGGCATCAGGAGAAGGTGAGGCTTGCGCAGGACCATCAGGGGGGACAGGGGGGACAAGGGGGACGCTATTCATTGAGACATCAAGAGGAGAGTTGTCAGGAGGCTGGACATCTACAGCAGGCTGAGTCAAATCAGGGTTCATCGCATCGACATCGGGGCTCTCAGCAGGAGAAGGAGAAATCTGCGGACCAGGGGGGTTGGGGGCCAAACCTTGTTCCCGCATCCGATTAGCGATTTGCTCCCAGATGAAACCCTGACTATCTAAGAGGTGCTCATCCGAGGATAAAACCGAGGGTTGGCAAGAAGAAACATCAGCCGGAGAAGGGTCAGGGTTATCAGTGTCCTGCGGGGAAGCACGATCTCGCGAGAGGTTATCAAGCGGGACGCTATCACCCACAGGAGACCCAGAAGAATCGCCCGCGGGTATTTCTTCAACGACGACTTCGGCGACATTGTCAGCGGCGTTTCCAGTGGCATTATGAGTGGCATTTTCAGTTGAGCTGGGGCCAGGGACCTGGGGAGGCGGCGGGGCCTGGTACCAGGAGTATGGACAACGGCGGGCAAAATGTTCAGTACTTTTGCAAATACAACAACGAATCTCTTCCTCACAATCACGCGATACATGGCCAAGCTCTTCACAATTAAAACAAACGGTATTTTGACATTCATTAGCAAAATGTCCCGCACGATTACAGCGGCGGCAGGTGTGTTGTTGTCCATCATGTGAGAGACGCACGAGGAACTTACCGAAGCGTAAATAGCTAGGAATAGGATTTTTCACACGCACGCGGTAGTGACGGATCCCATTGTAGACGTGTGAGTTCGAGAACTTTCCACGCCTCGCCGAAAAAACAGTGCAAAATTTAGCCAAGCGCAGTTTGAGAGCATCGTCGGACAACTCATGAGGAGCATCATAGATGTTTAAATACGTTAGGGGCATGTCCTCGTCGTTGATGGCAGAGGTGGAGTCGCGAAAACGAATGGAAACACAGCTCACAAACTTATTTTTGGTCTCTTCGTCGATAAAGGTAATTAACATATCACGAGAAGGGCGGCGTTGTAAACAAACAACCGATTCTCGCGGGATTCCCATTTCTCCCAGCTTATCGAAAACAGATTTTGAGTCCACAAAATGTCCAGCAGAAAAATAAGCCGTACACGGTCTACCAGGAGTAATGTTATCGATACCAAAGTTAGCACGCTCAAAGTCAGTTAAATGGCGACCACGCCCAAGGTAACTCGCAGCTTGAGAGCCAGGCGCGTTTCGAACCAGCGAAGATGAATTTTCTCGTTGTAAGATATCGGCATAAGTCCACACATTTGAATCATCGTCACTCAGTAACAAAGTGTCTCCAGATTGATTAGATATTGTTTCCACATCTACATTTTTTCCATGATCAGAAAATGACATAATAAAAGGAGGATCAAGATAACTTACGCAGCCAAAAGAGGCCGGGCTTTGCGCCCACTGATCAGCAGGAAAACCAAAACTTCGGAACTCCCACCAAAGAACAGATCGCAGCCAAAAGGCCGAGAAGCGATACCGGACCTTCCCTCCCCTAGGAGGGTGGTCCAGGGTTTCCCCCTTTGAGATATGGTGGTCAATATGCTGTCGCCGAGGGGCCTGGAGCCGACTGTAGGCCGACGCCATGGAGCAAGTTGCCGTCGTAGACGCACTTGTTCTACAACACAAGTCCACAAAAATCAGCAGCAAAGTTGATAACGTGCCTCCAGGGGTGAGTGAGATCAAACACCTTTTTGCCCTCCAAAACGAGGCAACATGTTAAAGACCTGTAATGACTCCGTTACTAAGATAGCGCTACAGACACAGGCAGAAAAAAAACGGCTACGTTATCAACATTCGCTCTCCACGTGCATACAACTTGCAGAGAAGTCAAGAAATGCCTGCTAAAAGATTGCTGGTTGCTATTATTGCTTTGCTTTTGCTTTGGTGGCTCGTTTAAAAGACTAAATTTTCAGCCCTTTCTCTTGTCTACGACCATACCACAGGGAAAGCACCGGTTCTCGTCCGATCACCGAAGTTAAGCCCTGTCGGGCGGGGTTAGTACTTGGATGGGTGACCGCCTGGGAATACCCCGTGTTGTAGACTTTTCATTTTCTCGGCCGTTTTATTTTGCATATGTTCATTTTTTCTTTCTTTTACTACCACCTTTGGCTATTCCAGTGGCTGGAAAGCACAAATAACTTTTTACACATTTCAGGAGACTCAAAAGATAGCTAGAAAACATGAAAAGTACCCTTAAAATGATCGCGGGATAAATTAGAATCGAAGTCTCGCGCGCTAACGTTCGCGTGCGAAACGGTTATTTATGACATCAAATTGGCGTGTGTGACATCAAATAATTCGAAGCAAAATGATATTCTGCCTTGCCGAACGGTTTTCAAGCAGCTAAAAGTGCGGAAAACTACGCCAATTCCCAAAGAAATGCGCCCGATCAACAACGGCAAAGCAAACAACACACGCGAGCCGTTGCATATTAACGGTCGACACGAATTCGAGCCGTCAAAACAATTCTATTCATGACTTGACTTGGAGAATGACGGAGGCTCGGACCGTTGTCTAGTTTAGTCAACGAACCACCAACACAACAATCGTAAGGTAGAAATCAACTCACGGTTTGGCCAGCACTTCTCCTGTTACTTTCCTTGTCCTTTGCTCTTTCCATACTGTAAGTCGACGAACGTTACTTCGAGGACAAACTTGGCGGGGATCGAGTCAATGATTGACCGCCTGCCGAAACAAACGCAAATCGGAAAAGCCACCTTCTTCAGTTCAGTACAACATGGATGCATGACAACACGAGTTCCAGCGCACTCGCCTTTTCAGTTGCAGCTGGAAATCCTTGCCTTGCTTGACACGTTCCTTCGTTGTTCACTGTGCCCAGTCGTCCAGCCCGGCCCGGCCAACTGACGAACAAAGCAAAGCGTCAATCATTAACCATCCACCATTCACAGGGCCAACACTTGCACTTTTTCGGGGGCGAGCGCGAACGCAGGCCCCCACTACCAGAAATTATACGCTCGAGTTACCCACATTTGGGGTAATCGCAAGGGTCAACCCGATCGAAGTGCAATGAAAGGGCCTCGCCTTGAGAGGACTGCCTCCTTGATCACAGTACCTCCCGCGTCAGGTAAGTATGAAAATTCTTGACGCGGGGGCCGTCAAAGGCAAACCTCCTTACCTCTATATCCTTGTGGTAGTGCTTTGCGGGCGTGCTAGAACCTCCAGCCTCACTTCTAGGCGGCTCTAGAGTAGCTTCCCTCCTCAGTCTGTGCCTGCCGACAGAGAAAAACGCCAGACATTAGTGTCAGGAGGAGGCTTTCTTTGATTTCTTTCTTTGATTGAATGAAGGTTTCTTCCCCGAGGGGAAGTGGGCCGCACTCGGAGGTAGTGCTATACCGAGGCAACCCGTGGCTGGGACGAGGCAAGCCTCTTTTCCACAGCCCAGTTCCAAAAATCAGTTTAATATATGAGCTGCTCAATGAGCAGCGTATCAGATATTAAGCTGATAAGAACAGATACTACACTTGATCTTAGCCAAAAGGCCGAGAAGCGATACCGGACCTTCCCTCCCCTAGGAGGGTGGTCCAGGGTTTCCCCCTTTGAGATATGGTGGTCAATATGCTGTCGCCGAGGGGCCTGGAGCCGACTGTAGGCCGACGCCATGGAGCAAGTTGCCGTCGTAGACGCACTTGTTCTACAACACAAGTCCACAAAAATCAGCAGCAAAGTTGATAACGTGCCTCCAGGGGTGAGTGAGATCAAACACCTTTTTGCCCTCCAAAACGAGGCAACATGTTAAAGACCTGTAATGACTCCGTTACTAAGATAGCGCTACAGACACAGGCAGAAAAAAAACGGCTACGTTATCAACATTCGCTCTCCACGTGCATACAACTTGCAGAGAAGTCAAGAAATGCCTGCTAAAAGATTGCTGGTTGCTATTATTGCTTTGCTTTTGCTTTGGTGGCTCGTTTAAAAGACTAAATTTTCAGCCCTTTCTCTTGTCTACGACCATACCACAGGGAAAGCACCGGTTCTCGTCCGATCACCGAAGTTAAGCCCTGTCGGGCGGGGTTAGTACTTGGATGGGTGACCGCCTGGGAATACCCCGTGTTGTAGACTTTTCATTTTCTCGGCCGTTTTATTTTGCATATGTTCATTTTTTCTTTCTTTTACTACCACCTTTGGCTATTCCAGTGGCTGGAAAGCACAAATAACTTTTTACACATTTCAGGAGACTCAAAAGATAGCTAGAAAACATGAAAAGTACCCTTAAAATGATCGCGGGATAAATTAGAATCGAAGTCTCGCGCGCTAACGTTCGCGTGCGAAACGGTTATTTATGACATCAAATTGGCGTGTGTGACATCAAATAATTCGAAGCAAAATGATATTCTGCCTTGCCGAACGGTTTTCAAGCAGCTAAAAGTGCGGAAAACTACGCCAATTCCCAAAGAAATGCGCCCGATCAACAACGGCAAAGCAAACAACACACGCGAGCCGTTGCATATTAACGGTCGACACGAATTCGAGCCGTCAAAACAATTCTATTCATGACTTGACTTGGAGAATGACGGAGGCTCGGACCGTTGTCTAGTTTAGTCAACGAACCACCAACACAACAATCGTAAGGTAGAAATCAACTCACGGTTTGGCCAGCACTTCTCCTGTTACTTTCCTTGTCCTTTGCTCTTTCCATACTGTAAGTCGACGAACGTTACTTCGAGGACAAACTTGGCGGGGATCGAGTCAATGATTGACCGCCTGCCGAAACAAACGCAAATCGGAAAAGCCACCTTCTTCAGTTCAGTACAACATGGATGCATGACAACACGAGTTCCAGCGCACTCGCCTTTTCAGTTGCAGCTGGAAATCCTTGCCTTGCTTGACACGTTCCTTCGTTGTTCACTGTGCCCAGTCGTCCAGCCCGGCCCGGCCAACTGACGAACAAAGCAAAGCGTCAATCATTAACCATCCACCATTCACAGGGCCAACACTTGCACTTTTTCGGGGGCGAGCGCGAACGCAGGCCCCCACTACCAGAAATTATACGCTCGAGTTACCCACATTTGGGGTAATCGCAAGGGTCAACCCGATCGAAGTGCAATGAAAGGGCCTCGCCTTGAGAGGACTGCCTCCTTGATCACAGTACCTCCCGCGTCAGGTAAGTATGAAAATTCTTGACGCGGGGGCCGTCAAAGGCAAACCTCCTTACCTCTATATCCTTGTGGTAGTGCTTTGCGGGCGTGCTAGAACCTCCAGCCTCACTTCTAGGCGGCTCTAGAGTAGCTTCCCTCCTCAGTCTGTGCCTGCCGACAGAGAAAAACGCCAGACATTAGTGTCAGGAGGAGGCTTTCTTTGATTTCTTTCTTTGATTGAATGAAGGTTTCTTCCCCGAGGGGAAGTGGGCCGCACTCGGAGGTAGTGCTATACCGAGGCAACCCGTGGCTGGGACGAGGCAAGCCTCTTTTCCACAGCCCAGTTCCAAAAATCAGTTTAATATATGAGCTGCTCAATGAGCAGCGTATCAGATATTAAGCTGATAAGAACAGATACTACACTTGATCTTAGCCAAAAGGCCGAGAAGCGATACCGGACCTTCCCTCCCCTAGGAGGGTGGTCCAGGGTTTCCCCCTTTGAGATATGGTGGTCAATATGCTGTCGCCGAGGGGCCTGGAGCCGACTGTAGGCCGACGCCATGGAGCAAGTTGCCGTCGTAGACGCACTTGTTCTACAACACAAGTCCACAAAAATCAGCAGCAAAGTTGATAACGTGCCTCCAGGGGTGAGTGAGATCAAACACCTTTTTGCCCTCCAAAACGAGGCAACATGTTAAAGACCTGTAATGACTCCGTTACTAAGATAGCGCTACAGACACAGGCAGAAAAAAAACGGCTACGTTATCAACATTCGCTCTCCACGTGCATACAACTTGCAGAGAAGTCAAGAAATGCCTGCTAAAAGATTGCTGGTTGCTATTATTGCTTTGCTTTTGCTTTGGTGGCTCGTTTAAAAGACTAAATTTTCAGCCCTTTCTCTTGTCTACGACCATACCACAGGGAAAGCACCGGTTCTCGTCCGATCACCGAAGTTAAGCCCTGTCGGGCGGGGTTAGTACTTGGATGGGTGACCGCCTGGGAATACCCCGTGTTGTAGACTTTTCATTTTCTCGGCCGTTTTATTTTGCATATGTTCATTTTTTCTTTCTTTTACTACCACCTTTGGCTATTCCAGTGGCTGGAAAGCACAAATAACTTTTTACACATTTCAGGAGACTCAAAAGATAGCTAGAAAACATGAAAAGTACCCTTAAAATGATCGCGGGATAAATTAGAATCGAAGTCTCGCGCGCTAACGTTCGCGTGCGAAACGGTTATTTATGACATCAAATTGGCGTGTGTGACATCAAATAATTCGAAGCAAAATGATATTCTGCCTTGCCGAACGGTTTTCAAGCAGCTAAAAGTGCGGAAAACTACGCCAATTCCCAAAGAAATGCGCCCGATCAACAACGGCAAAGCAAACAACACACGCGAGCCGTTGCATATTAACGGTCGACACGAATTCGAGCCGTCAAAACAATTCTATTCATGACTTGACTTGGAGAATGACGGAGGCTCGGACCGTTGTCTAGTTTAGTCAACGAACCACCAACACAACAATCGTAAGGTAGAAATCAACTCACGGTTTGGCCAGCACTTCTCCTGTTACTTTCCTTGTCCTTTGCTCTTTCCATACTGTAAGTCGACGAACGTTACTTCGAGGACAAACTTGGCGGGGATCGAGTCAATGATTGACCGCCTGCCGAAACAAACGCAAATCGGAAAAGCCACCTTCTTCAGTTCAGTACAACATGGATGCATGACAACACGAGTTCCAGCGCACTCGCCTTTTCAGTTGCAGCTGGAAATCCTTGCCTTGCTTGACACGTTCCTTCGTTGTTCACTGTGCCCAGTCGTCCAGCCCGGCCCGGCCAACTGACGAACAAAGCAAAGCGTCAATCATTAACCATCCACCATTCACAGGGCCAACACTTGCACTTTTTCGGGGGCGAGCGCGAACGCAGGCCCCCACTACCAGAAATTATACGCTCGAGTTACCCACATTTGGGGTAATCGCAAGGGTCAACCCGATCGAAGTGCAATGAAAGGGCCTCGCCTTGAGAGGACTGCCTCCTTGATCACAGTACCTCCCGCGTCAGGTAAGTATGAAAATTCTTGACGCGGGGGCCGTCAAAGGCAAACCTCCTTACCTCTATATCCTTGTGGTAGTGCTTTGCGGGCGTGCTAGAACCTCCAGCCTCACTTCTAGGCGGCTCTAGAGTAGCTTCCCTCCTCAGTCTGTGCCTGCCGACAGAGAAAAACGCCAGACATTAGTGTCAGGAGGAGGCTTTCTTTGATTTCTTTCTTTGATTGAATGAAGGTTTCTTCCCCGAGGGGAAGTGGGCCGCACTCGGAGGTAGTGCTATACCGAGGCAACCCGTGGCTGGGACGAGGCAAGCCTCTTTTCCACAGCCCAGTTCCAAAAATCAGTTTAATATATGAGCTGCTCAATGAGCAGCGTATCAGATATTAAGCTGATAAGAACAGATTTTTTTTTTTTTGTAGAAAAATGCACTTTATTTACAGATAAAAACGAAGGTTACAATGCTGCTCAGGAAGAATAATCGTAGCTATCTAACCCACAGATACAACAACAAATTCCCTAAGGTAGTCCTTGAGGATACATCTCAAGCAAAGTCCACAACGATAGAGTCCTTGATCATGAAGCAGAGGGAGCAAACAGCGCACAGACTAACTAAAAGGCTAATCCGGAGTAAGCAACCATCTAACTAACACAAAACAAGTTCCCTAGGGGTAGTCCCTGAGGGAAGTTACCAAACAAAGACCACAACAATAGAGCCCTTGATTGTAAAGTAAGTCGCAGAGATAAACTATAATTATACCTCTAGATGAAAATTTGGGCGGAATTCGCATTGATGCGGCAAAACCCAGGAACCTCCCACAAAACGGAAAAAGCAGCGACGGGGAGGCGGTAGTGATCAAGTTTGATTCTACTGATGATATCCTGGGACGCGTATTTGATAATGGCATTTGACTCGTCATACCGGTTACGAAAGGTGGAGGCATTACGGAAAGTCCAGATCGCATAAAGAATCGATTTGATCAAAAACAGAGCAACTGCGTTCCTCCTCCTGTGGTTGGAAGACCACCGGAAGAAGAAAACAGTAGCCACAGACGCGCGGAAGGTAGTCTGGGTTAAAAGGGAGAGAACAGGTACAAAATGCGCCCATACACGCTTAACTCTGGAACAATTAAGAAAGCAGTGATCGATAGTTTCTTTTCTATTGCAGAAGGCACAGCGATCGGAATCGATGTACCCCCATCGTTTTAAAGAGTCCCTCACCTTGACCGCACGAAGGGTAATGGCCCAGGAAAGATCGTTCTTAAAATTCTCAGATACTGGGTCACGTACTTTGGGCCAAAAGTCAGAAAGACACAGACCAGGGCCCAAAACCATAGACCAAGTACAAGGAAGCAAGGGAGGTGAGGAAGTCCGCTTTAACAGGTGAGTATAAAAAACCTTGGTAGTAAGGGGAGAGTTACTCTTAACTAGACTATCGAATTCCCTTAAATGCTTCAGACAATTCTCATAAAAACCGGTAAGTCTAGATGCGCTAGGAGATAGGTTATCGCGCAAGAAGCGCCACTCCGCCTTAAGAGAGGCCAAGGGCCTCCCGATGAAATATTTACATAAGAAGAAGCTAGAGTCTTCACGCAGGCCAATGGTGGAAATAACGGAAGTGAGGCGAAGTGCAATGCACTTTAACTCTAAATTAGTAACATTTAAGCCCCCGGAGAGGGCTGGAAGGTAACATGTGTTACGACTCACTGTTTCAATTTTTGAACCCCATATGAAAGGCCATATGAGGGAGTTCACCCGCGAGAAGACCCAGCTCGGCGGCTTTAACACTTTAGCGAGATAGAAAAATTTGCTTAAGCCCAAGACGTTAACTATTAAGCTTTTCCCTACAAGCGACAAGGAGCGTGACTTCCACAGACCAATCGATTTCTCTAGCTTATTGATCTTAGGTTGCCAATTGTCTTGTTCAACAGGGACAGTGGCGAAGATGACGCCCAAAATTTTCATTTTTCGCACCCAGGTAAGGCCGAGGGGCGCGTCAGGGCGATCGCGCCACGCACCAAGCCACATAGCTTCCGTCTTGGACTTATTCAGTTTGGCACCAGAGCCCTTCTCGTAGATCGAGATTATATCGAAGAGGCGAACAAGCGAGTTATAATCCTTAACAAGGGAGGTAGTGTCATCGGCATATTGCCGGACTTTAAATTGTCTACCCTTTGCGCCTGGGAGGAGAAAGCCTCTGATGCCACTACAAAGTCTTATTTGGCACGCAAGAGCCTCTACGCACAAGATGTAGAGAAGGGGGGAGAGAGAATCACCCTGTCTCACCCCGCGCATCAACATAATAGGCCTAGAGAGCCAGCCATTTAAGATTATACGCATATTGGCGCCTAAGTAAAAAGTACTAATCCATCTACAGAAATCAGAGCCGAAGCCGAAGCGATCAAGCAATTCCATTAAGAACATCCTATTGACCCGATCGAAGGCCTTTTCTTGGTCGAGGCTAACTAAAATTCCAGTCTCATCCGTTTGAGTAATATACTCAAAGGTATCGCGCAACAAAACCAAGTTATTAGAAATTGTGCGCCCAGGGACTGAACAGGTTTGATCTGGGTCGATGATAGAATCCAAAACTTTGGCCAGACGTAAAGTGATCGC
This sequence comes from Orbicella franksi, assembly GCF_964199315.1. Classification (NCBI taxonomy): domain Eukaryota; kingdom Metazoa; phylum Cnidaria; class Anthozoa; order Scleractinia; family Merulinidae; genus Orbicella; species Orbicella franksi. The sequence continues at coordinate 4,850,592 of NC_138145.1, read as the reverse complement.
CTTTGAACAGATCTTATAATCGACATTCAACAAAGAAATCGGGCGCCAATTCTTCAAATCCTTAATATTACCGCGTTTCTTAAAAATTAACCGCGTTATACTAAGTTTCATGGATTCCGCCAATTCTCCGTCAGCAAAGCATTGATTGATAACCTTCAAAAGAAGGGGACCAAGAAGATCCCAAAATTTTAGATAAAATTCAACCGAGAAGCCGTCGGAGCCAGGTGCTTTGTTAAAATTCATGGTCTTAAGGGAGGCAGTAAGCTCAGCGAGGGTGACTGCACCCTCACACACATGGCGATCAGAATCGGAAAGGAAGCTATTAATCCCATTCAGCAAAGTCTCTTTGCATTCGGGATCAATTGGCTCAGCGGAAAAGAGATTAGTGTAAAAATCAAAATGCGCTTGTTCAATTGCCTCACGCGTAAATACTTCAGTCCCGCTCGGGTCTAAGATTGACTTAACATCATTTTTTTCCAAACGCTCTCTTTCTAATTTAAAGAAAAAGCGCGTCGGCTTTTCGCCTTCCTCAAGCCATTGCGCCCGGCTTCTGGTCTTGGCGCCCTCAAGAGAGCGATTAACCAGGGCAGCAAGATGTGACTCAATAGCTAGAATTTCTGAGGAAACAGAAATGTCACCTTGAGCGAGCCTACGTTTCAGGCCAATTAAACGATTAGTCAAAACAACCCGGTCGCGACTGAGCTCTCTACGCTTGGATTTTGCAAACAAACGGATGTCAGCTTTGAGAGAGACCTTAAAAAAGTCCCACCAGGATTTAACAGAACCGAAAGCTGACAGACACGAGGATAAATCGGAAATACGCTCAGACAAATACTGACAAAAGATTTCATCAGAAAGCAGAGAATTATTGAATTTCCAAAGACCTGGCCCACGAGGGGCAGAATCGGCGCAATCAAAAGAGAGGTTAACATAGTCATGATCCGAGAGACAACAAGGTGTAATATCGCATTTTTCGGCGAAATCAACCAATCTGGAGGACAAAAGAAATTTGTCTAAGCGGCCGCCTATTGTGAAATCGGCATTAAACCATGACATTTCACGTTGTTTGCGATGATGTTTACGCCAAATATCAACAAGTTTAAAGGAAGACCGAAAATCAGAAAGGTAGCTCGCGATAGAGATATTGCCGCCGAATTTATCCAGATCACTTTCATAACAATTGAAATCACCACCCAAGATCAAACCGTCCGCAGGGATAAAAAATTCGTGCAAATTCGCAAAAAAGGCCTTACGCTCGGTTAAATTAGTCGGAGCATAAATATTAATTAAATTAATGCGTAACTGCGAAGTTTCAATAAGTACACTTAAAACACGCCCTGATGAGTCTTTTAACCAAGATAAAATTTTGCCGTCAAAACTATTATGAATCAAAATTCCAACACCGCCTTGTTTCCCGACAGCCGGAGACCAAAAACTCTGGCCTGGCCAACGGGAAATAACGCCATTAATAGATTTTTCCTCAGAAAGCAAAGTTTCCTGAAGAAAACAAAGATCGAAGAGGAGACGAAAAATTAAACTCTCCTTACGAGCATTAAAGCCGCGTATATTAATAGACGTTACGTTGAAAATTAAGACTTAAATAACTATTAACAATGTTCCATTTCCAAGATTAATGTTTACCCTTCTTTGGGCCAGCCTTCTTTGCCCTCAGCTCCTGCTTCCGCTTCAAGGAGGTGTAAGCAAGAGTGTCCATATCTTCGGGTTCAGAGCGATCATGCGGGGGAGGAGGAGGAGGGGGGTCCACTGAAGTAGATTTTCTCCCGGAACTGGGTAAAGATGGTCTGGTTGGTTTGCGACCCAGCGCTTCCAAGGCCGCCGGCAAGGGGGCAGGTTTACGCCGTGAAGACTGAACACTCTTGGATGACTTCGCAGGTACCAGAGAGGCATCAGGAGAAGGTGAGGCTTGCGCAGGACCATCAGGGGGGACAGGGGGGACAAGGGGGACGCTATTCATTGAGACATCAAGAGGAGAGTTGTCAGGAGGCTGGACATCTACAGCAGGCTGAGTCAAATCAGGGTTCATCGCATCGACATCGGGGCTCTCAGCAGGAGAAGGAGAAATCTGCGGACCAGGGGGGTTGGGGGCCAAACCTTGTTCCCGCATCCGATTAGCGATTTGCTCCCAGATGAAACCCTGACTATCTAAGAGGTGCTCATCCGAGGATAAAACCGAGGGTTGGCAAGAAGAAACATCAGCCGGAGAAGGGTCAGGGTTATCAGTGTCCTGCGGGGAAGCACGATCTCGCGAGAGGTTATCAAGCGGGACGCTATCACCCACAGGAGACCCAGAAGAATCGCCCGCGGGTATTTCTTCAACGACGACTTCGGCGACATTGTCAGCGGCGTTTCCAGTGGCACTATGAGTGGCATTTTCAGTTGAGCTGGGGCCAGGGACCTGGGGAGGCGGCGGGGCCTGGTACCAGGAGTATGGACAACGGCGGGCAAAATGTTCTGTACTTTTGCAAATACAACAACGAATCTCTTCCTCACAATCACGCGATACATGGCCAAGCTCTTCACAATTAAAACAAACGGTATTTTGACATTCATTAGCAAAATGTCCCGCACGATTACAGCGGCGGCAGGTGTGTTGTTGTCCATCATGTGAGAGACGCACGAGGAACTTACCGAAGCGTAAATAGCTAGGAATAGGATTTTTCACACGCACGCGGTAGTGACGGATCCCATTGTAGACGTGTGAGTTCGAGAACTTTCCACGCCTCGCCGAAAAAACAGTGCAAAATTTAGCCAAGCGCAGTTTGAGAGCATCGTCGGACAACTCATGAGGAGCATCATAGATGTTTAAATACGTTAGGGGCATGTCCTCGTCGTTGATGGCAGAGGTGGAGTCGCGAAAACGAATGGAAACACAGCCCACAAACTTATTTTTGGTCTCTTCGTCGATAAAGGTAATTAACATATCACGAGAAGGGCGGCGTTGTAAACAAACAACCGATTCTCGCGGGATTCCCATTTCTCCCAGCTTATCGAAAACAGATTTTGAGTCCACAAAATGTCCAGCAGAAAAATAAGCCGTACACGGTCTACCAGGAGTAATGTTATCGATACCAAAGTTAGCACGCTCAAAGTCAGTTAAATGGCGACCACGCCCAAGGTAACTCGCAGCTTGAGAGCCAGGCGCGCTTCGAACCAGCGAAGATGAATTTTCTCGTTGTAAGATATCGGCATAAGTCCACACATTTGAATCATCGTCACTCAGTAACAAAGTGTCTCCAGATTGATTAGATATTGTTTCCACATCTACATTTTTTCCATGATCAGAAAATGACATAATAAAAGGAGGATCAAGATAACTTACGCAGCCAAAAGAGGCCGGGCTTTGCGCCCACTGATCAGCAGGAAAACCAAAACTTCGGAACTCCCACCAAAGAACAGATCGCAGCCAAAAGGCCGAGAAGCGATACCGGACCTTCCCTCCCCTAGGAGGGTGGTCCAGGGTTTCCCCCTTTGAGATATGGTGGTCAATATGCTGTCGCCGAGGGGCCTGGAGCCGACTGTAGGCCGACGCCATGGAGCAAGTTGCCGTCGTAGACGCACTTGTTCTACAACACAAGTCCACAAAAATCAGCAGCAAAGTTGATAACGTGCCTCCAGGGGTGAGTGAGATCAAACACCTTTTTGCCCTCCAAAACGAGGCAACATGTTAAAGACCTGTAATGACTCCGTTACTAAGATAGCGCTACAGACACAGGCAGAAAAAAAACGGCTACGTTATCAACATTCGCTCTCCACGTGCATACAACTTGCAGAGAAGTCAAGAAATGCCTGCTAAAAGATTGCTGGTTGCTATTATTGCTTTGCTTTTGCTTTGGTGGCTCGTTTAAAAGACTAAATTTTCAGCCCTTTCTCTTGTCTACGACCATACCACAGGGAAAGCACCGGTTCTCGTCCGATCACCGAAGTTAAGCCCTGTCGGGCGGGGTTAGTACTTGGATGGGTGACCGCCTGGGAATACCCCGTGTTGTAGACTTTTCATTTTCTCGGCCGTTTTATTTTGCATATGTTCATTTTTTCTTTCTTTTACTACCACCTTTGGCTATTCCAGTGGCTGGAAAGCACAAATAACTTTTTACACATTTCAGGAGACTCAAAAGATAGCTAGAAAACATGAAAAGTACCCTTAAAATGATCGCGGGATAAATTAGAATCGAAGTCTCGCGCGCTAACGTTCGCGTGCGAAACGGTTATTTATGACATCAAATTGGCGTGTGTGACATCAAATAATTCGAAGCAAAATGATATTCTGCCTTGCCGAACGGTTTTCAAGCAGCTAAAAGTGCGGAAAACTACGCCAATTCCCAAAGAAATGCGCCCGATCAACAACGGCAAAGCAAACAACACACGCGAGCCGTTGCATATTAACGGTCGACACGAATTCGAGCCGTCAAAACAATTCTATTCATGACTTGACTTGGAGAATGACGGAGGCTCGGACCGTTGTCTAGTTTAGTCAACGAACCACCAACACAACAATCGTAAGGTAGAAATCAACTCACGGTTTGGCCAGCACTTCTCCTGTTACTTTCCTTGTCCTTTGCTCTTTCCATACTGTAAGTCGACGAACGTTACTTCGAGGACAAACTTGGCGGGGATCGAGTCAATGATTGACCGCCTGCCGAAACAAACGCAAATCGGAAAAGCCACCTTCTTCAGTTCAGTACAACATGGATGCATGACAACACGAGTTCCAGCGCACTCGCCTTTTCAGTTGCAGCTGGAAATCCTTGCCTTGCTTGACACGTTCCTTCGTTGTTCACTGTGCCCAGTCGTCCAGCCCGGCCCGGCCAACTGACGAACAAAGCAAAGCGTCAATCATTAACCATCCACCATTCACAGGGCCAACACTTGCACTTTTTCGGGGGCGAGCGCGAACGCAGGCCCCCACTACCAGAAATTATACGCTCGAGTTACCCACATTTGGGGTAATCGCAAGGGTCAACCCGATCGAAGTGCAATGAAAGGGCCTCGCCTTGAGAGGACTGCCTCCTTGATCACAGTACCTCCCGCGTCAGGTAAGTATGAAAATTCTTGACGCGGGGGCCGTCAAAGGCAAACCTCCTTACCTCTATATCCTTGTGGTAGTGCTTTGCGGGCGTGCTAGAACCTCCAGCCTCACTTCTAGGCGGCTCTAGAGTAGCTTCCCTCCTCAGTCTGTGCCTGCCGACAGAGAAAAACGCCAGACATTAGTGTCAGGAGGAGGCTTTCTTTGATTTCTTTCTTTGATTGAATGAAGGTTTCTTCCCCGAGGGGAAGTGGGCCGCACTCGGAGGTAGTGCTATACCGAGGCAACCCGTGGCTGGGACGAGGCAAGCCTCTTTTCCACAGCCCAGTTCCAAAAATCAGTTTAATATATGAGCTGCTCAATGAGCAGCGTATCAGATATTAAGCTGATAAGAACAGATACTACACTTGATCTTAGCCAAAAGGCCGAGAAGCGATACCGGACCTTCCCTCCCCTAGGAGGGTGGTCCAGGGTTTCCCCCTTTGAGATATGGTGGTCAATATGCTGTCGCCGAGGGGCCTGGAGCCGACTGTAGGCCGACGCCATGGAGCAAGTTGCCGTCGTAGACGCACTTGTTCTACAACACAAGTCCACAAAAATCAGCAGCAAAGTTGATAACGTGCCTCCAGGGGTGAGTGAGATCAAACACCTTTTTGCCCTCCAAAACGAGGCAACATGTTAAAGACCTGTAATGACTCCGTTACTAAGATAGCGCTACAGACACAGGCAGAAAAAAAACGGCTACGTTATCAACATTCGCTCTCCACGTGCATACAACTTGCAGAGAAGTCAAGAAATGCCTGCTAAAAGATTGCTGGTTGCTATTATTGCTTTGCTTTTGCTTTGGTGGCTCGTTTAAAAGACTAAATTTTCAGCCCTTTCTCTTGTCTACGACCATACCACAGGGAAAGCACCGGTTCTCGTCCGATCACCGAAGTTAAGCCCTGTCGGGCGGGGTTAGTACTTGGATGGGTGACCGCCTGGGAATACCCCGTGTTGTAGACTTTTCATTTTCTCGGCCGTTTTATTTTGCATATGTTCATTTTTTCTTTCTTTTACTACCACCTTTGGCTATTCCAGTGGCTGGAAAGCACAAATAACTTTTTACACATTTCAGGAGACTCAAAAGATAGCTAGAAAACATGAAAAGTACCCTTAAAATGATCGCGGGATAAATTAGAATCGAAGTCTCGCGCGCTAACGTTCGCGTGCGAAACGGTTATTTATGACATCAAATTGGCGTGTGTGACATCAAATAATTCGAAGCAAAATGATATTCTGCCTTGCCGAACGGTTTTCAAGCAGCTAAAAGTGCGGAAAACTACGCCAATTCCCAAAGAAATGCGCCCGATCAACAACGGCAAAGCAAACAACACACGCGAGCCGTTGCATATTAACGGTCGACACGAATTCGAGCCGTCAAAACAATTCTATTCATGACTTGACTTGGAGAATGACGGAGGCTCGGACCGTTGTCTAGTTTAGTCAACGAACCACCAACACAACAATCGTAAGGTAGAAATCAACTCACGGTTTGGCCAGCACTTCTCCTGTTACTTTCCTTGTCCTTTGCTCTTTCCATACTGTAAGTCGACGAACGTTACTTCGAGGACAAACTTGGCGGGGATCGAGTCAATGATTGACCGCCTGCCGAAACAAACGCAAATCGGAAAAGCCACCTTCTTCAGTTCAGTACAACATGGATGCATGACAACACGAGTTCCAGCGCACTCGCCTTTTCAGTTGCAGCTGGAAATCCTTGCCTTGCTTGACACGTTCCTTCGTTGTTCACTGTGCCCAGTCGTCCAGCCCGGCCCGGCCAACTGACGAACAAAGCAAAGCGTCAATCATTAACCATCCACCATTCACAGGGCCAACACTTGCACTTTTTCGGGGGCGAGCGCGAACGCAGGCCCCCACTACCAGAAATTATACGCTCGAGTTACCCACATTTGGGGTAATCGCAAGGGTCAACCCGATCGAAGTGCAATGAAAGGGCCTCGCCTTGAGAGGACTGCCTCCTTGATCACAGTACCTCCCGCGTCAGGTAAGTATGAAAATTCTTGACGCGGGGGCCGTCAAAGGCAAACCTCCTTACCTCTATATCCTTGTGGTAGTGCTTTGCGGGCGTGCTAGAACCTCCAGCCTCACTTCTAGGCGGCTCTAGAGTAGCTTCCCTCCTCAGTCTGTGCCTGCCGACAGAGAAAAACGCCAGACATTAGTGTCAGGAGGAGGCTTTCTTTGATTTCTTTCTTTGATTGAATGAAGGTTTCTTCCCCGAGGGGAAGTGGGCCGCACTCGGAGGTAGTGCTATACCGAGGCAACCCGTGGCTGGGACGAGGCAAGCCTCTTTTCCACAGCCCAGTTCCAAAAATCAGTTTAATATATGAGCTGCTCAATGAGCAGCGTATCAGATATTAAGCTGATAAGAACAGATACTACACTTGATCTTAGCCAAAAGGCCGAGAAGCGATACCGGACCTTCCCTCCCCTAGGAGGGTGGTCCAGGGTTTCCCCCTTTGAGATATGGTGGTCAATATGCTGTCGCCGAGGGGCCTGGAGCCGACTGTAGGCCGACGCCATGGAGCAAGTTGCCGTCGTAGACGCACTTGTTCTACAACACAAGTCCACAAAAATCAGCAGCAAAGTTGATAACGTGCCTCCAGGGGTGAGTGAGATCAAACACCTTTTTGCCCTCCAAAACGAGGCAACATGTTAAAGACCTGTAATGACTCCGTTACTAAGATAGCGCTACAGACACAGGCAGAAAAAAAACGGCTACGTTATCAACATTCGCTCTCCACGTGCATACAACTTGCAGAGAAGTCAAGAAATGCCTGCTAAAAGATTGCTGGTTGCTATTATTGCTTTGCTTTTGCTTTGGTGGCTCGTTTAAAAGACTAAATTTTCAGCCCTTTCTCTTGTCTACGACCATACCACAGGGAAAGCACCGGTTCTCGTCCGATCACCGAAGTTAAGCCCTGTCGGGCGGGGTTAGTACTTGGATGGGTGACCGCCTGGGAATACCCCGTGTTGTAGACTTTTCATTTTCTCGGCCGTTTTATTTTGCATATGTTCATTTTTTCTTTCTTTTACTACCACCTTTGGCTATTCCAGTGGCTGGAAAGCACAAATAACTTTTTACACATTTCAGGAGACTCAAAAGATAGCTAGAAAACATGAAAAGTACCCTTAAAATGATCGCGGGATAAATTAGAATCGAAGTCTCGCGCGCTAACGTTCGCGTGCGAAACGGTTATTTATGACATCAAATTGGCGTGTGTGACATCAAATAATTCGAAGCAAAATGATATTCTGCCTTGCCGAACGGTTTTCAAGCAGCTAAAAGTGCGGAAAACTACGCCAATTCCCAAAGAAATGCGCCCGATCAACAACGGCAAAGCAAACAACACACGCGAGCCGTTGCATATTAACGGTCGACACGAATTCGAGCCGTCAAAACAATTCTATTCATGACTTGACTTGGAGAATGACGGAGGCTCGGACCGTTGTCTAGTTTAGTCAACGAACCACCAACACAACAATCGTAAGGTAGAAATCAACTCACGGTTTGGCCAGCACTTCTCCTGTTACTTTCCTTGTCCTTTGCTCTTTCCATACTGTAAGTCGACGAACGTTACTTCGAGGACAAACTTGGCGGGGATCGAGTCAATGATTGACCGCCTGCCGAAACAAACGCAAATCGGAAAAGCCACCTTCTTCAGTTCAGTACAACATGGATGCATGACAACACGAGTTCCAGCGCACTCGCCTTTTCAGTTGCAGCTGGAAATCCTTGCCTTGCTTGACACGTTCCTTCGTTGTTCACTGTGCCCAGTCGTCCAGCCCGGCCCGGCCAACTGACGAACAAAGCAAAGCGTCAATCATTAACCATCCACCATTCACAGGGCCAACACTTGCACTTTTTCGGGGGCGAGCGCGAACGCAGGCCCCCACTACCAGAAATTATACGCTCGAGTTACCCACATTTGGGGTAATCGCAAGGGTCAACCCGATCGAAGTGCAATGAAAGGGCCTCGCCTTGAGAGGACTGCCTCCTTGATCACAGTACCTCCCGCGTCAGGTAAGTTTTTTTGTGTTTAAGGTAGACGGCCGGGCTCCCTTACGGGAAGTGCAATGCCCGCCGACTGACAGCCTCATCCATAGCGTGGATACAGTGCAAGTCCAACACTAATGGGTCTACCTAAGGTAGGGAACACCTACAAAAGTAGCCAGTTCGCCAACTTCGCCAGGGAATCGAACCCTGCCTACCTTTTCCAGAAATTCCCAAACCCAAAACCCCACGCACATAACAAATTAAACAAGACAGACTATACATAACAGAACAGGACACAAGCCTCAGTACAGTACACCAACTAAGGAGACCCAGTACAAGAGGACACGAAACAAAAATGCCCAGATTAGGACCATGCAAGGGGAGCCAAGCTAAACAGAAACACCTAAAATAGGGCCAAGCAAGAATTACAAGCTGAGGGTAAGCTGACCAGCAGCCACAGAAGCAACTACACCGCGAGCGCCCCATTGACGATGAAAATAACGCTGTCGACGGGAGGACTTAAAACGCTTGAAAAACAGCGGAAGGATGAAACGCACACGAGTTTTCACCTTGATGATCACAGTCGCAGCGCCCGGAGGAATGTCACGAAAGCGGTGATCATTCCGGGATTGCCAGATAGCGAACTTACAAACATTAAGAAGATAAACAAAGACACGAGGAGTAGCACGCAACTCATCAGAGTTAAAACCAAAGAGAACGTGGCGAGGAAGAATAACAGGGCACATAGGGGAGAAACCAAACATAAGAGACTGGAGCCAAGACAAAACACTCTGAGCAAGAGGACAAAAGAAGAACAAATGCTCAAGAGACTCAATGGGGGCACCACAAAAACAAGACAGAGGGACTGGTAAACCAAAAGAAACAAGACGCTGCGCGGTGTAGAGAACGCCATGAGCGATCTTCCAATTGAGGTCAATAACCTGGCGATCGGGATCGAAGAAAGTGAGAGAGCGCCACGTGGTGGGCCAATAGAGGGCACCAAACGTGGACGCAAACTTCACAACACAATGCGGTTGAACAACGTTCTCGGAAAGAAGGTACAAATAACAGGATTTGGTGGTCATATAAGAAACAGGAGTACAAAAATGGGGACAGAGAGAGCCAAAAACCAAGGAACGGCGAGACGCCGAAAACGAACCATCAAGACTCTGCCACGCAATCAGGAGCGACTTGTAGAAAGGCGGCAGGAGACTCGAGGTAAAGGAAAAAGGGTCAGAAAAGACTTCAGCGGGAGAAGCATCAAAACAAGACTTGAACCAAAAAGACATGAAGGACACCCAGCCAGAAGGAGAAGAGGCAAAGCGCTTAACCCACTGACCGAGGAGAGACCAGACTTTGAATTTAATGTCAACAACAGAAAAACCACCAAGCAAAGGAGATTGAATGACCACCGAGCGAGAAACCAGTTCGCGCTTGCCGCTCCAGAAAAAGGAAAAAACCAAGGCAGAGAGCTCTCTCAGGACCCAAGGTGGAATGTGAACCAAAGAGGCCACGTACCAGATCCGAGAGAGGGCCAAGGCATTGATGACAAGAGACTTGCCACGAAAAGACAAGGAGCGAGCACGCCAAGACTTAAGAACGTTGTCAACCGCAGTGATGCGAGGCCGCCAGTTATCTTCCTCAAGATTCCCAACACCCACAAAAACCCCAAGGGCTTTAATTTTGACGGAGCTCCACTCCAAAGCAACTGGAGGGTCAATGCGACCAGACCAGCTACCAAGCCAGAGACCCTTGGACTTGGACTGGTTAAGTTTTGAGCCAGAAGCTTTCTCAAACAGAGAATACACCTCAAAGGAGGCCTTGATGGAATCATCAGATGTCAAAATAAGCGATGTGTCGTCAGCGTATTGGGAAATGGGGGACAACGGAGGCAGACCAGGAAGACAGAGACCGGGAATACGAGGGTTGCAACGGATATTAGCTGCAAGAACCTCGGACACGAGAACATAAAGAAGAGGAGACAGGGGACAACCTTGCCTGACACCCCGAGACAAGCTAAAAAAGGGAGAAAGATAGCCATTAACATTGACTGCGCTCTGGACTCGAAAATAAAACAAGTCAACCCAAGAGATAAAAGAAGGGCCAAAACCCATGGAGGACAGAGTGGAGCGCATGAACACCCAGTCAACACGGTCAAAGGCCTTCTCCTGGTCAAGGGACAGAATGGCGATGGGGGTGCCAGAGGAAGAGGCAAACTCAACGACGTCACGAAGAAGAGCAACGTTTTCGCCGATGAATCTGCCAGGGACCCCACAAGTCTGATCTTTATCGACCACCAGATGAATGACCTTGAGCAATCGACCAGCGATTACACGAGCGGCTAGCTTATAATCAACATTTAAGAGGGTGATCGGGCGCCAGTTACGAGGATCCAAGCGATCACCCTTCTTAAAGGACAAAGAAATGACACCACGGCGTTGAGAAAGGGATAGACAGCCAGAATCAAGACACGAATTGAGAACAGAAACAAGATCAGAGCCAAGGACATCCCAGAACTTGAGGTAGAATTCCATGGGAAGGCCATCGAGACCAGGGGCCTTACGCCTAGCCATACCCTGGAGAGCCGCAAGGCACTCACCAGGAGTAAGGTGACCTTCACACACAGAAGCTTGGTCAGAAGACAAAGAAGACGGGAGGTTGCCAAGAAGAGAAGCCTGGACAGAGGGGTCAGTAGTACCAGCAGTGAACAGGGAGGAGTAGAAAGACGCAAAGGAGTGGCACAAATCCTGAGGAGAGGAAATGATAGAACCATCACTCTCCCTCAACGCCGAGATCCAGCGGTCGGCAGCATTTTTCTTTTCAAGACGGAAGAAATAGGCAGAGGAGGTTTCACCATCCTCAACCCATCTTATACGGGAGCGAACCTGCGCCCCCTTAGCAGCTTCAGAGTCAATGATGGCCAATTGAGACAGGACCCCATGGTAAGGAGCAAGACAGGAGACAGATCCGGCGTCGATCCTGGCCTTGAGATGGTCAGCAAGGCGGACAAGGAGGTCCCTGTTTCTGGAACGAGCAGCAGATCTGTCGCAGCAAAAACGAATCGTGAGGCCCTTAATGATGCTTTTCCCCTTCTCCCACCACTTAGCCAGGGAAGGAAAGCGAGGGATGGAGGCACGCCACGATGACCAAGCATCAGTGATGAGCTTGATATACTCATCATCTTCCAGGACAGAAACATTAAGTTTCCAGAGACCTGGACCAGGGGGAATGACGTCCGGGACAACAACAGACAGAGAGACACCGCAATGATCAGAAAAAGGACACGGGACGAGATCACAAGACGAGACAGAAGATACCCAAACATAAGGGACACCAATGAGATCAATACGGGACGCAAGACGCCCATTCCACCTGGTCCAGGTAAAACCAGAGGCCGAGGGGTGTAAGTACCTCCAAATGTCGATGGCACAGCAGGAATCAAAAAGGTTCAGCAAGGAAGAAGAGCTCTCACGAGAAGAATCAGAGGGATCAGAGCCAGAACGATCAAGGGAACGGTCAAAGACCGTGTTAAAATCACCAGCAAGGATAGTTGGTATCGAAGGATCAATCCTAGTATGGAGGTCATCCAGGAACTGATCCCGAGCAGGGTTGCGATTCGGACAATAAATACAACAAACACGAAATAATTTGGCACAAAACGAGAATTCACATTGCAAGAAACGCCCATCAGCATCACACCAGGAATTTACTAAGGTTAACGAAGAGCGAAACAAAACAATGCAGCCACAAGAATGAGCAGAACCAGGGGACACAGCAGAACCAAAACCAGAAGACTGAAACCACAAGGAACATTCAGAAACAGAGATACAATGAGTTTCCTGGAGGCAGACAACGTCCACGCTCGCAGGAAGAGATCGCAACCACTGCACGAGACCAGTCCGTTTGGACTGATCCCGAATACCGTTACAGTTTAAGGTGAGGATGGACAAAGCCATCACACAAAAAAGATAAGTAGCCATCCAAAATCAAAAAAACATTCACTTTCTAATAAATGACCTCGCCCTGGCCAGGCGTGCTGCCGAAACAACCCCAGGTGGCAACCGGCTGGAGGCATCAGTACTCTTTTTAGGCCTTGTGGACGAGCTTTTAGCAACGGGTGCAGCAGAAGAGGAGGGGGGAGCAGAGGACCCACCCCCAACGCTCGCAGAGGAAGGAGCGCCGGTACTCTTCTTGAGCTTTTTGGATGGAATTTTGGACTTGGGCCCAGGAGATGGAGAAGAGGGAACAGAAGGCCCACTCTCAACATCCTCAGAGGAATCCCCCGAAATGGCCCGCTTACGTGGATCAGACGCCAGAGACATCTCAGTATCCACAGGGGTGGCCATACTACTAATACTTTCGCTGACGTTACTATTTTCGTTTCCAATAATACTTTCATTTACGTTATTACTAAGGATAGATTCACAACTATTACTATTACTTAAATTACTGTTATTTATGTTAATTTGGGAGACATTACATAATTCACCCCCGGGTGGAGCCTCACCCGGTCCACAATTTGCCATAATTGATTGACTCAATTGAGAGTCCAATTCATCTAATTGGTTAAAGCGCTCATCAAGAGCCGCATGCCCTTCATCCACAACAACTGGTTCATTATCACCATCAGGTTGGCTGAAAGCGGTAACCACCGCTTCAGCCACACTGGCTGCATCAGCCAAAGCACAATCTTCAGAACATGCAGACGCCAAGGCCTGCGCATCTTCCGACACGGACCTGAACCTAGCATCAGGGTCTTCAGCCTGTTGAGGGCCATGGGAAGGGTCACCTGCCGGAACAGGGGGGGGGTTGCCAGCAACACCCCAAGGATTAGGGCAGTGGCGTGCAACATGGCCAGGCTGATGGCATCTGAGGCACTTGCCTTTATCGGGGCAAGCAGAAGCCTTGTGACCACCCTTAGAGCAGATGTCGCAGGTCAAGGGCTGGTCCCGATACCACACCTTACACCGGAAACCTTCCACAAAAACAAAACGGGGGATGTCCTTCTTCACAATCATACGGACCAACCGAGTGCCAGTACACACATCGGGGATGTTGGTCCAACGCTGGTACCCCACACCTTTAACAACGCCAAAATTGCCAAGGACAGTGGCAACAGGGTCGTCAGGGAATTCAAAGGGGTAATTGTAAACCAAGACATTCACCACCCGAGGGGGGGGAGGTGCAGGACGAACGATTAAACATCGAACTTCATTTATAGTAACCTCACCCAGCTCCTCCAAAGTCTCTTTAGCAGAATTACTTTCATTGCTAAAGGAAACACGGGCGACACGCCCAGAACACAATTGAATGGAAACTACTTTATAATTAGGGTGGTTATTAACGAAATATTCTAGCACCCATTTGGCAACATCAGGAGATGTAGTCTCAGCTGAGAAGCCCTTGCAGTCAATATCGATAGTGCGCGACAATGAGCGACGCACCATAATGACAACGAAGAAACCCCAAATGGGGAAGAAGAAAAGTTAAGCCCGGATGGGCGTGCACCCCACCGGATGGGTACCCCGCGCCAACCAAACAACAACTCAAAAACCAACAAGAAACTCGAAGCAAATATGGCGCCGAAAATCGCCCAAAAAGATGATGAAAAGTGTAGCGTCGAAAACGCAGAAAGCTCAAAAAGCTTTACAACCAGAGAACTGGCGTACTTACCAAAAGAGACGGGAGTGAAGACTTTTGGCGCACCACAAGGATAGGGCCTCCGGCCATACACTCTAAAGCGTCAGGTAAGTATGAAAATTCTTGACGCGGGGGCCGTCAAAGGCAAACCTCCTTACCTCTATATCCTTGTGGTAGTGCTTTGCGGGCGTGCTAGAACCTCCAGCCTCACTTCTAGGCGGCTCTAGAGTAGCTTCCCTCCTCAGTCTGTGCCTGCCGACAGAGAAAAACGCCAGACATTAGTGTCAGGAGGAGGCTTTCTTTGATTTCTTTCTTTGATTGAATGAAGGTTTCTTCCCCGAGGGGAAGTGGGCCGCACTCGGAGGTAGTGCTATACCGAGGCAACCCGTGGCTGGGACGAGGCAAGCCTCTTTTCCACAGCCCAGTTCCAAAAATCAGTTTAATATATGAGCTGCTCAATGAGCAGCGTATCAGATATTAAGCTGATAAGAACAGATACTACACTTGATCTTAGCCAAAAGGCCGAGAAGCGATACCGGACCTTCCCTCCCCTAGGAGGGTGGTCCAGGGTTTCCCCCTTTGAGATATGGTGGTCAATATGCTGTCGCCGAGGGGCCTGGAGCCGACTGTAGGCCGACGCCATGGAGCAAGTTGCCGTCGTAGACGCACTTGTTCTACAACACAAGTCCACAAAAATCAGCAGCAAAGTTGATAACGTGCCTCCAGGGGTGAGTGAGATCAAACACCTTTTTGCCCTCCAAAACGAGGCAACATGTTAAAGACCTGTAATGACTCCGTTACTAAGATAGCGCTACAGACACAGGCAGAAAAAAAACGGCTACGTTATCAACATTCGCTCTCCACGTGCATACAACTTGCAGAGAAGTCAAGAAATGCCTGCTAAAAGATTGCTGGTTGCTATTATTGCTTTGCTTTTGCTTTGGTGGCTCGTTTAAAAGACTAAATTTTCAGCCCTTTCTCTTGTCTACGACCATACCACAGGGAAAGCACCGGTTCTCGTCCGATCACCGAAGTTAAGCCCTGTCGGGCGGGGTTAGTACTTGGATGGGTGACCGCCTGGGAATACCCCGTGTTGTAGACTTTTCATTTTCTCGGCCGTTTTATTTTGCATATGTTCATTTTTTCTTTCTTTTACTACCACCTTTGGCTATTCCAGTGGCTGGAAAGCACAAATAACTTTTTACACATTTCAGGAGACTCAAAAGATAGCTAGAAAACATGAAAAGTACCCTTAAAATGATCGCGGGATAAATTAGAATCGAAGTCTCGCGCGCTAACGTTCGCGTGCGAAACGGTTATTTATGACATCAAATTGGCGTGTGTGACATCAAATAATTCGAAGCAAAATGATATTCTGCCTTGCCGAACGGTTTTCAAGCAGCTAAAAGTGCGGAAAACTACGCCAATTCCCAAAGAAATGCGCCCGATCAACAACGGCAAAGCAAACAACACACGCGAGCCGTTGCATATTAACGGTCGACACGAATTCGAGCCGTCAAAACAATTCTATTCATGACTTGACTTGGAGAATGACGGAGGCTCGGACCGTTGTCTAGTTTAGTCAACGAACCACCAACACAACAATCGTAAGGTAGAAATCAACTCACGGTTTGGCCAGCACTTCTCCTGTTACTTTCCTTGTCCTTTGCTCTTTCCATACTGTAAGTCGACGAACGTTACTTCGAGGACAAACTTGGCGGGGATCGAGTCAATGATTGACCGCCTGCCGAAACAAACGCAAATCGGAAAAGCCACCTTCTTCAGTTCAGTACAACATGGATGCATGACAACACGAGTTCCAGCGCACTCGCCTTTTCAGTTGCAGCTGGAAATCCTTGCCTTGCTTGACACGTTCCTTCGTTGTTCACTGTGCCCAGTCGTCCAGCCCGGCCCGGCCAACTGACGAACAAAGCAAAGCGTCAATCATTAACCATCCACCATTCACAGGGCCAACACTTGCACTTTTTCGGGGGCGAGCGCGAACGCAGGCCCCCACTACCAGAAATTATACGCTCGAGTTACCCACATTTGGGGTAATCGCAAGGGTCAACCCGATCGAAGTGCAATGAAAGGGCCTCGCCTTGAGAGGACTGCCTCCTTGATCACAGTACCTCCCGCGTCAGGTAAGTATGAAAATTCTTGACGCGGGGGCCGTCAAAGGCAAACCTCCTTACCTCTATATCCTTGTGGTAGTGCTTTGCGGGCGTGCTAGAACCTCCAGCCTCACTTCTAGGCGGCTCTAGAGTAGCTTCCCTCCTCAGTCTGTGCCTGCCGACAGAGAAAAACGCCAGACATTAGTGTCAGGAGGAGGCTTTCTTTGATTTCTTTCTTTGATTGAATGAAGGTTTCTTCCCCGAGGGGAAGTGGGCCGCACTCGGAGGTAGTGCTATACCGAGGCAACCCGTGGCTGGGACGAGGCAAGCCTCTTTTCCACAGCCCAGTTCCAAAAATCAGTTTAATATATGAGCTGCTCAATGAGCAGCGTATCAGATATTAAGCTGATAAGAACAGATACTACACTTGATCTTAGCCAAAAGGCCGAGAAGCGATACCGGACCTTCCCTCCCCTAGGAGGGTGGTCCAGGGTTTCCCCCTTTGAGATATGGTGGTCAATATGCTGTCGCCGAGGGGCCTGGAGCCGACTGTAGGCCGACGCCATGGAGCAAGTTGCCGTCGTAGACGCACTTGTTCTACAACACAAGTCCACAAAAATCAGCAGCAAAGTTGATAACGTGCCTCCAGGGGTGAGTGAGATCAAACACCTTTTTGCCCTCCAAAACGAGGCAACATGTTAAAGACCTGTAATGACTCCGTTACTAAGATAGCGCTACAGACACAGGCAGAAAAAAAACGGCTACGTTATCAACATTCGCTCTCCACGTGCATACAACTTGCAGAGAAGTCAAGAAATGCCTGCTAAAAGATTGCTGGTTGCTATTATTGCTTTGCTTTTGCTTTGGTGGCTCGTTTAAAAGACTAAATTTTCAGCCCTTTCTCTTGTCTACGACCATACCACAGGGAAAGCACCGGTTCTCGTCCGATCACCGAAGTTAAGCCCTGTCGGGCGGGGTTAGTACTTGGATGGGTGACCGCCTGGGAATACCCCGTGTTGTAGACTTTTCATTTTCTCGGCCGTTTTATTTTGCATATGTTCATTTTTTCTTTCTTTTACTACCACCTTTGGCTATTCCAGTGGCTGGAAAGCACAAATAACTTTTTACACATTTCAGGAGACTCAAAAGATAGCTAGAAAACATGAAAAGTACCCTTAAAATGATCGCGGGATAAATTAGAATCGAAGTCTCGCGCGCTAACGTTCGCGTGCGAAACGGTTATTTATGACATCAAATTGGCGTGTGTGACATCAAATAATTCGAAGCAAAATGATATTCTGCCTTGCCGAACGGTTTTCAAGCAGCTAAAAGTGCGGAAAACTACGCCAATTCCCAAAGAAATGCGCCCGATCAACAACGGCAAAGCAAACAACACACGCGAGCCGTTGCATATTAACGGTCGACACGAATTCGAGCCGTCAAAACAATTCTATTCATGACTTGACTTGGAGAATGACGGAGGCTCGGACCGTTGTCTAGTTTAGTCAACGAACCACCAACACAACAATCGTAAGGTAGAAATCAACTCACGGTTTGGCCAGCACTTCTCCTGTTACTTTCCTTGTCCTTTGCTCTTTCCATACTGTAAGTCGACGAACGTTACTTCGAGGACAAACTTGGCGGGGATCGAGTCAATGATTGACCGCCTGCCGAAACAAACGCAAATCGGAAAAGCCACCTTCTTCAGTTCAGTACAACATGGATGCATGACAACACGAGTTCCAGCGCACTCGCCTTTTCAGTTGCAGCTGGAAATCCTTGCCTTGCTTGACACGTTCCTTCGTTGTTCACTGTGCCCAGTCGTCCAGCCCGGCCCGGCCAACTGACGAACAAAGCAAAGCGTCAATCATTAACCATCCACCATTCACAGGGCCAACACTTGCACTTTTTCGGGGGCGAGCGCGAACGCAGGCCCCCACTACCAGAAATTATACGCTCGAGTTACCCACATTTGGGGTAATCGCAAGGGTCAACCCGATCGAAGTGCAATGAAAGGGCCTCGCCTTGAGAGGACTGCCTCCTTGATCACAGTACCTCCCGCGTCAGGTAAGTATGAAAATTCTTGACGCGGGGGCCGTCAAAGGCAAACCTCCTTACCTCTATATCCTTGTGGTAGTGCTTTGCGGGCGTGCTAGAACCTCCAGCCTCACTTCTAGGCGGCTCTAGAGTAGCTTCCCTCCTCAGTCTGTGCCTGCCGACAGAGAAAAACGCCAGACATTAGTGTCAGGAGGAGGCTTTCTTTGATTTCTTTCTTTGATTGAATGAAGGTTTCTTCCCCGAGGGGAAGTGGGCCGCACTCGGAGGTAGTGCTATACCGAGGCAACCCGTGGCTGGGACGAGGCAAGCCTCTTTTCCACAGCCCAGTTCCAAAAATCAGTTTAATATATGAGCTGCTCAATGAGCAGCGTATCAGATATTAAGCTGATAAGAACAGATACTACACTTGATCTTAGCCAAAAGGCCGAGAAGCGATACCGGACCTTCCCTCCCCTAGGAGGGTGGTCCAGGGTTTCCCCCTTTGAGATATGGTGGTCAATATGCTGTCGCCGAGGGGCCTGGAGCCGACTGTAGGCCGACGCCATGGAGCAAGTTGCCGTCGTAGACGCACTTGTTCTACAACACAAGTCCACAAAAATCAGCAGCAAAGTTGATAACGTGCCTCCAGGGGTGAGTGAGATCAAACACCTTTTTGCCCTCCAAAACGAGGCAACATGTTAAAGACCTGTAATGACTCCGTTACTAAGATAGCGCTACAGACACAGGCAGAAAAAAAACGGCTACGTTATCAACATTCGCTCTCCACGTGCATACAACTTGCAGAGAAGTCAAGAAATGCCTGCTAAAAGATTGCTGGTTGCTATTATTGCTTTGCTTTTGCTTTGGTGGCTCGTTTAAAAGACTAAATTTTCAGCCCTTTCTCTTGTCTACGACCATACCACAGGGAAAGCACCGGTTCTCGTCCGATCACCGAAGTTAAGCCCTGTCGGGCGGGGTTAGTACTTGGATGGGTGACCGCCTGGGAATACCCCGTGTTGTAGACTTTTCATTTTCTCGGCCGTTTTATTTTGCATATGTTCATTTTTTCTTTCTTTTACTACCACCTTTGGCTATTCCAGTGGCTGGAAAGCACAAATAACTTTTTACACATTTCAGGAGACTCAAAAGATAGCTAGAAAACATGAAAAGTACCCTTAAAATGATCGCGGGATAAATTAGAATCGAAGTCTCGCGCGCTAACGTTCGCGTGCGAAACGGTTATTTATGACATCAAATTGGCGTGTGTGACATCAAATAATTCGAAGCAAAATGATATTCTGCCTTGCCGAACGGTTTTCAAGCAGCTAAAAGTGCGGAAAACTACGCCAATTCCCAAAGAAATGCGCCCGATCAACAACGGCAAAGCAAACAACACACGCGAGCCGTTGCATATTAACGGTCGACACGAATTCGAGCCGTCAAAACAATTCTATTCATGACTTGACTTGGAGAATGACGGAGGCTCGGACCGTTGTCTAGTTTAGTCAACGAACCACCAACACAACAATCGTAAGGTAGAAATCAACTCACGGTTTGGCCAGCACTTCTCCTGTTACTTTCCTTGTCCTTTGCTCTTTCCATACTGTAAGTCGACGAACGTTACTTCGAGGACAAACTTGGCGGGGATCGAGTCAATGATTGACCGCCTGCCGAAACAAACGCAAATCGGAAAAGCCACCTTCTTCAGTTCAGTACAACATGGATGCATGACAACACGAGTTCCAGCGCACTCGCCTTTTCAGTTGCAGCTGGAAATCCTTGCCTTGCTTGACACGTTCCTTCGTTGTTCACTGTGCCCAGTCGTCCAGCCCGGCCCGGCCAACTGACGAACAAAGCAAAGCGTCAATCATTAACCATCCACCATTCACAGGGCCAACACTTGCACTTTTTCGGGGGCGAGCGCGAACGCAGGCCCCCACTACCAGAAATTATACGCTCGAGTTACCCACATTTGGGGTAATCGCAAGGGTCAACCCGATCGAAGTGCAATGAAAGGGCCTCGCCTTGAGAGGACTGCCTCCTTGATCACAGTACCTCCCGCGTCAGGTAAGTATGAAAATTCTTGACGCGGGGGCCGTCAAAGGCAAACCTCCTTACCTCTATATCCTTGTGGTAGTGCTTTGCGGGCGTGCTAGAACCTCCAGCCTCACTTCTAGGCGGCTCTAGAGTAGCTTCCCTCCTCAGTCTGTGCCTGCCGACAGAGAAAAACGCCAGACATTAGTGTCAGGAGGAGGCTTTCTTTGATTTCTTTCTTTGATTGAATGAAGGTTTCTTCCCCGAGGGGAAGTGGGCCGCACTCGGAGGTAGTGCTATACCGAGGCAACCCGTGGCTGGGACGAGGCAAGCCTCTTTTCCACAGCCCAGTTCCAAAAATCAGTTTAATATATGAGCTGCTCAATGAGCAGCGTATCAGATATTAAGCTGATAAGAACAGATACTACACTTGATCTTAGCCAAAAGGCCGAGAAGCGATACCGGACCTTCCCTCCCCTAGGAGGGTGGTCCAGGGTTTCCCCCTTTGAGATATGGTGGTCAATATGCTGTCGCCGAGGGGCCTGGAGCCGACTGTAGGCCGACGCCATGGAGCAAGTTGCCGTCGTAGACGCACTTGTTCTACAACACAAGTCCACAAAAATCAGCAGCAAAGTTGATAACGTGCCTCCAGGGGTGAGTGAGATCAAACACCTTTTTGCCCTCCAAAACGAGGCAACATGTTAAAGACCTGTAATGACTCCGTTACTAAGATAGCGCTACAGACACAGGCAGAAAAAAAACGGCTACGTTATCAACATTCGCTCTCCACGTGCATACAACTTGCAGAGAAGTCAAGAAATGCCTGCTAAAAGATTGCTGGTTGCTATTATTGCTTTGCTTTTGCTTTGGTGGCTCGTTTAAAAGACTAAATTTTCAGCCCTTTCTCTTGTCTACGACCATACCACAGGGAAAGCACCGGTTCTCGTCCGATCACCGAAGTTAAGCCCTGTCGGGCGGGGTTAGTACTTGGATGGGTGACCGCCTGGGAATACCCCGTGTTGTAGACTTTTCATTTTCTCGGCCGTTTTATTTTGCATATGTTCATTTTTTCTTTCTTTTACTACCACCTTTGGCTATTCCAGTGGCTGGAAAGCACAAATAACTTTTTACACATTTCAGGAGACTCAAAAGATAGCTAGAAAACATGAAAAGTACCCTTAAAATGATCGCGGGATAAATTAGAATCGAAGTCTCGCGCGCTAACGTTCGCGTGCGAAACGGTTATTTATGACATCAAATTGGCGTGTGTGACATCAAATAATTCGAAGCAAAATGATATTCTGCCTTGCCGAACGGTTTTCAAGCAGCTAAAAGTGCGGAAAACTACGCCAATTCCCAAAGAAATGCGCCCGATCAACAACGGCAAAGCAAACAACACACGCGAGCCGTTGCATATTAACGGTCGACACGAATTCGAGCCGTCAAAACAATTCTATTCATGACTTGACTTGGAGAATGACGGAGGCTCGGACCGTTGTCTAGTTTAGTCAACGAACCACCAACACAACAATCGTAAGGTAGAAATCAACTCACGGTTTGGCCAGCACTTCTCCTGTTACTTTCCTTGTCCTTTGCTCTTTCCATACTGTAAGTCGACGAACGTTACTTCGAGGACAAACTTGGCGGGGATCGAGTCAATGATTGACCGCCTGCCGAAACAAACGCAAATCGGAAAAGCCACCTTCTTCAGTTCAGTACAACATGGATGCATGACAACACGAGTTCCAGCGCACTCGCCTTTTCAGTTGCAGCTGGAAATCCTTGCCTTGCTTGACACGTTCCTTCGTTGTTCACTGTGCCCAGTCGTCCAGCCCGGCCCGGCCAACTGACGAACAAAGCAAAGCGTCAATCATTAACCATCCACCATTCACAGGGCCAACACTTGCACTTTTTCGGGGGCGAGCGCGAACGCAGGCCCCCACTACCAGAAATTATACGCTCGAGTTACCCACATTTGGGGTAATCGCAAGGGTCAACCCGATCGAAGTGCAATGAAAGGGCCTCGCCTTGAGAGGACTGCCTCCTTGATCACAGTACCTCCCGCGTCAGGTAAGTATGAAAATTCTTGACGCGGGGGCCGTCAAAGGCAAACCTCCTTACCTCTATATCCTTGTGGTAGTGCTTTGCGGGCGTGCTAGAACCTCCAGCCTCACTTCTAGGCGGCTCTAGAGTAGCTTCCCTCCTCAGTCTGTGCCTGCCGACAGAGAAAAACGCCAGACATTAGTGTCAGGAGGAGGCTTTCTTTGATTTCTTTCTTTGATTGAATGAAGGTTTCTTCCCCGAGGGGAAGTGGGCCGCACTCGGAGGTAGTGCTATACCGAGGCAACCCGTGGCTGGGACGAGGCAAGCCTCTTTTCCACAGCCCAGTTCCAAAAATCAGTTTAATATATGAGCTGCTCAATGAGCAGCGTATCAGATATTAAGCTGATAAGAACAGATACTACACTTGATCTTAGCCAAAAGGCCGAGAAGCGATACCGGACCTTCCCTCCCCTAGGAGGGTGGTCCAGGGTTTCCCCCTTTGAGATATGGTGGTCAATATGCTGTCGCCGAGGGGCCTGGAGCCGACTGTAGGCCGACGCCATGGAGCAAGTTGCCGTCGTAGACGCACTTGTTCTACAACACAAGTCCACAAAAATCAGCAGCAAAGTTGATAACGTGCCTCCAGGGGTGAGTGAGATCAAACACCTTTTTGCCCTCCAAAACGAGGCAACATGTTAAAGACCTGTAATGACTCCGTTACTAAGATAGCGCTACAGACACAGGCAGAAAAAAAACGGCTACGTTATCAACATTCGCTCTCCACGTGCATACAACTTGCAGAGAAGTCAAGAAATGCCTGCTAAAAGATTGCTGGTTGCTATTATTGCTTTGCTTTTGCTTTGGTGGCTCGTTTAAAAGACTAAATTTTCAGCCCTTTCTCTTGTCTACGACCATACCACAGGGAAAGCACCGGTTCTCGTCCGATCACCGAAGTTAAGCCCTGTCGGGCGGGGTTAGTACTTGGATGGGTGACCGCCTGGGAATACCCCGTGTTGTAGACTTTTCATTTTCTCGGCCGTTTTATTTTGCATATGTTCATTTTTTCTTTCTTTTACTACCACCTTTGGCTATTCCAGTGGCTGGAAAGCACAAATAACTTTTTACACATTTCAGGAGACTCAAAAGATAGCTAGAAAACATGAAAAGTACCCTTAAAATGATCGCGGGATAAATTAGAATCGAAGTCTCGCGCGCTAACGTTCGCGTGCGAAACGGTTATTTATGACATCAAATTGGCGTGTGTGACATCAAATAATTCGAAGCAAAATGATATTCTGCCTTGCCGAACGGTTTTCAAGCAGCTAAAAGTGCGGAAAACTACGCCAATTCCCAAAGAAATGCGCCCGATCAACAACGGCAAAGCAAACAACACACGCGAGCCGTTGCATATTAACGGTCGACACGAATTCGAGCCGTCAAAACAATTCTATTCATGACTTGACTTGGAGAATGACGGAGGCTCGGACCGTTGTCTAGTTTAGTCAACGAACCACCAACACAACAATCGTAAGGTAGAAATCAACTCACGGTTTGGCCAGCACTTCTCCTGTTACTTTCCTTGTCCTTTGCTCTTTCCATACTGTAAGTCGACGAACGTTACTTCGAGGACAAACTTGGCGGGGATCGAGTCAATGATTGACCGCCTGCCGAAACAAACGCAAATCGGAAAAGCCACCTTCTTCAGTTCAGTACAACATGGATGCATGACAACACGAGTTCCAGCGCACTCGCCTTTTCAGTTGCAGCTGGAAATCCTTGCCTTGCTTGACACGTTCCTTCGTTGTTCACTGTGCCCAGTCGTCCAGCCCGGCCCGGCCAACTGACGAACAAAGCAAAGCGTCAATCATTAACCATCCACCATTCACAGGGCCAACACTTGCACTTTTTCGGGGGCGAGCGCGAACGCAGGCCCCCACTACCAGAAATTATACGCTCGAGTTACCCACATTTGGGGTAATCGCAAGGGTCAACCCGATCGAAGTGCAATGAAAGGGCCTCGCCTTGAGAGGACTGCCTCCTTGATCACAGTACCTCCCGCGTCAGGTAAGTATGAAAATTCTTGACGCGGGGGCCGTCAAAGGCAAACCTCCTTACCTCTATATCCTTGTGGTAGTGCTTTGCGGGCGTGCTAGAACCTCCAGCCTCACTTCTAGGCGGCTCTAGAGTAGCTTCCCTCCTCAGTCTGTGCCTGCCGACAGAGAAAAACGCCAGACATTAGTGTCAGGAGGAGGCTTTCTTTGATTTCTTTCTTTGATTGAATGAAGGTTTCTTCCCCGAGGGGAAGTGGGCCGCACTCGGAGGTAGTGCTATACCGAGGCAACCCGTGGCTGGGACGAGGCAAGCCTCTTTTCCACAGCCCAGTTCCAAAAATCAGTTTAATATATGAGCTGCTCAATGAGCAGCGTATCAGATATTAAGCTGATAAGAACAGATACTACACTTGATCTTAGCCAAAAGGCCGAGAAGCGATACCGGACCTTCCCTCCCCTAGGAGGGTGGTCCAGGGTTTCCCCCTTTGAGATATGGTGGTCAATATGCTGTCGCCGAGGGGCCTGGAGCCGACTGTAGGCCGACGCCATGGAGCAAGTTGCCGTCGTAGACGCACTTGTTCTACAACACAAGTCCACAAAAATCAGCAGCAAAGTTGATAACGTGCCTCCAGGGGTGAGTGAGATCAAACACCTTTTTGCCCTCCAAAACGAGGCAACATGTTAAAGACCTGTAATGACTCCGTTACTAAGATAGCGCTACAGACACAGGCAGAAAAAAAACGGCTACGTTATCAACATTCGCTCTCCACGTGCATACAACTTGCAGAGAAGTCAAGAAATGCCTGCTAAAAGATTGCTGGTTGCTATTATTGCTTTGCTTTTGCTTTGGTGGCTCGTTTAAAAGACTAAATTTTCAGCCCTTTCTCTTGTCTACGACCATACCACAGGGAAAGCACCGGTTCTCGTCCGATCACCGAAGTTAAGCCCTGTCGGGCGGGGTTAGTACTTGGATGGGTGACCGCCTGGGAATACCCCGTGTTGTAGACTTTTCATTTTCTCGGCCGTTTTATTTTGCATATGTTCATTTTTTCTTTCTTTTACTACCACCTTTGGCTATTCCAGTGGCTGGAAAGCACAAATAACTTTTTACACATTTCAGGAGACTCAAAAGATAGCTAGAAAACATGAAAAGTACCCTTAAAATGATCGCGGGATAAATTAGAATCGAAGTCTCGCGCGCTAACGTTCGCGTGCGAAACGGTTATTTATGACATCAAATTGGCGTGTGTGACATCAAATAATTCGAAGCAAAATGATATTCTGCCTTGCCGAACGGTTTTCAAGCAGCTAAAAGTGCGGAAAACTACGCCAATTCCCAAAGAAATGCGCCCGATCAACAACGGCAAAGCAAACAACACACGCGAGCCGTTGCATATTAACGGTCGACACGAATTCGAGCCGTCAAAACAATTCTATTCATGACTTGACTTGGAGAATGACGGAGGCTCGGACCGTTGTCTAGTTTAGTCAACGAACCACCAACACAACAATCGTAAGGTAGAAATCAACTCACGGTTTGGCCAGCACTTCTCCTGTTACTTTCCTTGTCCTTTGCTCTTTCCATACTGTAAGTCGACGAACGTTACTTCGAGGACAAACTTGGCGGGGATCGAGTCAATGATTGACCGCCTGCCGAAACAAACGCAAATCGGAAAAGCCACCTTCTTCAGTTCAGTACAACATGGATGCATGACAACACGAGTTCCAGCGCACTCGCCTTTTCAGTTGCAGCTGGAAATCCTTGCCTTGCTTGACACGTTCCTTCGTTGTTCACTGTGCCCAGTCGTCCAGCCCGGCCCGGCCAACTGACGAACAAAGCAAAGCGTCAATCATTAACCATCCACCATTCACAGGGCCAACACTTGCACTTTTTCGGGGGCGAGCGCGAACGCAGGCCCCCACTACCAGAAATTATACGCTCGAGTTACCCACATTTGGGGTAATCGCAAGGGTCAACCCGATCGAAGTGCAATGAAAGGGCCTCGCCTTGAGAGGACTGCCTCCTTGATCACAGTACCTCCCGCGTCAGGTAAGTTTTTTATATTTAAGGTGGACAGCCAAGCTCCCCGAAGGGCAGTGCAATGCTTGCTGGCCTACAAGCTCATCCATCATAGTGGCTGGGGGTGCAAAGCCAACTAGATGGTCCACCTAGGGTAGGGAACCCCTACTCAACGTAGCCAGTTCGCCAACTTCGCCGGGGAATCGAACCCCGCCTACCCGGTCAGAAATTGAACACACTTCGACAGACACGGGCTTTACACGACGTCAAAGACGATCACGGGACAGACGTAACGACAAACATAACAAGACACAAACGGAACTGATACAAGCCTCTGTGCAGTACACCAATAAAGGAGACCCAGCACGAGAGGACACAAAAACAAAAAACGTTCGGATTAGAAGCATGGAGCTACTGCCCAGATTCGAGCAGACAAAAGACAACTGTCTAGATTCAGACAGACAAAAGACCCACAACCCAGCTTGAGACTAAAGATGAAGAACGAGACGATCGCCGACCACGGATGCTACAGCACCACGGGCCCCCCACTGGCGATGGAAATAGCGACGTTTCCTGGAAGACACAAACCTTTTGAAATGAATGGGAAGATGGAAGCGAACACGCGTTTTGACGTTCTCGATGACAGAGGCAGCTCCAGGGCGGACATCGCGAAAGCGAAAATCGTTCCGAGCGTGCCATATGAAGAATTTACAGACGTTGAGAATGTAAACAAAAACGCGAGGCACCACAGCTAACTCATCGGAGTTAAAACCAAAAAGGGCATGACGACAGACCAGAGAAGGAACCAACGGAGAGGAAACAAACATTAAGGACTGAAGCCAAGAAAGAACACTATAAGCCAAAGGACAATGAAAAAACAGATGCTCAAGGGTCTCGGAGACCGGACCACAAAAGCAGGACGTGTTAAAGTCATAACCAAAAGAAGCCAGACGAGCAGCGGTGTAGAGGACACCATGAGCGATCTTCCAGGAAAGATCGATGACCTGACGGTCGGTGTCGAAGAAGAAAAGTTCCCTCCACGTAGTAGACCAATAAAGGACACCGAACGTAGGAAGGAACTTTACGACACAGTGGGGGGTAGCCAAATTTTCAGACAGAAGGTACTGGTAACAAGACTTGGTCGTCATCCCAGAGGCAGGGGTCAGAAAGTGAGGTGAAGACGACCCCATCACCAAAGAGGAGCGACCAGCAGAAAAAGAGCCGTCAAGCGAACGCCAGGCTAGAATGAGCGACTGGTAGAAACGAGGCAGAACCCTAGGATCAAAGTCAAAAGGACGAGAAAAAACATCAATAGGGGTGGCATTGAAGCAAGAGGAGAACCAGTAGGTCATGAAAGCGGACCAGCTAGATGGGGAGCTGGCAAAGCGTTTGATCCACTGGGCAACCAGGGACCACACTTTAAACTTGACGCTCACGACCGAAAAACCACCAAGGAGGGAGGGTTGGACAACGACTGAACGAGACACAAGGTCTCGTTTACCCTTCCAGAAGAAATTGAAAGTCAGAGTATTAAGCTCCTTGAGAACCCACGCAGGCATGTGGATAAGTGAAGCCACATACCAGACGCGGGAAAGAGCAAGGGCATTGATGACTAGGGCTCTGCCACGAAGAGAAAGCTGACGCTGCCTCCAAGAAGAAAGTACGTTTTCAACAGCTGCGATACGAGGCGTCCAATTACACTCCTCAAGATTTCCAACCCCGATGAAGACACCAAGGGCTTTGATCTTGGTAGAAGACCAGTCAAGATTGACGGGAGGGTCTTGACGACCATTCCACGAGCCAAGCCACAGACCTTTGGACTTAGAGAGGTTCAGCTTGGAACCAGAACCTCTCTCGTAGATGGAGTAGGTCTCAAAGGTGGCTTTGATGGCATCATCAGAGATGACGATGATGGACGTATCGTCAGCATATTGAGAGATAGGAGGCAGCGGAGCCGGCACACCAGGAAGAGAAAGACCAACGATTCTTGGGTTGGCGCGAATGGAGACAGCTAGGACTTCGGAAACCAAGACATATAACAATGGGGACAGAGGACAACCCTGACGCACACCACGAGACAAGGAGAAAGGTTGCGACAGGTAGCCATTGACATTCACAAAACTACGTACATTATTGTAGAACAGATCAACCCAGCTGACAAAGGAGTCTCCGAAGCCCATAGACTGAAGGGTTTGACGCATAAAAGACCATTCTACACGATCAAAAGCCTTTTCCTGGTCGAGGGAGAGAATAGCGACCGGAACGTTGGACAGAGTGGCATAGTCGACAACGTCCCGAAGAAAGGCTACATTCTCTCCGATGAAGCGACCAGGAACACCACAAGTTTGGTCCTTCTCCACCACAAGATGAATGACTTTGAGGAGTCTACCAGCTATGACTCGAGAAGCAAGCTTGTAATCGACATTAAGAAGGGAGATCGGGCGCCAATTACGAATGTCAAGGCGATCACCCTTCTTGAAAGATAAAGAAATTACACCACTGCGCTGAGAGAGGGAGAGACAACCATCAAGATAACACGAATTAAGGACACAAACAAGGTCCTCACCGAGGACATCCCAAAATTTAACATAAAATTCCATGGGCAGGCCATCAGAGCCAGGCGCCTTACGTTTGGCCATGCCCAGTAGTGCAGACCGGCATTCGCCAACGGACAGAAGACCATTGCAACAAGAGGCCTGCTCGGGAGTCAAAGTCGAGCAGATGTTACTCAACAGTGACTCGCGAGCGGCAGCATCTGTAGGTTCAGAGGTGAACAAGCCAGAATAAAAAGAACAAATGGAGTCACAAAGGCCAGTGATGTTGGAGGTGATAGTGCCATCACTCTCTCTCAGCGCAGAAATACGACGATCAGCTGATCGCTTCTTCTCGAGACGGAAGAAATAAGCGGAAGACCGCTCCCCTTCCTCCACCCACCTAATCCTAGACCTAACTTGAGCACCACGAGCTGCCTCAAGGTCAAACCTGGACAGCTCAGCAAGGGTGGATTGATATGGGCCCAAGCAGGATAGACGACCAAGGTCAACATGAGATTTTAGGTGATCAGCCAGACGAGATAGAAGGGCTCGTTCGGCCCGACGTTCTTTAGCCTTTTTGGAACAATATCCAATTGTTAGATCTTTAATTTTGAATTTGCCAAGCTCCCACCAATCAGATAAGGACGGAAAATTATTTTGAGCAAGACGCCAAGAAAGCCAGAAGTCAGTAATCAATTTGGTATAGTCAGTATCTTGAAGGATGGAGACATTTAATTTCCATAAACCTGGACCAGGGGGGATGACATCAGGAATAGAAAAGGTAAACAACAAGGCACAATGATCCGAAAAGGAAAAAGGAACGATGTCACAAGCTGACACAGACGAGATCCAAGGATAAGGACATCCCATCAGGTCAATGCGGGACGCAAATTGACCGTCCCACCTGTTCCAGGTGAAGCTGGAAGAATTTGGATGAAGGTATCTCCATATGTCAACGACACAACATGAGTCAAAGAGACGGGTTAAGGCAGGAGTACTCTCCCTCGACGTGTCACCGGCACAGGAGCCGAAGCGATCGAGGGTACGGTCGAAGACCGTATTGAAGTCTCCGCACAAAACCGTTGGAATAGATGGGTCAACGGCATCAGCGATGCCATTGAAGAAGAGGTCTCGAGCAGGGTTGCGATTGGGGGCATACAAGCAAAGCACACGAAATGAAACATCATATAAGGAAAACTCACACAACAAGGAACGACCAGGAACTTCACACCAAGAATTAACTAGCCGGAGAACAGATCGATAAAGGACAATGCAGCCGCCGGAACGACGGGTACCAGGAGAAAGAACAAAACTAAATCCAGAAGAAGAAAACCAGGAATTACACTCCACATCGGAGATACAATGAGTTTCCTGCAAACACACAACATCTGCAGTGACAGGAAGAGATCGCAACCACTGCACAAGACCATCACGCTTAGAGGACTCACGAAGGCCGTTGACATTGAGAGAGATTATGGACAGAGCCATAAGGAGATAGGGAGGGAGCTTGAACGAGACTAAGAGCGTCTAGACGGTCGGTCAGGCGACATCTGGGGCATACCCCTATGAGCTCCAGGAGAGGATGGAACCAAAGGGGAGCGAGAACGCACTCGTTGAGGACTCTGGGAAGGAGCCCGACGAGGCCTAGGGGGTTGGGGGGTCTTGAACGGGGACTCAGAACCCGAGTCCGAATCCGTAACAACACCAGAGGGAGACTGACAAGCATTACTGTTTTGGTTTAATTTTGGTAGGGCAGATTCACCCTTTAAACTACTATTAGAACTATTATTAGACCCGGCCACTTTTGGACCAGATACACTATTATAAGATTCTTTAGTCACTTTTGGACCAGCTACATTACTATTAGATACTCTGGTCACTTTTGGACCAGCTACATTATTACTACCAGATACGGAGGTCACTTTTGGACTAGCTACATTACTATTAGATACTTTGGTCACTTTTGGACCAGCTACATTACTATTACCAGATACGGTGGCCGCTTTTGGACCAGCTACATTACTATTAATGGATACAGTTTGAATTTGCTCGACCACAGGTGGGTCGCTAGAGACAATTGCGTTATTTTGGAGGATGCTCTGACTGGCATCAGCTGAGCTCGAGAAGGAGGAGATGGAGGGGGATGAGGAAACAGCAGGGGAAAGCTCCATCTCTTCATCAGTGAATTGATGAATGGAATCCTCAGATCCGGAGAACAAGGAGAGCTGCGATGAGACTGGCTCACCCTGGGAAGACTCTCCCAAGACAACAGACGACTCCACCGCAGACAGGTGAGGAGATGCAAGATCGAGAGACATCAACGGTGGAGGAGCTTGATTTGTCACGGGATCGGCTGGAAGCACAGCATTAGGATCCATGGAGACAGGGGCAGGGGGATCGGGGTTGGGGACAGGGGGATTGGGGGCGGGGGCAGGGGGATCAGGGACGTGGGCAGGGGGATTAGGGTTGGGAGCAGTGGATGGACCCGCAGGAGCATGATGGTTCTGAGGAGTGGTACCCCAGGCATTTTTGCAGTCTTTTGCGAAGTGACCGGGCTGGTGGCAGCGTTTGCACTTGTTTTTGTCCGGACACTCCGCAGCTTTATGGGCCCCTTTGCAGATCGTGCACTTGAGCGGCTGACCAGAATACCAGACACGGCACGGGTAGCCTTGGATATTGCACTGGAACGGGATGTGCTGTTCCAAAGACATACGGACAATACGAGTGCCTGTCGAAATTTGCTTAAAGCCGGAAAAACGCTGGTAAGAGATATCAAGTACCTTGCCAAAGGGAGCAAGAGCCAAGCGAATCCCAGTGTTGCCGGCTTCCACTGGGAGATAGTGCACGTAGACGGACGTAACAGGAGAGTCTGACTCCGTAACCTGGAGCTCGTGAAGGTCATCGAGCCACAAAACTTTATTTCCCAAGATGGCGTTACGGTATTCAGTGGATGTAAAAGTCACTCGAATACGACCATTAGGAATAAATTGTATTGATTGAACCCTTTTAAAATCAAGTTTTTTAGACAATAATTGCACAATGACATTGGTAGACATGGCAGCCACCATGCCATGGGCGTGGATAACCACGGTTTTAGGCTGAGGAACAGGCATTTGAGATATAAATATCAGCCTAAAATAATTCCAACAGCCAAAAAAGAGACTGGGCCAAAGGGTTGGAAGACCCAGCAAAGAGATATGAGAAGATGGGCAGACCTTAAGTCAAGCCCAAAAAGGCCGGGGCCAAGATGGATGGGTGACCCCACCAAGTTAAGCCCGACTGGATGGGTGACCCGGCTTAACTATGAAAAACAAGATTCCGGCTGGGTGACTCAAGCCAACAAGAAGACCCGAAGGAAATATGGCGGCCAAAAAACAGCCAAAAAACCAGATCAAACTGGCGAAACTTACCAAGCAGTTGGAAAAGAGGACCTCAGGATACCACAAGGATAGGGCCTTCGGCCATACTCCAGAGCGTCAGGTAAGTATGAAAATTCTTGACGCGGGGGCCGTCAAAGGCAAACCTCCTTACCTCTATATCCTTGTGGTAGTGCTTTGCGGGCGTGCTAGAACCTCCAGCCTCACTTCTAGGCGGCTCTAGAGTAGCTTCCCTCCTCAGTCTGTGCCTGCCGACAGAGAAAAACGCCAGACATTAGTGTCAGGAGGAGGCTTTCTTTGATTTCTTTCTTTGATTGAATGAAGGTTTCTTCCCCGAGGGGAAGTGGGCCGCACTCGGAGGTAGTGCTATACCGAGGCAACCCGTGGCTGGGACGAGGCAAGCCTCTTTTCCACAGCCCAGTTCCAAAAATCAGTTTAATATATGAGCTGCTCAATGAGCAGCGTATCAGATATTAAGCTGATAAGAACAGATACTACACTTGATCTTAGCCAAAAGGCCGAGAAGCGATACCGGACCTTCCCTCCCCTAGGAGGGTGGTCCAGGGTTTCCCCCTTTGAGATATGGTGGTCAATATGCTGTCGCCGAGGGGCCTGGAGCCGACTGTAGGCCGACGCCATGGAGCAAGTTGCCGTCGTAGACGCACTTGTTCTACAACACAAGTCCACAAAAATCAGCAGCAAAGTTGATAACGTGCCTCCAGGGGTGAGTGAGATCAAACACCTTTTTGCCCTCCAAAACGAGGCAACATGTTAAAGACCTGTAATGACTCCGTTACTAAGATAGCGCTACAGACACAGGCAGAAAAAAAACGGCTACGTTATCAACATTCGCTCTCCACGTGCATACAACTTGCAGAGAAGTCAAGAAATGCCTGCTAAAAGATTGCTGGTTGCTATTATTGCTTTGCTTTTGCTTTGGTGGCTCGTTTAAAAGACTAAATTTTCAGCCCTTTCTCTTGTCTACGACCATACCACAGGGAAAGCACCGGTTCTCGTCCGATCACCGAAGTTAAGCCCTGTCGGGCGGGGTTAGTACTTGGATGGGTGACCGCCTGGGAATACCCCGTGTTGTAGACTTTTCATTTTCTCGGCCGTTTTATTTTGCATATGTTCATTTTTTCTTTCTTTTACTACCACCTTTGGCTATTCCAGTGGCTGGAAAGCACAAATAACTTTTTACACATTTCAGGAGACTCAAAAGATAGCTAGAAAACATGAAAAGTACCCTTAAAATGATCGCGGGATAAATTAGAATCGAAGTCTCGCGCGCTAACGTTCGCGTGCGAAACGGTTATTTATGACATCAAATTGGCGTGTGTGACATCAAATAATTCGAAGCAAAATGATATTCTGCCTTGCCGAACGGTTTTCAAGCAGCTAAAAGTGCGGAAAACTACGCCAATTCCCAAAGAAATGCGCCCGATCAACAACGGCAAAGCAAACAACACACGCGAGCCGTTGCATATTAACGGTCGACACGAATTCGAGCCGTCAAAACAATTCTATTCATGACTTGACTTGGAGAATGACGGAGGCTCGGACCGTTGTCTAGTTTAGTCAACGAACCACCAACACAACAATCGTAAGGTAGAAATCAACTCACGGTTTGGCCAGCACTTCTCCTGTTACTTTCCTTGTCCTTTGCTCTTTCCATACTGTAAGTCGACGAACGTTACTTCGAGGACAAACTTGGCGGGGATCGAGTCAATGATTGACCGCCTGCCGAAACAAACGCAAATCGGAAAAGCCACCTTCTTCAGTTCAGTACAACATGGATGCATGACAACACGAGTTCCAGCGCACTCGCCTTTTCAGTTGCAGCTGGAAATCCTTGCCTTGCTTGACACGTTCCTTCGTTGTTCACTGTGCCCAGTCGTCCAGCCCGGCCCGGCCAACTGACGAACAAAGCAAAGCGTCAATCATTAACCATCCACCATTCACAGGGCCAACACTTGCACTTTTTCGGGGGCGAGCGCGAACGCAGGCCCCCACTACCAGAAATTATACGCTCGAGTTACCCACATTTGGGGTAATCGCAAGGGTCAACCCGATCGAAGTGCAATGAAAGGGCCTCGCCTTGAGAGGACTGCCTCCTTGATCACAGTACCTCCCGCGTCAGGTAAGTATGAAAATTCTTGACGCGGGGGCCGTCAAAGGCAAACCTCCTTACCTCTATATCCTTGTGGTAGTGCTTTGCGGGCGTGCTAGAACCTCCAGCCTCACTTCTAGGCGGCTCTAGAGTAGCTTCCCTCCTCAGTCTGTGCCTGCCGACAGAGAAAAACGCCAGACATTAGTGTCAGGAGGAGGCTTTCTTTGATTTCTTTCTTTGATTGAATGAAGGTTTCTTCCCCGAGGGGAAGTGGGCCGCACTCGGAGGTAGTGCTATACCGAGGCAACCCGTGGCTGGGACGAGGCAAGCCTCTTTTCCACAGCCCAGTTCCAAAAATCAGTTTAATATATGAGCTGCTCAATGAGCAGCGTATCAGATATTAAGCTGATAAGAACAGATACTACACTTGATCTTAGCCAAAAGGCCGAGAAGCGATACCGGACCTTCCCTCCCCTAGGAGGGTGGTCCAGGGTTTCCCCCTTTGAGATATGGTGGTCAATATGCTGTCGCCGAGGGGCCTGGAGCCGACTGTAGGCCGACGCCATGGAGCAAGTTGCCGTCGTAGACGCACTTGTTCTACAACACAAGTCCACAAAAATCAGCAGCAAAGTTGATAACGTGCCTCCAGGGGTGAGTGAGATCAAACACCTTTTTGCCCTCCAAAACGAGGCAACATGTTAAAGACCTGTAATGACTCCGTTACTAAGATAGCGCTACAGACACAGGCAGAAAAAAAACGGCTACGTTATCAACATTCGCTCTCCACGTGCATACAACTTGCAGAGAAGTCAAGAAATGCCTGCTAAAAGATTGCTGGTTGCTATTATTGCTTTGCTTTTGCTTTGGTGGCTCGTTTAAAAGACTAAATTTTCAGCCCTTTCTCTTGTCTACGACCATACCACAGGGAAAGCACCGGTTCTCGTCCGATCACCGAAGTTAAGCCCTGTCGGGCGGGGTTAGTACTTGGATGGGTGACCGCCTGGGAATACCCCGTGTTGTAGACTTTTCATTTTCTCGGCCGTTTTATTTTGCATATGTTCATTTTTTCTTTCTTTTACTACCACCTTTGGCTATTCCAGTGGCTGGAAAGCACAAATAACTTTTTACACATTTCAGGAGACTCAAAAGATAGCTAGAAAACATGAAAAGTACCCTTAAAATGATCGCGGGATAAATTAGAATCGAAGTCTCGCGCGCTAACGTTCGCGTGCGAAACGGTTATTTATGACATCAAATTGGCGTGTGTGACATCAAATAATTCGAAGCAAAATGATATTCTGCCTTGCCGAACGGTTTTCAAGCAGCTAAAAGTGCGGAAAACTACGCCAATTCCCAAAGAAATGCGCCCGATCAACAACGGCAAAGCAAACAACACACGCGAGCCGTTGCATATTAACGGTCGACACGAATTCGAGCCGTCAAAACAATTCTATTCATGACTTGACTTGGAGAATGACGGAGGCTCGGACCGTTGTCTAGTTTAGTCAACGAACCACCAACACAACAATCGTAAGGTAGAAATCAACTCACGGTTTGGCCAGCACTTCTCCTGTTACTTTCCTTGTCCTTTGCTCTTTCCATACTGTAAGTCGACGAACGTTACTTCGAGGACAAACTTGGCGGGGATCGAGTCAATGATTGACCGCCTGCCGAAACAAACGCAAATCGGAAAAGCCACCTTCTTCAGTTCAGTACAACATGGATGCATGACAACACGAGTTCCAGCGCACTCGCCTTTTCAGTTGCAGCTGGAAATCCTTGCCTTGCTTGACACGTTCCTTCGTTGTTCACTGTGCCCAGTCGTCCAGCCCGGCCCGGCCAACTGACGAACAAAGCAAAGCGTCAATCATTAACCATCCACCATTCACAGGGCCAACACTTGCACTTTTTCGGGGGCGAGCGCGAACGCAGGCCCCCACTACCAGAAATTATACGCTCGAGTTACCCACATTTGGGGTAATCGCAAGGGTCAACCCGATCGAAGTGCAATGAAAGGGCCTCGCCTTGAGAGGACTGCCTCCTTGATCACAGTACCTCCCGCGTCAGGTAAGTATGAAAATTCTTGACGCGGGGGCCGTCAAAGGCAAACCTCCTTACCTCTATATCCTTGTGGTAGTGCTTTGCGGGCGTGCTAGAACCTCCAGCCTCACTTCTAGGCGGCTCTAGAGTAGCTTCCCTCCTCAGTCTGTGCCTGCCGACAGAGAAAAACGCCAGACATTAGTGTCAGGAGGAGGCTTTCTTTGATTTCTTTCTTTGATTGAATGAAGGTTTCTTCCCCGAGGGGAAGTGGGCCGCACTCGGAGGTAGTGCTATACCGAGGCAACCCGTGGCTGGGACGAGGCAAGCCTCTTTTCCACAGCCCAGTTCCAAAAATCAGTTTAATATATGAGCTGCTCAATGAGCAGCGTATCAGATATTAAGCTGATAAGAACAGATACTACACTTGATCTTAGCCAAAAGGCCGAGAAGCGATACCGGACCTTCCCTCCCCTAGGAGGGTGGTCCAGGGTTTCCCCCTTTGAGATATGGTGGTCAATATGCTGTCGCCGAGGGGCCTGGAGCCGACTGTAGGCCGACGCCATGGAGCAAGTTGCCGTCGTAGACGCACTTGTTCTACAACACAAGTCCACAAAAATCAGCAGCAAAGTTGATAACGTGCCTCCAGGGGTGAGTGAGATCAAACACCTTTTTGCCCTCCAAAACGAGGCAACATGTTAAAGACCTGTAATGACTCCGTTACTAAGATAGCGCTACAGACACAGGCAGAAAAAAAACGGCTACGTTATCAACATTCGCTCTCCACGTGCATACAACTTGCAGAGAAGTCAAGAAATGCCTGCTAAAAGATTGCTGGTTGCTATTATTGCTTTGCTTTTGCTTTGGTGGCTCGTTTAAAAGACTAAATTTTCAGCCCTTTCTCTTGTCTACGACCATACCACAGGGAAAGCACCGGTTCTCGTCCGATCACCGAAGTTAAGCCCTGTCGGGCGGGGTTAGTACTTGGATGGGTGACCGCCTGGGAATACCCCGTGTTGTAGACTTTTCATTTTCTCGGCCGTTTTATTTTGCATATGTTCATTTTTTCTTTCTTTTACTACCACCTTTGGCTATTCCAGTGGCTGGAAAGCACAAATAACTTTTTACACATTTCAGGAGACTCAAAAGATAGCTAGAAAACATGAAAAGTACCCTTAAAATGATCGCGGGATAAATTAGAATCGAAGTCTCGCGCGCTAACGTTCGCGTGCGAAACGGTTATTTATGACATCAAATTGGCGTGTGTGACATCAAATAATTCGAAGCAAAATGATATTCTGCCTTGCCGAACGGTTTTCAAGCAGCTAAAAGTGCGGAAAACTACGCCAATTCCCAAAGAAATGCGCCCGATCAACAACGGCAAAGCAAACAACACACGCGAGCCGTTGCATATTAACGGTCGACACGAATTCGAGCCGTCAAAACAATTCTATTCATGACTTGACTTGGAGAATGACGGAGGCTCGGACCGTTGTCTAGTTTAGTCAACGAACCACCAACACAACAATCGTAAGGTAGAAATCAACTCACGGTTTGGCC
Source organism: Orbicella franksi (assembly GCF_964199315.1). Classification (NCBI taxonomy): domain Eukaryota; kingdom Metazoa; phylum Cnidaria; class Anthozoa; order Scleractinia; family Merulinidae; genus Orbicella; species Orbicella franksi. The sequence goes on along the minus strand of NC_138145.1, from coordinate 4,811,934 downwards.
AGCACTTCTCCTGTTACTTTCCTTGTCCTTTGCTCTTTCCATACTGTAAGTCGACGAACGTTACTTCGAGGACAAACTTGGCGGGGATCGAGTCAATGATTGACCGCCTGCCGAAACAAACGCAAATCGGAAAAGCCACCTTCTTCAGTTCAGTACAACATGGATGCATGACAACACGAGTTCCAGCGCACTCGCCTTTTCAGTTGCAGCTGGAAATCCTTGCCTTGCTTGACACGTTCCTTCGTTGTTCACTGTGCCCAGTCGTCCAGCCCGGCCCGGCCAACTGACGAACAAAGCAAAGCGTCAATCATTAACCATCCACCATTCACAGGGCCAACACTTGCACTTTTTCGGGGGCGAGCGCGAACGCAGGCCCCCACTACCAGAAATTATACGCTCGAGTTACCCACATTTGGGGTAATCGCAAGGGTCAACCCGATCGAAGTGCAATGAAAGGGCCTCGCCTTGAGAGGACTGCCTCCTTGATCACAGTACCTCCCGCGTCAGGTAAGTATGAAAATTCTTGACGCGGGGGCCGTCAAAGGCAAACCTCCTTACCTCTATATCCTTGTGGTAGTGCTTTGCGGGCGTGCTAGAACCTCCAGCCTCACTTCTAGGCGGCTCTAGAGTAGCTTCCCTCCTCAGTCTGTGCCTGCCGACAGAGAAAAACGCCAGACATTAGTGTCAGGAGGAGGCTTTCTTTGATTTCTTTCTTTGATTGAATGAAGGTTTCTTCCCCGAGGGGAAGTGGGCCGCACTCGGAGGTAGTGCTATACCGAGGCAACCCGTGGCTGGGACGAGGCAAGCCTCTTTTCCACAGCCCAGTTCCAAAAATCAGTTTAATATATGAGCTGCTCAATGAGCAGCGTATCAGATATTAAGCTGATAAGAACAGATTTTAAGTTTTGAAATGAGTTTATTCTCAATAAACTACTTATGTACAAGTTAAAAAGTGCAAGGCACGTGGGCTTGGCCCCTCACATATAGCTATGTATCAAAAATAATTACTAAGGTATTACAAAAAAATGTTCGGGAATGATCGGAAGTGTTCGGAAGTGTTCGTTAAATATTCATTGTCCATTATGTTGATACGTATATACTAAGCTAAAGCGATCATAATTAAGGAGAACGACTATAATTTATCTAGAATAACGTTAGATCTAACTATTTACACTATATACAATATCCAAAATCCGGAGTTAGCTCCTGCATCGACCCCGCAACACAATCCCCTAAGGGGGTCTCTGAGGAGGCCAACCAAAATCCCCAACAAAGGAGCCTGTGAGCAGGGAACGACCGAAGCAGTCCGCGCACGGATTGTGAATATGTAGCCATTATAAGAAAATGCGATAGGAGGAATCAGAAATAACACAGAGCGAAGACTCCCAGGCGGACGCAAAGTTCGAATTGGACAATCGGAAATGATCCAAAGAAATTCGTTTACGGATATCAGTTTTAATATAACGAATAATAGCGCGGGAGTCTTCGTTTCCATTATGAAAGGTAGACTTGTTACGAAATTTCCAAATTCCGTAAAGAACGGTTTTGATGACAAATCTGGCCAAGCGTGCATTTCTAGGATCCACGCGTGGCCATTGAAAGAAGAAAACAAAAAGACAATTAGGTAGAAAAGTCACACCAAGAAGAGAAGACAAAATAGGCGTGAAGTGTGTCCAAACAGACTTCACGCGAGCACAATTAAGGAAACAATGATCGATTGTTTCTTTTCGGGGGCAGGATGCGCAGCGGTCAGAGTTGATATAACCCCAGTTCTTCATGGAGTCACGAACTTTGACCGCTCGCAGAATAATCAGCCACAATAGATCATTTTTAAAATTCTCAGAAAAACCATCACGGACAAGAGACCAATGCCGATCCAAGTCAAAACCGATAGACAAGAAAGAAACCCAATAACGATGAATTACAGGCGAGGACGATTTTTCCATAAGAAGGGTAGAATAACATTTCTTCGAAGTAAAAAGAAAATCAAGCCAGTCTTGGCAAGACAAAATCTTGCGAAGACTGTCTAAAACGGAAAGGCAATTCGAGTAAAAAGGCGTCAAAAATTGTGCGCTCGGGGAGGAGTTATCCCGAAGAAAACTCCACTCCGATCGAAAAGAGGATAGCTTAGCACCGAAAAAATACTTAATAAGATAAAAAGACTTTGAATCGGCACTGGTACAATTAGAAATAATAGAAGCTAGTTTTAACGCATCTGCTTTAACCTTAAAATTAATTATACCTAACCCCCCCCTTAAAAAAGACTGATGACACGACTGTCGACTTACAGTTTCAATACGACACCCCCAAAGGAAAGGCCAGATTAAGTTATTGACTTCAGTAACAACCCATTTAGGAACAGAAAGAATAGTAGCAAGATATAACAATTTACTAATACCTAACGTATTAACAATTAAAGATTTACCAACTAAAGATAAAGAACGAGATTTCCATAAATTAAGATGATTTTCTAACTTTTTCAGTTTAGGCTGCCAATTGTCGGATTCAGGATTTTGTCCAAAGACCACTCCCAAGATTTTCATTTTTGACACCCACGTGAGGCCAAATGGTTGATCAGTGCGTGAGCGCCACGCACCCAACCACATGGCCTCCGTTTTGGAAACGTTGAGTTTAGCCCCAGATCCCCGCTCATAAATTTGAATGACTTTGAAAAGAATCTCAAGAGAACGAACGGATTTAACTAGACTAGTCGTGTCATCAGCGTAAACCCCTACTTTATATTGGGAACCTCTAGCACCAGGCAGGAGAAAGCCTTCGATTTCAGCGCACGAACGAATTTTGCACGCAAGAGTTTCAACGCAAAGAATATACAACATCGGAGAAAGGGAATCCCCCTGGCGGACCCCGCGAGATAAAGGAATCGGCTTCGTAAGCCATTCATTAACAATCACACGCATGTTAGCACCATTATAAAAAGTATTGATCCAAGTGCAAAAAGAAGGACCAAAGCCAAAACGAATTAAAAGATTCTGTAAAAAGGTACGGTTAACACGATCGAAGGCCTTCTCCTGGTCGAGACTTACCAAAATGCCAGTTTCACCAGTACGGTCTATGTAATCTAAAATGTCTCTGAGAGCGTGAAGATTTGAAGAAATTTTCCGCCCGGGAACAGAACATGTTTGGTCAGGATCGACAATGAATTGGAGAACTTTAGAAAGGCGAACAGAAATAGCTTTAGAGCAAATTTTATAATCAACGTTGAGGAGGGAAATCGGCCTCCAATTTTTAAGAGATTTCCGATCACCTTTTTTAAAAATCACGCGAGTATTACTCGTTTTCATGGAGTCACACATCTCGCCAGCTTCAAAACACGCATTATAAACAAGAATTAAATGAGGCGATAGAACATCCCAGAACTTTCGATAGAATTCAACGGTTAGACCGTCGGGCCCGGGAGATTTGTTTGTATTCATGTTTTTAATAGCAAAAGAAATTTCATCAATTGTCATTGCACCTTCGCACAATGACGATTGATCATGCGAAAGCTGGCGAGAAAGAGAAGACAAAAGATCGTTTTGGAAATTCAAATCAATGGGTTCTTCAGAAAACAAGGAGGAATAGAAATCAACATGTGCTTGCTCAATCTCTTCTTGAGAAGAAACTTCGGCACCGGACGAGTCATAGATCGATGACATGTGGCTCTTTTGAGCGTTAGACGATTGTAGTTGGAAAAAATAGCGAGTAGGACGCTCACCGTCTTCAAGCCATTCAGCGCGGCTACGAATTAAAATTCCTTCGGTTTCCTTAATGTAAATGGCCTTTAGACGGCATTCAACGTCATGAATTAGGTCAACAACAGAATTGTCACCGTCAACCAAGCGTTGACGAAGACCGATTAATTTATTCGTTAGAAAAACACGATCACGACATAATTGACGCCGTTTTTGGCGGGAAAAAGAAATCGATTCCTCCTTGATGGAAACTTTCAAGAACTCCCACCAATCTTGAGGAGAGGCAAAAGAAGCGAAATAACAAACGTGACTTTGAATTAAACTACGAATATTATCGCAAAAACTTTTATCGTCAAGAAGCGAATTATTAAATTTCCATACCCCTGGGCCACGTTTAATAGCATCAGGGATTTGGAAAACAAAAGAAACGAAGTCGTGATCGGAAAGCGGGCAAGGTGAGATTTCACATTGACAGTCGGATGTAAACAAGTCTTTGGAAACAAAGAACTTGTCCAAACGGCTGGCAATTGAATAGTCATGATTAAACCAAGTGAATTCGCGCGCGCGGGGATGTAATTTACGCCACGCATCAACCAAAATAAAATCAGATTTCAAAGAGCTACATTCGTTGCCGACAGAAACATTACCTCCGAATTTATCGAGCGCGTTGTCATAACAATTAAAATCGCCCCCGATCACAAGAGCAGAGGCGGGAATAAAAAATTCATGAAGAGATTCATAAAAAGATTTTCGATCAGTAAGATTGGTGGGAGCATAAATATTAACAAAATTAATATCGACACCATCAATCCTGACCAAAAGACTAATTAATCGCCCATTAGAGTCCTTTTTCCAAGATACAATTTCATCGGAGCATTTAGGGGAAATTAAAATGGCAACACCGCCTTGTTTTCCAATTGCGGGGGACCAAAAACTACGCCCCAACCATCTACGGGAAAGAGCCCTGATGTTTGCCTCAGAGCTGACTAGCGTTTCTTGAAGAAAACAAATGTCGCAGTCGGATTTTTCAATAAGATCGAAGAGGAGATTATTATTAAGGGGATTCCCCAAACCCCTCGCATTAATAGTTAGGACTTTGAAAGTATCTCAGAAAAAGGACTTAAAAGAGGAACATAACAAAATTACTCTTTATGTTTCCTGCCTTTCTTTTGTTTACGTTTCTCCTTAGGGACAGCATCAGTCTGGGTCTGGGCCTTGCGTTTTAAGTCAGAGGACGCCTCCATCGGCGACGAAGGGGGAGCAGAAGAACGTGGTTTGCCAGCAACTAGGGAAGGAGAGGTAGGTTTGCGAAGAGCAGCTGCTGCCAGAGCTTCAGGGACTGGAGCGGGAGTACGGCGAGAGATTCGAGGACGGGCAGAACTAGTGGAAGAATTGGCGGGAGGAGGATTTGACGAAGCATCGATGACGATGACATCAGGTTTGATGAGACCCTGAGAATCTAGAACATGTTGTGATTGAGCGGATGGAGGATTAGCATCAGGTGAAGAGTTAGCAGGTTGAACGTTGACAGGTTGAGCATTTGGCAGTGATTCGGATGGTGTAAACAGAACAGGGGTTTCAGCGGCAGATGGAGGCACAGAAGTCGATGGACCAGCAGATGGAGTAGCGGTAGCGGTAACAGATGATTCAGCGGCATCTGCAGGAGGTGGGTGGGTCTTAGAAGGCAGAGCTGCGGCCAAAGGGAGGTCTTCTACAACATCGACATAGGCGTCGGACAAATCGGACTCGTCCGCCCATGCAAAAGAATCGCCAGAGTGGGTCTTATAGGAAGCGTCGCTAACCTCAGAGGCGTCATCGTCATCGTCGTCATCAACATTCACTGGAGCAGATTCATCTGTGGGCTCGCCGTAGACAACAGGAGAGACCCACGAGTACCTACAACGGCTACTAGTATGGCCATCCTCTTTGCAGAAGTGACATAGAGGCGGGGCTGGACAACGGTTCGCTTCGTGACCAATGTTCTCACAATTGAAACACACCTTGTGGTCGCAGGCATTACTAAAATGGCCAGGCAAATTACACTTACGGCAGGTAAGCGGCTGACCAGCATACTTTACAAAGACTTGATATTTACCAAAACGGAGAAAGTTAGGGACGGGCTTGACAATCCGGACGCGATAATGACGTAAACCATTGTAAATATTAGGTGCGTAATCAAATTTACCACGGCGATAATGAATAACCTCGCAGAAAGGAGCGAGGCGCTTTATTATAGCCCAATCACTCAGTTCAAAAGGAGCGTCGTAAATAGTCAAGAATGTAAGAGGCCTGTCGATATCTTGAATAGCGTAACTTTCATTATTGATCGTGATAGAATTCAGGCTTAGGAATTTTTCTTTGGCGGCAGGAGATTTGAAAGTGACCACCACTTCACCGTTCATTTTTCGCTGTAAGCACTGAATTTCAGCGGCGTCAACATTTGCGGAGTTAAGGGCATCGAAAACTGAACGAGCAGATGTAAAACGTGAAGGTGTGAACAGTGCGGATCGAGGGCGTTTCGGCATGTCATTAACAAACGAACGACGCCATGATTGCGGGGCGTTGTCAGCAGAACCAGTCGTTCTCGCCGCTCTAGAAGCGTAAGTTTCCCCATCTACAACGGCACAATTGCGAGCCCCAGCATCTAAATTTTCAGGCTGAAGTACAGAATCAGCGCGAGGAACGTTCATTGCTTCAACATTCGCATTAGCAGATAAAGCGTCAGAAGAGACGTCAACAACATTTCCACCAGGGACCACATTTTCACCAGGAACAACAGCATTCTCTCCAGGGACAGCACCAACAGTATTCTCTCCAGGGACAGCATCAACAGAACGTACACTTGGGATATCAGCGTTAACAATAACATTATCGCATATTTCCATATTCAAAACTTCACAACTCACCGTACCACAATCTTTGTCATTTTCCATTTTTACATATATGGGATGGCAAAACTAAAAATGCCCGAAACAATCCCACAACAGGATCGCAGCCAAAAGGCCGAGAAGCGATACCGGACCTTCCCTCCCCTAGGAGGGTGGTCCAGGGTTTCCCCCTTTGAGATATGGTGGTCAATATGCTGTCGCCGAGGGGCCTGGAGCCGACTGTAGGCCGACGCCATGGAGCAAGTTGCCGTCGTAGACGCACTTGTTCTACAACACAAGTCCACAAAAATCAGCAGCAAAGTTGATAACGTGCCTCCAGGGGTGAGTGAGATCAAACACCTTTTTGCCCTCCAAAACGAGGCAACATGTTAAAGACCTGTAATGACTCCGTTACTAAGATAGCGCTACAGACACAGGCAGAAAAAAAACGGCTACGTTATCAACATTCGCTCTCCACGTGCATACAACTTGCAGAGAAGTCAAGAAATGCCTGCTAAAAGATTGCTGGTTGCTATTATTGCTTTGCTTTTGCTTTGGTGGCTCGTTTAAAAGACTAAATTTTCAGCCCTTTCTCTTGTCTACGACCATACCACAGGGAAAGCACCGGTTCTCGTCCGATCACCGAAGTTAAGCCCTGTCGGGCGGGGTTAGTACTTGGATGGGTGACCGCCTGGGAATACCCCGTGTTGTAGACTTTTCATTTTCTCGGCCGTTTTATTTTGCATATGTTCATTTTTTCTTTCTTTTACTACCACCTTTGGCTATTCCAGTGGCTGGAAAGCACAAATAACTTTTTACACATTTCAGGAGACTCAAAAGATAGCTAGAAAACATGAAAAGTACCCTTAAAATGATCGCGGGATAAATTAGAATCGAAGTCTCGCGCGCTAACGTTCGCGTGCGAAACGGTTATTTATGACATCAAATTGGCGTGTGTGACATCAAATAATTCGAAGCAAAATGATATTCTGCCTTGCCGAACGGTTTTCAAGCAGCTAAAAGTGCGGAAAACTACGCCAATTCCCAAAGAAATGCGCCCGATCAACAACGGCAAAGCAAACAACACACGCGAGCCGTTGCATATTAACGGTCGACACGAATTCGAGCCGTCAAAACAATTCTATTCATGACTTGACTTGGAGAATGACGGAGGCTCGGACCGTTGTCTAGTTTAGTCAACGAACCACCAACACAACAATCGTAAGGTAGAAATCAACTCACGGTTTGGCCAGCACTTCTCCTGTTACTTTCCTTGTCCTTTGCTCTTTCCATACTGTAAGTCGACGAACGTTACTTCGAGGACAAACTTGGCGGGGATCGAGTCAATGATTGACCGCCTGCCGAAACAAACGCAAATCGGAAAAGCCACCTTCTTCAGTTCAGTACAACATGGATGCATGACAACACGAGTTCCAGCGCACTCGCCTTTTCAGTTGCAGCTGGAAATCCTTGCCTTGCTTGACACGTTCCTTCGTTGTTCACTGTGCCCAGTCGTCCAGCCCGGCCCGGCCAACTGACGAACAAAGCAAAGCGTCAATCATTAACCATCCACCATTCACAGGGCCAACACTTGCACTTTTTCGGGGGCGAGCGCGAACGCAGGCCCCCACTACCAGAAATTATACGCTCGAGTTACCCACATTTGGGGTAATCGCAAGGGTCAACCCGATCGAAGTGCAATGAAAGGGCCTCGCCTTGAGAGGACTGCCTCCTTGATCACAGTACCTCCCGCGTCAGGTAAGTATGAAAATTCTTGACGCGGGGGCCGTCAAAGGCAAACCTCCTTACCTCTATATCCTTGTGGTAGTGCTTTGCGGGCGTGCTAGAACCTCCAGCCTCACTTCTAGGCGGCTCTAGAGTAGCTTCCCTCCTCAGTCTGTGCCTGCCGACAGAGAAAAACGCCAGACATTAGTGTCAGGAGGAGGCTTTCTTTGATTTCTTTCTTTGATTGAATGAAGGTTTCTTCCCCGAGGGGAAGTGGGCCGCACTCGGAGGTAGTGCTATACCGAGGCAACCCGTGGCTGGGACGAGGCAAGCCTCTTTTCCACAGCCCAGTTCCAAAAATCAGTTTAATATATGAGCTGCTCAATGAGCAGCGTATCAGATATTAAGCTGATAAGAACAGATACTACACTTGATCTTAGCCAAAAGGCCGAGAAGCGATACCGGACCTTCCCTCCCCTAGGAGGGTGGTCCAGGGTTTCCCCCTTTGAGATATGGTGGTCAATATGCTGTCGCCGAGGGGCCTGGAGCCGACTGTAGGCCGACGCCATGGAGCAAGTTGCCGTCGTAGACGCACTTGTTCTACAACACAAGTCCACAAAAATCAGCAGCAAAGTTGATAACGTGCCTCCAGGGGTGAGTGAGATCAAACACCTTTTTGCCCTCCAAAACGAGGCAACATGTTAAAGACCTGTAATGACTCCGTTACTAAGATAGCGCTACAGACACAGGCAGAAAAAAAACGGCTACGTTATCAACATTCGCTCTCCACGTGCATACAACTTGCAGAGAAGTCAAGAAATGCCTGCTAAAAGATTGCTGGTTGCTATTATTGCTTTGCTTTTGCTTTGGTGGCTCGTTTAAAAGACTAAATTTTCAGCCCTTTCTCTTGTCTACGACCATACCACAGGGAAAGCACCGGTTCTCGTCCGATCACCGAAGTTAAGCCCTGTCGGGCGGGGTTAGTACTTGGATGGGTGACCGCCTGGGAATACCCCGTGTTGTAGACTTTTCATTTTCTCGGCCGTTTTATTTTGCATATGTTCATTTTTTCTTTCTTTTACTACCACCTTTGGCTATTCCAGTGGCTGGAAAGCACAAATAACTTTTTACACATTTCAGGAGACTCAAAAGATAGCTAGAAAACATGAAAAGTACCCTTAAAATGATCGCGGGATAAATTAGAATCGAAGTCTCGCGCGCTAACGTTCGCGTGCGAAACGGTTATTTATGACATCAAATTGGCGTGTGTGACATCAAATAATTCGAAGCAAAATGATATTCTGCCTTGCCGAACGGTTTTCAAGCAGCTAAAAGTGCGGAAAACTACGCCAATTCCCAAAGAAATGCGCCCGATCAACAACGGCAAAGCAAACAACACACGCGAGCCGTTGCATATTAACGGTCGACACGAATTCGAGCCGTCAAAACAATTCTATTCATGACTTGACTTGGAGAATGACGGAGGCTCGGACCGTTGTCTAGTTTAGTCAACGAACCACCAACACAACAATCGTAAGGTAGAAATCAACTCACGGTTTGGCCAGCACTTCTCCTGTTACTTTCCTTGTCCTTTGCTCTTTCCATACTGTAAGTCGACGAACGTTACTTCGAGGACAAACTTGGCGGGGATCGAGTCAATGATTGACCGCCTGCCGAAACAAACGCAAATCGGAAAAGCCACCTTCTTCAGTTCAGTACAACATGGATGCATGACAACACGAGTTCCAGCGCACTCGCCTTTTCAGTTGCAGCTGGAAATCCTTGCCTTGCTTGACACGTTCCTTCGTTGTTCACTGTGCCCAGTCGTCCAGCCCGGCCCGGCCAACTGACGAACAAAGCAAAGCGTCAATCATTAACCATCCACCATTCACAGGGCCAACACTTGCACTTTTTCGGGGGCGAGCGCGAACGCAGGCCCCCACTACCAGAAATTATACGCTCGAGTTACCCACATTTGGGGTAATCGCAAGGGTCAACCCGATCGAAGTGCAATGAAAGGGCCTCGCCTTGAGAGGACTGCCTCCTTGATCACAGTACCTCCCGCGTCAGGTAAGTATGAAAATTCTTGACGCGGGGGCCGTCAAAGGCAAACCTCCTTACCTCTATATCCTTGTGGTAGTGCTTTGCGGGCGTGCTAGAACCTCCAGCCTCACTTCTAGGCGGCTCTAGAGTAGCTTCCCTCCTCAGTCTGTGCCTGCCGACAGAGAAAAACGCCAGACATTAGTGTCAGGAGGAGGCTTTCTTTGATTTCTTTCTTTGATTGAATGAAGGTTTCTTCCCCGAGGGGAAGTGGGCCGCACTCGGAGGTAGTGCTATACCGAGGCAACCCGTGGCTGGGACGAGGCAAGCCTCTTTTCCACAGCCCAGTTCCAAAAATCAGTTTAATATATGAGCTGCTCAATGAGCAGCGTATCAGATATTAAGCTGATAAGAACAGATACTACACTTGATCTTAGCCAAAAGGCCGAGAAGCGATACCGGACCTTCCCTCCCCTAGGAGGGTGGTCCAGGGTTTCCCCCTTTGAGATATGGTGGTCAATATGCTGTCGCCGAGGGGCCTGGAGCCGACTGTAGGCCGACGCCATGGAGCAAGTTGCCGTCGTAGACGCACTTGTTCTACAACACAAGTCCACAAAAATCAGCAGCAAAGTTGATAACGTGCCTCCAGGGGTGAGTGAGATCAAACACCTTTTTGCCCTCCAAAACGAGGCAACATGTTAAAGACCTGTAATGACTCCGTTACTAAGATAGCGCTACAGACACAGGCAGAAAAAAAACGGCTACGTTATCAACATTCGCTCTCCACGTGCATACAACTTGCAGAGAAGTCAAGAAATGCCTGCTAAAAGATTGCTGGTTGCTATTATTGCTTTGCTTTTGCTTTGGTGGCTCGTTTAAAAGACTAAATTTTCAGCCCTTTCTCTTGTCTACGACCATACCACAGGGAAAGCACCGGTTCTCGTCCGATCACCGAAGTTAAGCCCTGTCGGGCGGGGTTAGTACTTGGATGGGTGACCGCCTGGGAATACCCCGTGTTGTAGACTTTTCATTTTCTCGGCCGTTTTATTTTGCATATGTTCATTTTTTCTTTCTTTTACTACCACCTTTGGCTATTCCAGTGGCTGGAAAGCACAAATAACTTTTTACACATTTCAGGAGACTCAAAAGATAGCTAGAAAACATGAAAAGTACCCTTAAAATGATCGCGGGATAAATTAGAATCGAAGTCTCGCGCGCTAACGTTCGCGTGCGAAACGGTTATTTATGACATCAAATTGGCGTGTGTGACATCAAATAATTCGAAGCAAAATGATATTCTGCCTTGCCGAACGGTTTTCAAGCAGCTAAAAGTGCGGAAAACTACGCCAATTCCCAAAGAAATGCGCCCGATCAACAACGGCAAAGCAAACAACACACGCGAGCCGTTGCATATTAACGGTCGACACGAATTCGAGCCGTCAAAACAATTCTATTCATGACTTGACTTGGAGAATGACGGAGGCTCGGACCGTTGTCTAGTTTAGTCAACGAACCACCAACACAACAATCGTAAGGTAGAAATCAACTCACGGTTTGGCCAGCACTTCTCCTGTTACTTTCCTTGTCCTTTGCTCTTTCCATACTGTAAGTCGACGAACGTTACTTCGAGGACAAACTTGGCGGGGATCGAGTCAATGATTGACCGCCTGCCGAAACAAACGCAAATCGGAAAAGCCACCTTCTTCAGTTCAGTACAACATGGATGCATGACAACACGAGTTCCAGCGCACTCGCCTTTTCAGTTGCAGCTGGAAATCCTTGCCTTGCTTGACACGTTCCTTCGTTGTTCACTGTGCCCAGTCGTCCAGCCCGGCCCGGCCAACTGACGAACAAAGCAAAGCGTCAATCATTAACCATCCACCATTCACAGGGCCAACACTTGCACTTTTTCGGGGGCGAGCGCGAACGCAGGCCCCCACTACCAGAAATTATACGCTCGAGTTACCCACATTTGGGGTAATCGCAAGGGTCAACCCGATCGAAGTGCAATGAAAGGGCCTCGCCTTGAGAGGACTGCCTCCTTGATCACAGTACCTCCCGCGTCAGGTAAGTATGAAAATTCTTGACGCGGGGGCCGTCAAAGGCAAACCTCCTTACCTCTATATCCTTGTGGTAGTGCTTTGCGGGCGTGCTAGAACCTCCAGCCTCACTTCTAGGCGGCTCTAGAGTAGCTTCCCTCCTCAGTCTGTGCCTGCCGACAGAGAAAAACGCCAGACATTAGTGTCAGGAGGAGGCTTTCTTTGATTTCTTTCTTTGATTGAATGAAGGTTTCTTCCCCGAGGGGAAGTGGGCCGCACTCGGAGGTAGTGCTATACCGAGGCAACCCGTGGCTGGGACGAGGCAAGCCTCTTTTCCACAGCCCAGTTCCAAAAATCAGTTTAATATATGAGCTGCTCAATGAGCAGCGTATCAGATATTAAGCTGATAAGAACAGATACTACACTTGATCTTAGCCAAAAGGCCGAGAAGCGATACCGGACCTTCCCTCCCCTAGGAGGGTGGTCCAGGGTTTCCCCCTTTGAGATATGGTGGTCAATATGCTGTCGCCGAGGGGCCTGGAGCCGACTGTAGGCCGACGCCATGGAGCAAGTTGCCGTCGTAGACGCACTTGTTCTACAACACAAGTCCACAAAAATCAGCAGCAAAGTTGATAACGTGCCTCCAGGGGTGAGTGAGATCAAACACCTTTTTGCCCTCCAAAACGAGGCAACATGTTAAAGACCTGTAATGACTCCGTTACTAAGATAGCGCTACAGACACAGGCAGAAAAAAAACGGCTACGTTATCAACATTCGCTCTCCACGTGCATACAACTTGCAGAGAAGTCAAGAAATGCCTGCTAAAAGATTGCTGGTTGCTATTATTGCTTTGCTTTTGCTTTGGTGGCTCGTTTAAAAGACTAAATTTTCAGCCCTTTCTCTTGTCTACGACCATACCACAGGGAAAGCACCGGTTCTCGTCCGATCACCGAAGTTAAGCCCTGTCGGGCGGGGTTAGTACTTGGATGGGTGACCGCCTGGGAATACCCCGTGTTGTAGACTTTTCATTTTCTCGGCCGTTTTATTTTGCATATGTTCATTTTTTCTTTCTTTTACTACCACCTTTGGCTATTCCAGTGGCTGGAAAGCACAAATAACTTTTTACACATTTCAGGAGACTCAAAAGATAGCTAGAAAACATGAAAAGTACCCTTAAAATGATCGCGGGATAAATTAGAATCGAAGTCTCGCGCGCTAACGTTCGCGTGCGAAACGGTTATTTATGACATCAAATTGGCGTGTGTGACATCAAATAATTCGAAGCAAAATGATATTCTGCCTTGCCGAACGGTTTTCAAGCAGCTAAAAGTGCGGAAAACTACGCCAATTCCCAAAGAAATGCGCCCGATCAACAACGGCAAAGCAAACAACACACGCGAGCCGTTGCATATTAACGGTCGACACGAATTCGAGCCGTCAAAACAATTCTATTCATGACTTGACTTGGAGAATGACGGAGGCTCGGACCGTTGTCTAGTTTAGTCAACGAACCACCAACACAACAATCGTAAGGTAGAAATCAACTCACGGTTTGGCCAGCACTTCTCCTGTTACTTTCCTTGTCCTTTGCTCTTTCCATACTGTAAGTCGACGAACGTTACTTCGAGGACAAACTTGGCGGGGATCGAGTCAATGATTGACCGCCTGCCGAAACAAACGCAAATCGGAAAAGCCACCTTCTTCAGTTCAGTACAACATGGATGCATGACAACACGAGTTCCAGCGCACTCGCCTTTTCAGTTGCAGCTGGAAATCCTTGCCTTGCTTGACACGTTCCTTCGTTGTTCACTGTGCCCAGTCGTCCAGCCCGGCCCGGCCAACTGACGAACAAAGCAAAGCGTCAATCATTAACCATCCACCATTCACAGGGCCAACACTTGCACTTTTTCGGGGGCGAGCGCGAACGCAGGCCCCCACTACCAGAAATTATACGCTCGAGTTACCCACATTTGGGGTAATCGCAAGGGTCAACCCGATCGAAGTGCAATGAAAGGGCCTCGCCTTGAGAGGACTGCCTCCTTGATCACAGTACCTCCCGCGTCAGGTAAGTATGAAAATTCTTGACGCGGGGGCCGTCAAAGGCAAACCTCCTTACCTCTATATCCTTGTGGTAGTGCTTTGCGGGCGTGCTAGAACCTCCAGCCTCACTTCTAGGCGGCTCTAGAGTAGCTTCCCTCCTCAGTCTGTGCCTGCCGACAGAGAAAAACGCCAGACATTAGTGTCAGGAGGAGGCTTTCTTTGATTTCTTTCTTTGATTGAATGAAGGTTTCTTCCCCGAGGGGAAGTGGGCCGCACTCGGAGGTAGTGCTATACCGAGGCAACCCGTGGCTGGGACGAGGCAAGCCTCTTTTCCACAGCCCAGTTCCAAAAATCAGTTTAATATATGAGCTGCTCAATGAGCAGCGTATCAGATATTAAGCTGATAAGAACAGATACTACACTTGATCTTAGCCAAAAGGCCGAGAAGCGATACCGGACCTTCCCTCCCCTAGGAGGGTGGTCCAGGGTTTCCCCCTTTGAGATATGGTGGTCAATATGCTGTCGCCGAGGGGCCTGGAGCCGACTGTAGGCCGACGCCATGGAGCAAGTTGCCGTCGTAGACGCACTTGTTCTACAACACAAGTCCACAAAAATCAGCAGCAAAGTTGATAACGTGCCTCCAGGGGTGAGTGAGATCAAACACCTTTTTGCCCTCCAAAACGAGGCAACATGTTAAAGACCTGTAATGACTCCGTTACTAAGATAGCGCTACAGACACAGGCAGAAAAAAAACGGCTACGTTATCAACATTCGCTCTCCACGTGCATACAACTTGCAGAGAAGTCAAGAAATGCCTGCTAAAAGATTGCTGGTTGCTATTATTGCTTTGCTTTTGCTTTGGTGGCTCGTTTAAAAGACTAAATTTTCAGCCCTTTCTCTTGTCTACGACCATACCACAGGGAAAGCACCGGTTCTCGTCCGATCACCGAAGTTAAGCCCTGTCGGGCGGGGTTAGTACTTGGATGGGTGACCGCCTGGGAATACCCCGTGTTGTAGACTTTTCATTTTCTCGGCCGTTTTATTTTGCATATGTTCATTTTTTCTTTCTTTTACTACCACCTTTGGCTATTCCAGTGGCTGGAAAGCACAAATAACTTTTTACACATTTCAGGAGACTCAAAAGATAGCTAGAAAACATGAAAAGTACCCTTAAAATGATCGCGGGATAAATTAGAATCGAAGTCTCGCGCGCTAACGTTCGCGTGCGAAACGGTTATTTATGACATCAAATTGGCGTGTGTGACATCAAATAATTCGAAGCAAAATGATATTCTGCCTTGCCGAACGGTTTTCAAGCAGCTAAAAGTGCGGAAAACTACGCCAATTCCCAAAGAAATGCGCCCGATCAACAACGGCAAAGCAAACAACACACGCGAGCCGTTGCATATTAACGGTCGACACGAATTCGAGCCGTCAAAACAATTCTATTCATGACTTGACTTGGAGAATGACGGAGGCTCGGACCGTTGTCTAGTTTAGTCAACGAACCACCAACACAACAATCGTAAGGTAGAAATCAACTCACGGTTTGGCCAGCACTTCTCCTGTTACTTTCCTTGTCCTTTGCTCTTTCCATACTGTAAGTCGACGAACGTTACTTCGAGGACAAACTTGGCGGGGATCGAGTCAATGATTGACCGCCTGCCGAAACAAACGCAAATCGGAAAAGCCACCTTCTTCAGTTCAGTACAACATGGATGCATGACAACACGAGTTCCAGCGCACTCGCCTTTTCAGTTGCAGCTGGAAATCCTTGCCTTGCTTGACACGTTCCTTCGTTGTTCACTGTGCCCAGTCGTCCAGCCCGGCCCGGCCAACTGACGAACAAAGCAAAGCGTCAATCATTAACCATCCACCATTCACAGGGCCAACACTTGCACTTTTTCGGGGGCGAGCGCGAACGCAGGCCCCCACTACCAGAAATTATACGCTCGAGTTACCCACATTTGGGGTAATCGCAAGGGTCAACCCGATCGAAGTGCAATGAAAGGGCCTCGCCTTGAGAGGACTGCCTCCTTGATCACAGTACCTCCCGCGTCAGGTAAGTATGAAAATTCTTGACGCGGGGGCCGTCAAAGGCAAACCTCCTTACCTCTATATCCTTGTGGTAGTGCTTTGCGGGCGTGCTAGAACCTCCAGCCTCACTTCTAGGCGGCTCTAGAGTAGCTTCCCTCCTCAGTCTGTGCCTGCCGACAGAGAAAAACGCCAGACATTAGTGTCAGGAGGAGGCTTTCTTTGATTTCTTTCTTTGATTGAATGAAGGTTTCTTCCCCGAGGGGAAGTGGGCCGCACTCGGAGGTAGTGCTATACCGAGGCAACCCGTGGCTGGGACGAGGCAAGCCTCTTTTCCACAGCCCAGTTCCAAAAATCAGTTTAATATATGAGCTGCTCAATGAGCAGCGTATCAGATATTAAGCTGATAAGAACAGATACTACACTTGATCTTAGCCAAAAGGCCGAGAAGCGATACCGGACCTTCCCTCCCCTAGGAGGGTGGTCCAGGGTTTCCCCCTTTGAGATATGGTGGTCAATATGCTGTCGCCGAGGGGCCTGGAGCCGACTGTAGGCCGACGCCATGGAGCAAGTTGCCGTCGTAGACGCACTTGTTCTACAACACAAGTCCACAAAAATCAGCAGCAAAGTTGATAACGTGCCTCCAGGGGTGAGTGAGATCAAACACCTTTTTGCCCTCCAAAACGAGGCAACATGTTAAAGACCTGTAATGACTCCGTTACTAAGATAGCGCTACAGACACAGGCAGAAAAAAAACGGCTACGTTATCAACATTCGCTCTCCACGTGCATACAACTTGCAGAGAAGTCAAGAAATGCCTGCTAAAAGATTGCTGGTTGCTATTATTGCTTTGCTTTTGCTTTGGTGGCTCGTTTAAAAGACTAAATTTTCAGCCCTTTCTCTTGTCTACGACCATACCACAGGGAAAGCACCGGTTCTCGTCCGATCACCGAAGTTAAGCCCTGTCGGGCGGGGTTAGTACTTGGATGGGTGACCGCCTGGGAATACCCCGTGTTGTAGACTTTTCATTTTCTCGGCCGTTTTATTTTGCATATGTTCATTTTTTCTTTCTTTTACTACCACCTTTGGCTATTCCAGTGGCTGGAAAGCACAAATAACTTTTTACACATTTCAGGAGACTCAAAAGATAGCTAGAAAACATGAAAAGTACCCTTAAAATGATCGCGGGATAAATTAGAATCGAAGTCTCGCGCGCTAACGTTCGCGTGCGAAACGGTTATTTATGACATCAAATTGGCGTGTGTGACATCAAATAATTCGAAGCAAAATGATATTCTGCCTTGCCGAACGGTTTTCAAGCAGCTAAAAGTGCGGAAAACTACGCCAATTCCCAAAGAAATGCGCCCGATCAACAACGGCAAAGCAAACAACACACGCGAGCCGTTGCATATTAACGGTCGACACGAATTCGAGCCGTCAAAACAATTCTATTCATGACTTGACTTGGAGAATGACGGAGGCTCGGACCGTTGTCTAGTTTAGTCAACGAACCACCAACACAACAATCGTAAGGTAGAAATCAACTCACGGTTTGGCCAGCACTTCTCCTGTTACTTTCCTTGTCCTTTGCTCTTTCCATACTGTAAGTCGACGAACGTTACTTCGAGGACAAACTTGGCGGGGATCGAGTCAATGATTGACCGCCTGCCGAAACAAACGCAAATCGGAAAAGCCACCTTCTTCAGTTCAGTACAACATGGATGCATGACAACACGAGTTCCAGCGCACTCGCCTTTTCAGTTGCAGCTGGAAATCCTTGCCTTGCTTGACACGTTCCTTCGTTGTTCACTGTGCCCAGTCGTCCAGCCCGGCCCGGCCAACTGACGAACAAAGCAAAGCGTCAATCATTAACCATCCACCATTCACAGGGCCAACACTTGCACTTTTTCGGGGGCGAGCGCGAACGCAGGCCCCCACTACCAGAAATTATACGCTCGAGTTACCCACATTTGGGGTAATCGCAAGGGTCAACCCGATCGAAGTGCAATGAAAGGGCCTCGCCTTGAGAGGACTGCCTCCTTGATCACAGTACCTCCCGCGTCAGGTAAGTATGAAAATTCTTGACGCGGGGGCCGTCAAAGGCAAACCTCCTTACCTCTATATCCTTGTGGTAGTGCTTTGCGGGCGTGCTAGAACCTCCAGCCTCACTTCTAGGCGGCTCTAGAGTAGCTTCCCTCCTCAGTCTGTGCCTGCCGACAGAGAAAAACGCCAGACATTAGTGTCAGGAGGAGGCTTTCTTTGATTTCTTTCTTTGATTGAATGAAGGTTTCTTCCCCGAGGGGAAGTGGGCCGCACTCGGAGGTAGTGCTATACCGAGGCAACCCGTGGCTGGGACGAGGCAAGCCTCTTTTCCACAGCCCAGTTCCAAAAATCAGTTTAATATATGAGCTGCTCAATGAGCAGCGTATCAGATATTAAGCTGATAAGAACAGATACTACACTTGATCTTAGCCAAAAGGCCGAGAAGCGATACCGGACCTTCCCTCCCCTAGGAGGGTGGTCCAGGGTTTCCCCCTTTGAGATATGGTGGTCAATATGCTGTCGCCGAGGGGCCTGGAGCCGACTGTAGGCCGACGCCATGGAGCAAGTTGCCGTCGTAGACGCACTTGTTCTACAACACAAGTCCACAAAAATCAGCAGCAAAGTTGATAACGTGCCTCCAGGGGTGAGTGAGATCAAACACCTTTTTGCCCTCCAAAACGAGGCAACATGTTAAAGACCTGTAATGACTCCGTTACTAAGATAGCGCTACAGACACAGGCAGAAAAAAAACGGCTACGTTATCAACATTCGCTCTCCACGTGCATACAACTTGCAGAGAAGTCAAGAAATGCCTGCTAAAAGATTGCTGGTTGCTATTATTGCTTTGCTTTTGCTTTGGTGGCTCGTTTAAAAGACTAAATTTTCAGCCCTTTCTCTTGTCTACGACCATACCACAGGGAAAGCACCGGTTCTCGTCCGATCACCGAAGTTAAGCCCTGTCGGGCGGGGTTAGTACTTGGATGGGTGACCGCCTGGGAATACCCCGTGTTGTAGACTTTTCATTTTCTCGGCCGTTTTATTTTGCATATGTTCATTTTTTCTTTCTTTTACTACCACCTTTGGCTATTCCAGTGGCTGGAAAGCACAAATAACTTTTTACACATTTCAGGAGACTCAAAAGATAGCTAGAAAACATGAAAAGTACCCTTAAAATGATCGCGGGATAAATTAGAATCGAAGTCTCGCGCGCTAACGTTCGCGTGCGAAACGGTTATTTATGACATCAAATTGGCGTGTGTGACATCAAATAATTCGAAGCAAAATGATATTCTGCCTTGCCGAACGGTTTTCAAGCAGCTAAAAGTGCGGAAAACTACGCCAATTCCCAAAGAAATGCGCCCGATCAACAACGGCAAAGCAAACAACACACGCGAGCCGTTGCATATTAACGGTCGACACGAATTCGAGCCGTCAAAACAATTCTATTCATGACTTGACTTGGAGAATGACGGAGGCTCGGACCGTTGTCTAGTTTAGTCAACGAACCACCAACACAACAATCGTAAGGTAGAAATCAACTCACGGTTTGGCCAGCACTTCTCCTGTTACTTTCCTTGTCCTTTGCTCTTTCCATACTGTAAGTCGACGAACGTTACTTCGAGGACAAACTTGGCGGGGATCGAGTCAATGATTGACCGCCTGCCGAAACAAACGCAAATCGGAAAAGCCACCTTCTTCAGTTCAGTACAACATGGATGCATGACAACACGAGTTCCAGCGCACTCGCCTTTTCAGTTGCAGCTGGAAATCCTTGCCTTGCTTGACACGTTCCTTCGTTGTTCACTGTGCCCAGTCGTCCAGCCCGGCCCGGCCAACTGACGAACAAAGCAAAGCGTCAATCATTAACCATCCACCATTCACAGGGCCAACACTTGCACTTTTTCGGGGGCGAGCGCGAACGCAGGCCCCCACTACCAGAAATTATACGCTCGAGTTACCCACATTTGGGGTAATCGCAAGGGTCAACCCGATCGAAGTGCAATGAAAGGGCCTCGCCTTGAGAGGACTGCCTCCTTGATCACAGTACCTCCCGCGTCAGGTAAGTATGAAAATTCTTGACGCGGGGGCCGTCAAAGGCAAACCTCCTTACCTCTATATCCTTGTGGTAGTGCTTTGCGGGCGTGCTAGAACCTCCAGCCTCACTTCTAGGCGGCTCTAGAGTAGCTTCCCTCCTCAGTCTGTGCCTGCCGACAGAGAAAAACGCCAGACATTAGTGTCAGGAGGAGGCTTTCTTTGATTTCTTTCTTTGATTGAATGAAGGTTTCTTCCCCGAGGGGAAGTGGGCCGCACTCGGAGGTAGTGCTATACCGAGGCAACCCGTGGCTGGGACGAGGCAAGCCTCTTTTCCACAGCCCAGTTCCAAAAATCAGTTTAATATATGAGCTGCTCAATGAGCAGCGTATCAGATATTAAGCTGATAAGAACAGATACTACACTTGATCTTAGCCAAAAGGCCGAGAAGCGATACCGGACCTTCCCTCCCCTAGGAGGGTGGTCCAGGGTTTCCCCCTTTGAGATATGGTGGTCAATATGCTGTCGCCGAGGGGCCTGGAGCCGACTGTAGGCCGACGCCATGGAGCAAGTTGCCGTCGTAGACGCACTTGTTCTACAACACAAGTCCACAAAAATCAGCAGCAAAGTTGATAACGTGCCTCCAGGGGTGAGTGAGATCAAACACCTTTTTGCCCTCCAAAACGAGGCAACATGTTAAAGACCTGTAATGACTCCGTTACTAAGATAGCGCTACAGACACAGGCAGAAAAAAAACGGCTACGTTATCAACATTCGCTCTCCACGTGCATACAACTTGCAGAGAAGTCAAGAAATGCCTGCTAAAAGATTGCTGGTTGCTATTATTGCTTTGCTTTTGCTTTGGTGGCTCGTTTAAAAGACTAAATTTTCAGCCCTTTCTCTTGTCTACGACCATACCACAGGGAAAGCACCGGTTCTCGTCCGATCACCGAAGTTAAGCCCTGTCGGGCGGGGTTAGTACTTGGATGGGTGACCGCCTGGGAATACCCCGTGTTGTAGACTTTTCATTTTCTCGGCCGTTTTATTTTGCATATGTTCATTTTTTCTTTCTTTTACTACCACCTTTGGCTATTCCAGTGGCTGGAAAGCACAAATAACTTTTTACACATTTCAGGAGACTCAAAAGATAGCTAGAAAACATGAAAAGTACCCTTAAAATGATCGCGGGATAAATTAGAATCGAAGTCTCGCGCGCTAACGTTCGCGTGCGAAACGGTTATTTATGACATCAAATTGGCGTGTGTGACATCAAATAATTCGAAGCAAAATGATATTCTGCCTTGCCGAACGGTTTTCAAGCAGCTAAAAGTGCGGAAAACTACGCCAATTCCCAAAGAAATGCGCCCGATCAACAACGGCAAAGCAAACAACACACGCGAGCCGTTGCATATTAACGGTCGACACGAATTCGAGCCGTCAAAACAATTCTATTCATGACTTGACTTGGAGAATGACGGAGGCTCGGACCGTTGTCTAGTTTAGTCAACGAACCACCAACACAACAATCGTAAGGTAGAAATCAACTCACGGTTTGGCCAGCACTTCTCCTGTTACTTTCCTTGTCCTTTGCTCTTTCCATACTGTAAGTCGACGAACGTTACTTCGAGGACAAACTTGGCGGGGATCGAGTCAATGATTGACCGCCTGCCGAAACAAACGCAAATCGGAAAAGCCACCTTCTTCAGTTCAGTACAACATGGATGCATGACAACACGAGTTCCAGCGCACTCGCCTTTTCAGTTGCAGCTGGAAATCCTTGCCTTGCTTGACACGTTCCTTCGTTGTTCACTGTGCCCAAGTCGTCCAGCCCGGCCCGGCCAACAGACGAACAAAGCAAAGCGTCAATCATTAACCAATCCACCATTCACAGGCCAACACTTGCACTTTTTCGGGGGCGAGCGCGAACGCAGGCCCCCACTACCAGAAATTATACGCTCGAGTTACCCACATTTGGGGTAATCGCAAGGGTCAACCCGATCGAAGTGCAATGAAAGGGCCTCGCCTTGAGAGGACTGCCTCCTTGATCACAGTACCTCCCGCGTCAGGTAAGTATGAAAATTCTTGACGCGGGGGCCGTCAAAGGCAAACCTCCTTACCTCTATATCCTTGTGGTAGTGCTTTGCGGGCGTGCTAGAACCTCCAGCCTCACTTCTAGGCGGCTCTAGAGTAGCTTCCCTCCTCAGTCTGTGCCTGCCGACAGAGAAAAACGCCAGACATTAGTGTCAGGAGAGGCTTTCTTTGATTTCTTTCTTTGATTGAATGAAGGTTTCTTCCCCGAGGGGAAGTGGGCCGCACTCGGAGGTAGTGCTATACCGAGGCAACCCGTGGCTGGGACGAGGCAAGCCTCTTTTCCACAGCCCAGTTCCAAAAATCAGTTTAATATATGAGCTGCTCAATGAGCAGCGTATCAGATATTAAGCTGATAAGAACAGATACTACACTTGATCTTAGCCAAAAGGCCGAGAAGCGATACCGGACCTTCCCTCCCCTAGGAGGGTGGTCCAGGGTTTCCCCCTTTGAGATATGGTGGTCAATATGCTGTCGCCGAGGGGCCTGGAGCCGACTGTAGGCCGACGCCATGGAGCAAGTTGCCGTCGTAGACGCACTTGTTCTACAACACAAGTCCACAAAAATCAGCAGCAAAGTTGATAACGTGCCTCCAGGGGTGAGTGAGATCAAACACCTTTTTGCCCTCCAAAACGAGGCAACATGTTAAAGACCTGTAATGACTCCGTTACTAAGATAGCGCTACAGACACAGGCAGAAAAAAAACGGCTACGTTATCAACATTCGCTCTCCACGTGCATACAACTTGCAGAGAAGTCAAGAAATGCCTGCTAAAAGATTGCTGGTTGCTATTATTGCTTTGCTTTTGCTTTGGTGGCTCGTTTAAAAGACTAAATTTTCAGCCCTTTCTCTTGTCTACGACCATACCACAGGGAAAGCACCGGTTCTCGTCCGATCACCGAAGTTAAGCCCTGTCGGGCGGGGTTAGTACTTGGATGGGTGACCGCCTGGGAATACCCCGTGTTGTAGACTTTTCATTTTCTCGGCCGTTTTATTTTGCATATGTTCATTTTTTCTTTCTTTTACTACCACCTTTGGCTATTCCAGTGGCTGGAAAGCACAAATAACTTTTTACACATTTCAGGAGACTCAAAAGATAGCTAGAAAACATGAAAAGTACCCTTAAAATGATCGCGGGATAAATTAGAATCGAAGTCTCGCGCGCTAACGTTCGCGTGCGAAACGGTTATTTATGACATCAAATTGGCGTGTGTGACATCAAATAATTCGAAGCAAAATGATATTCTGCCTTGCCGAACGGTTTTCAAGCAGCTAAAAGTGCGGAAAACTACGCCAATTCCCAAAGAAATGCGCCCGATCAACAACGGCAAAGCAAACAACACACGCGAGCCGTTGCATATTAACGGTCGACACGAATTCGAGCCGTCAAAACAATTCTATTCATGACTTGACTTGGAGAATGACGGAGGCTCGGACCGTTGTCTAGTTTAGTCAACGAACCACCAACACAACAATCGTAAGGTAGAAATCAACTCACGGTTTGGCCAGCACTTCTCCTGTTACTTTCCTTGTCCTTTGCTCTTTCCATACTGTAAGTCGACGAACGTTACTTCGAGGACAAACTTGGCGGGGATCGAGTCAATGATTGACCGCCTGCCGAAACAAACGCAAATCGGAAAAGCCACCTTCTTCAGTTCAGTACAACATGGATGCATGACAACACGAGTTCCAGCGCACTCGCCTTTTCAGTTGCAGCTGGAAATCCTTGCCTTGCTTGACACGTTCCTTCGTTGTTCACTGTGCCCAGTCGTCCAGCCCGGCCCGGCCAACTGACGAACAAAGCAAAGCGTCAATCATTAACCATCCACCATTCACAGGGCCAACACTTGCACTTTTTCGGGGGCGAGCGCGAACGCAGGCCCCCACTACCAGAAATTATACGCTCGAGTTACCCACATTTGGGGTAATCGCAAGGGTCAACCCGATCGAAGTGCAATGAAAGGGCCTCGCCTTGAGAGGACTGCCTCCTTGATCACAGTACCTCCCGCGTCAGGTAAGTATGAAAATTCTTGACGCGGGGGCCGTCAAAGGCAAACCTCCTTACCTCTATATCCTTGTGGTAGTGCTTTGCGGGCGTGCTAGAACCTCCAGCCTCACTTCTAGGCGGCTCTAGAGTAGCTTCCCTCCTCAGTCTGTGCCTGCCGACAGAGAAAAACGCCAGACATTAGTGTCAGGAGGAGGCTTTCTTTGATTTCTTTCTTTGATTGAATGAAGGTTTCTTCCCCGAGGGGAAGTGGGCCGCACTCGGAGGTAGTGCTATACCGAGGCAACCCGTGGCTGGGACGAGGCAAGCCTCTTTTCCACAGCCCAGTTCCAAAAATCAGTTTAATATATGAGCTGCTCAATGAGCAGCGTATCAGATATTAAGCTGATAAGAACAGATACTACACTTGATCTTAGCCAAAAGGCCGAGAAGCGATACCGGACCTTCCCTCCCCTAGGAGGGTGGTCCAGGGTTTCCCCCTTTGAGATATGGTGGTCAATATGCTGTCGCCGAGGGGCCTGGAGCCGACTGTAGGCCGACGCCATGGAGCAAGTTGCCGTCGTAGACGCACTTGTTCTACAACACAAGTCCACAAAAATCAGCAGCAAAGTTGATAACGTGCCTCCAGGGGTGAGTGAGATCAAACACCTTTTTGCCCTCCAAAACGAGGCAACATGTTAAAGACCTGTAATGACTCCGTTACTAAGATAGCGCTACAGACACAGGCAGAAAAAAAACGGCTACGTTATCAACATTCGCTCTCCACGTGCATACAACTTGCAGAGAAGTCAAGAAATGCCTGCTAAAAGATTGCTGGTTGCTATTATTGCTTTGCTTTTGCTTTGGTGGCTCGTTTAAAAGACTAAATTTTCAGCCCTTTCTCTTGTCTACGACCATACCACAGGGAAAGCACCGGTTCTCGTCCGATCACCGAAGTTAAGCCCTGTCGGGCGGGGTTAGTACTTGGATGGGTGACCGCCTGGGAATACCCCGTGTTGTAGACTTTTCATTTTCTCGGCCGTTTTATTTTGCATATGTTCATTTTTTCTTTCTTTTACTACCACCTTTGGCTATTCCAGTGGCTGGAAAGCACAAATAACTTTTTACACATTTCAGGAGACTCAAAAGATAGCTAGAAAACATGAAAAGTACCCTTAAAATGATCGCGGGATAAATTAGAATCGAAGTCTCGCGCGCTAACGTTCGCGTGCGAAACGGTTATTTATGACATCAAATTGGCGTGTGTGACATCAAATAATTCGAAGCAAAATGATATTCTGCCTTGCCGAACGGTTTTCAAGCAGCTAAAAGTGCGGAAAACTACGCCAATTCCCAAAGAAATGCGCCCGATCAACAACGGCAAAGCAAACAACACACGCGAGCCGTTGCATATTAACGGTCGACACGAATTCGAGCCGTCAAAACAATTCTATTCATGACTTGACTTGGAGAATGACGGAGGCTCGGACCGTTGTCTAGTTTAGTCAACGAACCACCAACACAACAATCGTAAGGTAGAAATCAACTCACGGTTTGGCCAGCACTTCTCCTGTTACTTTCCTTGTCCTTTGCTCTTTCCATACTGTAAGTCGACGAACGTTACTTCGAGGACAAACTTGGCGGGGATCGAGTCAATGATTGACCGCCTGCCGAAACAAACGCAAATCGGAAAAGCCACCTTCTTCAGTTCAGTACAACATGGATGCATGACAACACGAGTTCCAGCGCACTCGCCTTTTCAGTTGCAGCTGGAAATCCTTGCCTTGCTTGACACGTTCCTTCGTTGTTCACTGTGCCCAGTCGTCCAGCCCGGCCCGGCCAACTGACGAACAAAGCAAAGCGTCAATCATTAACCATCCACCATTCACAGGGCCAACACTTGCACTTTTTCGGGGGCGAGCGCGAACGCAGGCCCCCACTACCAGAAATTATACGCTCGAGTTACCCACATTTGGGGTAATCGCAAGGGTCAACCCGATCGAAGTGCAATGAAAGGGCCTCGCCTTGAGAGGACTGCCTCCTTGATCACAGTACCTCCCGCGTCAGGTAAGTATGAAAATTCTTGACGCGGGGGCCGTCAAAGGCAAACCTCCTTACCTCTATATCCTTGTGGTAGTGCTTTGCGGGCGTGCTAGAACCTCCAGCCTCACTTCTAGGCGGCTCTAGAGTAGCTTCCCTCCTCAGTCTGTGCCTGCCGACAGAGAAAAAGCCAGACATTAGTGTCAGGAGGAGGCTTTCTTTGATTTCTTTCTTTGATTGAATGAAGGTTTCTTCCCCGAGGGGAAGTGGGCCGCACTCGGAGGTAGTGCTATACCGAGGCAACCCGTGGCTGGGACGAGGCAAGCCTCTTTTCCACAGCCCAGTTCCAAAAATCAGTTTAATATATGAGCTGCTCAATGAGCAGCGTATCAGATATTAAGCTGATAAGAACAGATACTACACTTGATCTTAGCCAAAAGGCCGAGAAGCGATACCGGACCTTCCCTCCCCTAGGAGGGTGGTCCAGGGTTTCCCCCTTTGAGATATGGTGGTCAATATGCTGTCGCCGAGGGGCCTGGAGCCGACTGTAGGCCGACGCCATGGAGCAAGTTGCCGTCGTAGACGCACTTGTTCTACAACACAAGTCCACAAAAATCAGCAGCAAAGTTGATAACGTGCCTCCAGGGGTGAGTGAGATCAAACACCTTTTTGCCCTCCAAAACGAGGCAACATGTTAAAGACCTGTAATGACTCCGTTACTAAGATAGCGCTACAGACACAGGCAGAAAAAAAACGGCTACGTTATCAACATTCGCTCTCCACGTGCATACAACTTGCAGAGAAGTCAAGAAATGCCTGCTAAAAGATTGCTGGTTGCTATTATTGCTTTGCTTTTGCTTTGGTGGCTCGTTTAAAAGACTAAATTTTCAGCCCTTTCTCTTGTCTACGACCATACCACAGGGAAAGCACCGGTTCTCGTCCGATCACCGAAGTTAAGCCCTGTCGGGCGGGGTTAGTACTTGGATGGGTGACCGCCTGGGAATACCCCGTGTTGTAGACTTTTCATTTTCTCGGCCGTTTTATTTTGCATATGTTCATTTTTTCTTTCTTTTACTACCACCTTTGGCTATTCCAGTGGCTGGAAAGCACAAATAACTTTTTACACATTTCAGGAGACTCAAAAGATAGCTAGAAAACATGAAAAGTACCCTTAAAATGATCGCGGGATAAATTAGAATCGAAGTCTCGCGCGCTAACGTTCGCGTGCGAAACGGTTATTTATGACATCAAATTGGCGTGTGTGACATCAAATAATTCGAAGCAAAATGATATTCTGCCTTGCCGAACGGTTTTCAAGCAGCTAAAAGTGCGGAAAACTACGCCAATTCCCAAAGAAATGCGCCCGATCAACAACGGCAAAGCAAACAACACACGCGAGCCGTTGCATATTAACGGTCGACACGAATTCGAGCCGTCAAAACAATTCTATTCATGACTTGACTTGGAGAATGACGGAGGCTCGGACCGTTGTCTAGTTTAGTCAACGAACCACCAACACAACAATCGTAAGGTAGAAATCAACTCACGGTTTGGCCAGCACTTCTCCTGTTACTTTCCTTGTCCTTTGCTCTTTCCATACTGTAAGTCGACGAACGTTACTTCGAGGACAAACTTGGCGGGGATCGAGTCAATGATTGACCGCCTGCCGAAACAAACGCAAATCGGAAAAGCCACCTTCTTCAGTTCAGTACAACATGGATGCATGACAACACGAGTTCCAGCGCACTCGCCTTTTCAGTTGCAGCTGGAAATCCTTGCCTTGCTTGACACGTTCCTTCGTTGTTCACTGTGCCCAGTCGTCCAGCCCGGCCCGGCCAACTGACGAACAAAGCAAAGCGTCAATCATTAACCATCCACCATTCACAGGGCCAACACTTGCACTTTTTCGGGGGCGAGCGCGAACGCAGGCCCCCACTACCAGAAATTATACGCTCGAGTTACCCACATTTGGGGTAATCGCAAGGGTCAACCCGATCGAAGTGCAATGAAAGGGCCTCGCCTTGAGAGGACTGCCTCCTTGATCACAGTACCTCCCGCGTCAGGTAAGTATGAAAATTCTTGACGCGGGGGCCGTCAAAGGCAAACCTCCTTACCTCTATATCCTTGTGGTAGTGCTTTGCGGGCGTGCTAGAACCTCCAGCCTCACTTCTAGGCGGCTCTAGAGTAGCTTCCCTCCTCAGTCTGTGCCTGCCGACAGAGAAAAACGCCAGACATTAGTGTCAGGAGGAGGCTTTCTTTGATTTCTTTCTTTGATTGAATGAAGGTTTCTTCCCCGAGGGGAAGTGGGCCGCACTCGGAGGTAGTGCTATACCGAGGCAACCCGTGGCTGGGACGAGGCAAGCCTCTTTTCCACAGCCCAGTTCCAAAAATCAGTTTAATATATGAGCTGCTCAATGAGCAGCGTATCAGATATTAAGCTGATAAGAACAGATACTACACTTGATCTTAGCCAAAAGGCCGAGAAGCGATACCGGACCTTCCCTCCCCTAGGAGGGTGGTCCAGGGTTTCCCCCTTTGAGATATGGTGGTCAATATGCTGTCGCCGAGGGGCCTGGAGCCGACTGTAGGCCGACGCCATGGAGCAAGTTGCCGTCGTAGACGCACTTGTTCTACAACACAAGTCCACAAAAATCAGCAGCAAAGTTGATAACGTGCCTCCAGGGGTGAGTGAGATCAAACACCTTTTTGCCCTCCAAAACGAGGCAACATGTTAAAGACCTGTAATGACTCCGTTACTAAGATAGCGCTACAGACACAGGCAGAAAAAAAACGGCTACGTTATCAACATTCGCTCTCCACGTGCATACAACTTGCAGAGAAGTCAAGAAATGCCTGCTAAAAGATTGCTGGTTGCTATTATTGCTTTGCTTTTGCTTTGGTGGCTCGTTTAAAAGACTAAATTTTCAGCCCTTTCTCTTGTCTACGACCATACCACAGGGAAAGCACCGGTTCTCGTCCGATCACCGAAGTTAAGCCCTGTCGGGCGGGGTTAGTACTTGGATGGGTGACCGCCTGGGAATACCCCGTGTTGTAGACTTTTCATTTTCTCGGCCGTTTTATTTTGCATATGTTCATTTTTTCTTTCTTTTACTACCACCTTTGGCTATTCCAGTGGCTGGAAAGCACAAATAACTTTTTACACATTTCAGGAGACTCAAAAGATAGCTAGAAAACATGAAAAGTACCCTTAAAATGATCGCGGGATAAATTAGAATCGAAGTCTCGCGCGCTAACGTTCGCGTGCGAAACGGTTATTTATGACATCAAATTGGCGTGTGTGACATCAAATAATTCGAAGCAAAATGATATTCTGCCTTGCCGAACGGTTTTCAAGCAGCTAAAAGTGCGGAAAACTACGCCAATTCCCAAAGAAATGCGCCCGATCAACAACGGCAAAGCAAACAACACACGCGAGCCGTTGCATATTAACGGTCGACACGAATTCGAGCCGTCAAAACAATTCTATTCATGACTTGACTTGGAGAATGACGGAGGCTCGGACCGTTGTCTAGTTTAGTCAACGAACCACCAACACAACAATCGTAAGGTAGAAATCAACTCACGGTTTGGCCAGCACTTCTCCTGTTACTTTCCTTGTCCTTTGCTCTTTCCATACTGTAAGTCGACGAACGTTACTTCGAGGACAAACTTGGCGGGGATCGAGTCAATGATTGACCGCCTGCCGAAACAAACGCAAATCGGAAAAGCCACCTTCTTCAGTTCAGTACAACATGGATGCATGACAACACGAGTTCCAGCGCACTCGCCTTTTCAGTTGCAGCTGGAAATCCTTGCCTTGCTTGACACGTTCCTTCGTTGTTCACTGTGCCCAGTCGTCCAGCCCGGCCCGGCCAACTGACGAACAAAGCAAAGCGTCAATCATTAACCATCCACCATTCACAGGGCCAACACTTGCACTTTTTCGGGGGCGAGCGCGAACGCAGGCCCCCACTACCAGAAATTATACGCTCGAGTTACCCACATTTGGGGTAATCGCAAGGGTCAACCCGATCGAAGTGCAATGAAAGGGCCTCGCCTTGAGAGGACTGCCTCCTTGATCACAGTACCTCCCGCGTCAGGTAAGTATGAAAATTCTTGACGCGGGGGCCGTCAAAGGCAAACCTCCTTACCTCTATATCCTTGTGGTAGTGCTTTGCGGGCGTGCTAGAACCTCCAGCCTCACTTCTAGGCGGCTCTAGAGTAGCTTCCCTCCTCAGTCTGTGCCTGCCGACAGAGAAAAACGCCAGACATTAGTGTCAGGAGGAGGCTTTCTTTGATTTCTTTCTTTGATTGAATGAAGGTTTCTTCCCCGAGGGGAAGTGGGCCGCACTCGGAGGTAGTGCTATACCGAGGCAACCCGTGGCTGGGACGAGGCAAGCCTCTTTTCCACAGCCCAGTTCCAAAAATCAGTTTAATATATGAGCTGCTCAATGAGCAGCGTATCAGATATTAAGCTGATAAGAACAGATACTACACTTGATCTTAGCCAAAAGGCCGAGAAGCGATACCGGACCTTCCCTCCCCTAGGAGGGTGGTCCAGGGTTTCCCCCTTTGAGATATGGTGGTCAATATGCTGTCGCCGAGGGGCCTGGAGCCGACTGTAGGCCGACGCCATGGAGCAAGTTGCCGTCGTAGACGCACTTGTTCTACAACACAAGTCCACAAAAATCAGCAGCAAAGTTGATAACGTGCCTCCAGGGGTGAGTGAGATCAAACACCTTTTTGCCCTCCAAAACGAGGCAACATGTTAAAGACCTGTAATGACTCCGTTACTAAGATAGCGCTACAGACACAGGCAGAAAAAAAACGGCTACGTTATCAACATTCGCTCTCCACGTGCATACAACTTGCAGAGAAGTCAAGAAATGCCTGCTAAAAGATTGCTGGTTGCTATTATTGCTTTGCTTTTGCTTTGGTGGCTCGTTTAAAAGACTAAATTTTCAGCCCTTTCTCTTGTCTACGACCATACCACAGGGAAAGCACCGGTTCTCGTCCGATCACCGAAGTTAAGCCCTGTCGGGCGGGGTTAGTACTTGGATGGGTGACCGCCTGGGAATACCCCGTGTTGTAGACTTTTCATTTTCTCGGCCGTTTTATTTTGCATATGTTCATTTTTTCTTTCTTTTACTACCACCTTTGGCTATTCCAGTGGCTGGAAAGCACAAATAACTTTTTACACATTTCAGGAGACTCAAAAGATAGCTAGAAAACATGAAAAGTACCCTTAAAATGATCGCGGGATAAATTAGAATCGAAGTCTCGCGCGCTAACGTTCGCGTGCGAAACGGTTATTTATGACATCAAATTGGCGTGTGTGACATCAAATAATTCGAAGCAAAATGATATTCTGCCTTGCCGAACGGTTTTCAAGCAGCTAAAAGTGCGGAAAACTACGCCAATTCCCAAAGAAATGCGCCCGATCAACAACGGCAAAGCAAACAACACACGCGAGCCGTTGCATATTAACGGTCGACACGAATTCGAGCCGTCAAAACAATTCTATTCATGACTTGACTTGGAGAATGACGGAGGCTCGGACCGTTGTCTAGTTTAGTCAACGAACCACCAACACAACAATCGTAAGGTAGAAATCAACTCACGGTTTGGCCAGCACTTCTCCTGTTACTTTCCTTGTCCTTTGCTCTTTCCATACTGTAAGTCGACGAACGTTACTTCGAGGACAAACTTGGCGGGGATCGAGTCAATGATTGACCGCCTGCCGAAACAAACGCAAATCGGAAAAGCCACCTTCTTCAGTTCAGTACAACATGGATGCATGACAACACGAGTTCCAGCGCACTCGCCTTTTCAGTTGCAGCTGGAAATCCTTGCCTTGCTTGACACGTTCCTTCGTTGTTCACTGTGCCCAGTCGTCCAGCCCGGCCCGGCCAACTGACGAACAAAGCAAAGCGTCAATCATTAACCATCCACCATTCACAGGGCCAACACTTGCACTTTTTCGGGGGCGAGCGCGAACGCAGGCCCCCACTACCAGAAATTATACGCTCGAGTTACCCACATTTGGGGTAATCGCAAGGGTCAACCCGATCGAAGTGCAATGAAAGGGCCTCGCCTTGAGAGGACTGCCTCCTTGATCACAGTACCTCCCGCGTCAGGTAAGTATGAAAATTCTTGACGCGGGGGCCGTCAAAGGCAAACCTCCTTACCTCTATATCCTTGTGGTAGTGCTTTGCGGGCGTGCTAGAACCTCCAGCCTCACTTCTAGGCGGCTCTAGAGTAGCTTCCCTCCTCAGTCTGTGCCTGCCGACAGAGAAAAACGCCAGACATTAGTGTCAGGAGGAGGCTTTCTTTGATTTCTTTCTTTGATTGAATGAAGGTTTCTTCCCCGAGGGGAAGTGGGCCGCACTCGGAGGTAGTGCTATACCGAGGCAACCCGTGGCTGGGACGAGGCAAGCCTCTTTTCCACAGCCCAGTTCCAAAAATCAGTTTAATATATGAGCTGCTCAATGAGCAGCGTATCAGATATTAAGCTGATAAGAACAGATACTACACTTGATCTTAGCCAAAAGGCCGAGAAGCGATACCGGACCTTCCCTCCCCTAGGAGGGTGGTCCAGGGTTTCCCCCTTTGAGATATGGTGGTCAATATGCTGTCGCCGAGGGGCCTGGAGCCGACTGTAGGCCGACGCCATGGAGCAAGTTGCCGTCGTAGACGCACTTGTTCTACAACACAAGTCCACAAAAATCAGCAGCAAAGTTGATAACGTGCCTCCAGGGGTGAGTGAGATCAAACACCTTTTTGCCCTCCAAAACGAGGCAACATGTTAAAGACCTGTAATGACTCCGTTACTAAGATAGCGCTACAGACACAGGCAGAAAAAAAACGGCTACGTTATCAACATTCGCTCTCCACGTGCATACAACTTGCAGAGAAGTCAAGAAATGCCTGCTAAAAGATTGCTGGTTGCTATTATTGCTTTGCTTTTGCTTTGGTGGCTCGTTTAAAAGACTAAATTTTCAGCCCTTTCTCTTGTCTACGACCATACCACAGGGAAAGCACCGGTTCTCGTCCGATCACCGAAGTTAAGCCCTGTCGGGCGGGGTTAGTACTTGGATGGGTGACCGCCTGGGAATACCCCGTGTTGTAGACTTTTCATTTTCTCGGCCGTTTTATTTTGCATATGTTCATTTTTTCTTTCTTTTACTACCACCTTTGGCTATTCCAGTGGCTGGAAAGCACAAATAACTTTTTACACATTTCAGGAGACTCAAAAGATAGCTAGAAAACATGAAAAGTACCCTTAAAATGATCGCGGGATAAATTAGAATCGAAGTCTCGCGCGCTAACGTTCGCGTGCGAAACGGTTATTTATGACATCAAATTGGCGTGTGTGACATCAAATAATTCGAAGCAAAATGATATTCTGCCTTGCCGAACGGTTTTCAAGCAGCTAAAAGTGCGGAAAACTACGCCAATTCCCAAAGAAATGCGCCCGATCAACAACGGCAAAGCAAACAACACACGCGAGCCGTTGCATATTAACGGTCGACACGAATTCGAGCCGTCAAAACAATTCTATTCATGACTTGACTTGGAGAATGACGGAGGCTCGGACCGTTGTCTAGTTTAGTCAACGAACCACCAACACAACAATCGTAAGGTAGAAATCAACTCACGGTTTGGCCAGCACTTCTCCTGTTACTTTCCTTGTCCTTTGCTCTTTCCATACTGTAAGTCGACGAACGTTACTTCGAGGACAAACTTGGCGGGGATCGAGTCAATGATTGACCGCCTGCCGAAACAAACGCAAATCGGAAAAGCCACCTTCTTCAGTTCAGTACAACATGGATGCATGACAACACGAGTTCCAGCGCACTCGCCTTTTCAGTTGCAGCTGGAAATCCTTGCCTTGCTTGACACGTTCCTTCGTTGTTCACTGTGCCCAGTCGTCCAGCCCGGCCCGGCCAACTGACGAACAAAGCAAAGCGTCAATCATTAACCATCCACCATTCACAGGGCCAACACTTGCACTTTTTCGGGGGCGAGCGCGAACGCAGGCCCCCACTACCAGAAATTATACGCTCGAGTTACCCACATTTGGGGTAATCGCAAGGGTCAACCCGATCGAAGTGCAATGAAAGGGCCTCGCCTTGAGAGGACTGCCTCCTTGATCACAGTACCTCCCGCGTCAGGTAAGTATGAAAATTCTTGACGCGGGGGCCGTCAAAGGCAAACCTCCTTACCTCTATATCCTTGTGGTAGTGCTTTGCGGGCGTGCTAGAACCTCCAGCCTCACTTCTAGGCGGCTCTAGAGTAGCTTCCCTCCTCAGTCTGTGCCTGCCGACAGAGAAAAACGCCAGACATTAGTGTCAGGAGGAGGCTTTCTTTGATTTCTTTCTTTGATTGAATGAAGGTTTCTTCCCCGGGGGAAGTGGGCCGCACTCGGAGGTAGTGCTATACCGAGGCAACCCGTGGCTGGGACGAGGCAAGCCTCTTTTCCACAGCCCAGTTCCAAAAATCAGTTTAATATATGAGCTGCTCAATGAGCAGCGTATCAGATATTAAGCTGATAAGAACAGATACTACACTTGATCTTAGCCAAAAGGCCGAGAAGCGATACCGGACCTTCCCTCCCCTAGGAGGGTGGTCCAGGGTTTCCCCCTTTGAGATATGGTGGTCAATATGCTGTCGCCGAGGGGCCTGGAGCCGACTGTAGGCCGACGCCATGGAGCAAGTTGCCGTCGTAGACGCACTTGTTCTACAACACAAGTCCACAAAAATCAGCAGCAAAGTTGATAACGTGCCTCCAGGGGTGAGTGAGATCAAACACCTTTTTGCCCTCCAAAACGAGGCAACATGTTAAAGACCTGTAATGACTCCGTTACTAAGATAGCGCTACAGACACAGGCAGAAAAAAAACGGCTACGTTATCAACATTCGCTCTCCACGTGCATACAACTTGCAGAGAAGTCAAGAAATGCCTGCTAAAAGATTGCTGGTTGCTATTATTGCTTTGCTTTTGCTTTGGTGGCTCGTTTAAAAGACTAAATTTTCAGCCCTTTCTCTTGTCTACGACCATACCACAGGGAAAGCACCGGTTCTCGTCCGATCACCGAAGTTAAGCCCTGTCGGGCGGGGTTAGTACTTGGATGGGTGACCGCCTGGGAATACCCCGTGTTGTAGACTTTTCATTTTCTCGGCCGTTTTATTTTGCATATGTTCATTTTTTCTTTCTTTTACTACCACCTTTGGCTATTCCAGTGGCTGGAAAGCACAAATAACTTTTTACACATTTCAGGAGACTCAAAAGATAGCTAGAAAACATGAAAAGTACCCTTAAAATGATCGCGGGATAAATTAGAATCGAAGTCTCGCGCGCTAACGTTCGCGTGCGAAACGGTTATTTATGACATCAAATTGGCGTGTGTGACATCAAATAATTCGAAGCAAAATGATATTCTGCCTTGCCGAACGGTTTTCAAGCAGCTAAAAGTGCGGAAAACTACGCCAATTCCCAAAGAAATGCGCCCGATCAACAACGGCAAAGCAAACAACACACGCGAGCCGTTGCATATTAACGGTCGACACGAATTCGAGCCGTCAAAACAATTCTATTCATGACTTGACTTGGAGAATGACGGAGGCTCGGACCGTTGTCTAGTTTAGTCAACGAACCACCAACACAACAATCGTAAGGTAGAAATCAACTCACGGTTTGGCCAGCACTTCTCCTGTTACTTTCCTTGTCCTTTGCTCTTTCCATACTGTAAGTCGACGAACGTTACTTCGAGGACAAACTTGGCGGGGATCGAGTCAATGATTGACCGCCTGCCGAAACAAACGCAAATCGGAAAAGCCACCTTCTTCAGTTCAGTACAACATGGATGCATGACAACACGAGTTCCAGCGCACTCGCCTTTTCAGTTGCAGCTGGAAATCCTTGCCTTGCTTGACACGTTCCTTCGTTGTTCACTGTGCCCAGTCGTCCAGCCCGGCCCGGCCAACTGACGAACAAAGCAAAGCGTCAATCATTAACCATCCACCATTCACAGGGCCAACACTTGCACTTTTTCGGGGGCGAGCGCGAACGCAGGCCCCCACTACCAGAAATTATACGCTCGAGTTACCCACATTTGGGGTAATCGCAAGGGTCAACCCGATCGAAGTGCAATGAAAGGGCCTCGCCTTGAGAGGACTGCCTCCTTGATCACAGTACCTCCCGCGTCAGGTAAGTATGAAAATTCTTGACGCGGGGGCCGTCAAAGGCAAACCTCCTTACCTCTATATCCTTGTGGTAGTGCTTTGCGGGCGTGCTAGAACCTCCAGCCTCACTTCTAGGCGGCTCTAGAGTAGCTTCCCTCCTCAGTCTGTGCCTGCCGACAGAGAAAAACGCCAGACATTAGTGTCAGGAGGAGGCTTTCTTTGATTTCTTTCTTTGATTGAATGAAGGTTTCTTCCCCGAGGGGAAGTGGGCCGCACTCGGAGGTAGTGCTATACCGAGGCAACCCGTGGCTGGGACGAGGCAAGCCTCTTTTCCACAGCCCAGTTCCAAAAATCAGTTTAATATATGAGCTGCTCAATGAGCAGCGTATCAGATATTAAGCTGATAAGAACAGATACTACACTTGATCTTAGCCAAAAGGCCGAGAAGCGATACCGGACCTTCCCTCCCCTAGGAGGGTGGTCCAGGGTTTCCCCCTTTGAGATATGGTGGTCAATATGCTGTCGCCGAGGGGCCTGGAGCCGACTGTAGGCCGACGCCATGGAGCAAGTTGCCGTCGTAGACGCACTTGTTCTACAACACAAGTCCACAAAAATCAGCAGCAAAGTTGATAACGTGCCTCCAGGGGTGAGTGAGATCAAACACCTTTTTGCCCTCCAAAACGAGGCAACATGTTAAAGACCTGTAATGACTCCGTTACTAAGATAGCGCTACAGACACAGGCAGAAAAAAAACGGCTACGTTATCAACATTCGCTCTCCACGTGCATACAACTTGCAGAGAAGTCAAGAAATGCCTGCTAAAAGATTGCTGGTTGCTATTATTGCTTTGCTTTTGCTTTGGTGGCTCGTTTAAAAGACTAAATTTTCAGCCCTTTCTCTTGTCTACGACCATACCACAGGGAAAGCACCGGTTCTCGTCCGATCACCGAAGTTAAGCCCTGTCGGGCGGGGTTAGTACTTGGATGGGTGACCGCCTGGGAATACCCCGTGTTGTAGACTTTTCATTTTCTCGGCCGTTTTATTTTGCATATGTTCATTTTTTCTTTCTTTTACTACCACCTTTGGCTATTCCAGTGGCTGGAAAGCACAAATAACTTTTTACACATTTCAGGAGACTCAAAAGATAGCTAGAAAACATGAAAAGTACCCTTAAAATGATCGCGGGATAAATTAGAATCGAAGTCTCGCGCGCTAACGTTCG
Organism: Orbicella franksi; assembly: GCF_964199315.1. Lineage (NCBI taxonomy): Eukaryota > Metazoa > Cnidaria > Anthozoa > Scleractinia > Merulinidae > Orbicella > Orbicella franksi. Next base: position 4,773,904 of record NC_138145.1, on the reverse strand, counting down.
CGTGCGAAACGGTTATTTATGACATCAAATTGGCGTGTGTGACATCAAATAATTCGAAGCAAAATGATATTCTGCCTTGCCGAACGGTTTTCAAGCAGCTAAAAGTGCGGAAAACTACGCCAATTCCCAAAGAAATGCGCCCGATCAACAACGGCAAAGCAAACAACACACGCGAGCCGTTGCATATTAACGGTCGACACGAATTCGAGCCGTCAAAACAATTCTATTCATGACTTGACTTGGAGAATGACGGAGGCTCGGACCGTTGTCTAGTTTAGTCAACGAACCACCAACACAACAATCGTAAGGTAGAAATCAACTCACGGTTTGGCCAGCACTTCTCCTGTTACTTTCCTTGTCCTTTGCTCTTTCCATACTGTAAGTCGACGAACGTTACTTCGAGGACAAACTTGGCGGGGATCGAGTCAATGATTGACCGCCTGCCGAAACAAACGCAAATCGGAAAAGCCACCTTCTTCAGTTCAGTACAACATGGATGCATGACAACACGAGTTCCAGCGCACTCGCCTTTTCAGTTGCAGCTGGAAATCCTTGCCTTGCTTGACACGTTCCTTCGTTGTTCACTGTGCCCAGTCGTCCAGCCCGGCCCGGCCAACTGACGAACAAAGCAAAGCGTCAATCATTAACCATCCACCATTCACAGGGCCAACACTTGCACTTTTTCGGGGGCGAGCGCGAACGCAGGCCCCCACTACCAGAAATTATACGCTCGAGTTACCCACATTTGGGGTAATCGCAAGGGTCAACCCGATCGAAGTGCAATGAAAGGGCCTCGCCTTGAGAGGACTGCCTCCTTGATCACAGTACCTCCCGCGTCAGGTAAGTATGAAAATTCTTGACGCGGGGGCCGTCAAAGGCAAACCTCCTTACCTCTATATCCTTGTGGTAGTGCTTTGCGGGCGTGCTAGAACCTCCAGCCTCACTTCTAGGCGGCTCTAGAGTAGCTTCCCTCCTCAGTCTGTGCCTGCCGACAGAGAAAAACGCCAGACATTAGTGTCAGGAGGAGGCTTTCTTTGATTTCTTTCTTTGATTGAATGAAGGTTTCTTCCCCGAGGGGAAGTGGGCCGCACTCGGAGGTAGTGCTATACCGAGGCAACCCGTGGCTGGGACGAGGCAAGCCTCTTTTCCACAGCCCAGTTCCAAAAATCAGTTTAATATATGAGCTGCTCAATGAGCAGCGTATCAGATATTAAGCTGATAAGAACAGATACTACACTTGATCTTAGCCAAAAGGCCGAGAAGCGATACCGGACCTTCCCTCCCCTAGGAGGGTGGTCCAGGGTTTCCCCCTTTGAGATATGGTGGTCAATATGCTGTCGCCGAGGGGCCTGGAGCCGACTGTAGGCCGACGCCATGGAGCAAGTTGCCGTCGTAGACGCACTTGTTCTACAACACAAGTCCACAAAAATCAGCAGCAAAGTTGATAACGTGCCTCCAGGGGTGAGTGAGATCAAACACCTTTTTGCCCTCCAAAACGAGGCAACATGTTAAAGACCTGTAATGACTCCGTTACTAAGATAGCGCTACAGACACAGGCAGAAAAAAAACGGCTACGTTATCAACATTCGCTCTCCACGTGCATACAACTTGCAGAGAAGTCAAGAAATGCCTGCTAAAAGATTGCTGGTTGCTATTATTGCTTTGCTTTTGCTTTGGTGGCTCGTTTAAAAGACTAAATTTTCAGCCCTTTCTCTTGTCTACGACCATACCACAGGGAAAGCACCGGTTCTCGTCCGATCACCGAAGTTAAGCCCTGTCGGGCGGGGTTAGTACTTGGATGGGTGACCGCCTGGGAATACCCCGTGTTGTAGACTTTTCATTTTCTCGGCCGTTTTATTTTGCATATGTTCATTTTTTCTTTCTTTTACTACCACCTTTGGCTATTCCAGTGGCTGGAAAGCACAAATAACTTTTTACACATTTCAGGAGACTCAAAAGATAGCTAGAAAACATGAAAAGTACCCTTAAAATGATCGCGGGATAAATTAGAATCGAAGTCTCGCGCGCTAACGTTCGCGTGCGAAACGGTTATTTATGACATCAAATTGGCGTGTGTGACATCAAATAATTCGAAGCAAAATGATATTCTGCCTTGCCGAACGGTTTTCAAGCAGCTAAAAGTGCGGAAAACTACGCCAATTCCCAAAGAAATGCGCCCGATCAACAACGGCAAAGCAAACAACACACGCGAGCCGTTGCATATTAACGGTCGACACGAATTCGAGCCGTCAAAACAATTCTATTCATGACTTGACTTGGAGAATGACGGAGGCTCGGACCGTTGTCTAGTTTAGTCAACGAACCACCAACACAACAATCGTAAGGTAGAAATCAACTCACGGTTTGGCCAGCACTTCTCCTGTTACTTTCCTTGTCCTTTGCTCTTTCCATACTGTAAGTCGACGAACGTTACTTCGAGGACAAACTTGGCGGGGATCGAGTCAATGATTGACCGCCTGCCGAAACAAACGCAAATCGGAAAAGCCACCTTCTTCAGTTCAGTACAACATGGATGCATGACAACACGAGTTCCAGCGCACTCGCCTTTTCAGTTGCAGCTGGAAATCCTTGCCTTGCTTGACACGTTCCTTCGTTGTTCACTGTGCCCAGTCGTCCAGCCCGGCCCGGCCAACTGACGAACAAAGCAAAGCGTCAATCATTAACCATCCACCATTCACAGGGCCAACACTTGCACTTTTTCGGGGGCGAGCGCGAACGCAGGCCCCCACTACCAGAAATTATACGCTCGAGTTACCCACATTTGGGGTAATCGCAAGGGTCAACCCGATCGAAGTGCAATGAAAGGGCCTCGCCTTGAGAGGACTGCCTCCTTGATCACAGTACCTCCCGCGTCAGGTAAGTATGAAAATTCTTGACGCGGGGGCCGTCAAAGGCAAACCTCCTTACCTCTATATCCTTGTGGTAGTGCTTTGCGGGCGTGCTAGAACCTCCAGCCTCACTTCTAGGCGGCTCTAGAGTAGCTTCCCTCCTCAGTCTGTGCCTGCCGACAGAGAAAAACGCCAGACATTAGTGTCAGGAGGAGGCTTTCTTTGATTTCTTTCTTTGATTGAATGAAGGTTTCTTCCCCGAGGGGAAGTGGGCCGCACTCGGAGGTAGTGCTATACCGAGGCAACCCGTGGCTGGGACGAGGCAAGCCTCTTTTCCACAGCCCAGTTCCAAAAATCAGTTTAATATATGAGCTGCTCAATGAGCAGCGTATCAGATATTAAGCTGATAAGAACAGATACTACACTTGATCTTAGCCAAAAGGCCGAGAAGCGATACCGGACCTTCCCTCCCCTAGGAGGGTGGTCCAGGGTTTCCCCCTTTGAGATATGGTGGTCAATATGCTGTCGCCGAGGGGCCTGGAGCCGACTGTAGGCCGACGCCATGGAGCAAGTTGCCGTCGTAGACGCACTTGTTCTACAACACAAGTCCACAAAAATCAGCAGCAAAGTTGATAACGTGCCTCCAGGGGTGAGTGAGATCAAACACCTTTTTGCCCTCCAAAACGAGGCAACATGTTAAAGACCTGTAATGACTCCGTTACTAAGATAGCGCTACAGACACAGGCAGAAAAAAAACGGCTACGTTATCAACATTCGCTCTCCACGTGCATACAACTTGCAGAGAAGTCAAGAAATGCCTGCTAAAAGATTGCTGGTTGCTATTATTGCTTTGCTTTTGCTTTGGTGGCTCGTTTAAAAGACTAAATTTTCAGCCCTTTCTCTTGTCTACGACCATACCACAGGGAAAGCACCGGTTCTCGTCCGATCACCGAAGTTAAGCCCTGTCGGGCGGGGTTAGTACTTGGATGGGTGACCGCCTGGGAATACCCCGTGTTGTAGACTTTTCATTTTCTCGGCCGTTTTATTTTGCATATGTTCATTTTTTCTTTCTTTTACTACCACCTTTGGCTATTCCAGTGGCTGGAAAGCACAAATAACTTTTTACACATTTCAGGAGACTCAAAAGATAGCTAGAAAACATGAAAAGTACCCTTAAAATGATCGCGGGATAAATTAGAATCGAAGTCTCGCGCGCTAACGTTCGCGTGCGAAACGGTTATTTATGACATCAAATTGGCGTGTGTGACATCAAATAATTCGAAGCAAAATGATATTCTGCCTTGCCGAACGGTTTTCAAGCAGCTAAAAGTGCGGAAAACTACGCCAATTCCCAAAGAAATGCGCCCGATCAACAACGGCAAAGCAAACAACACACGCGAGCCGTTGCATATTAACGGTCGACACGAATTCGAGCCGTCAAAACAATTCTATTCATGACTTGACTTGGAGAATGACGGAGGCTCGGACCGTTGTCTAGTTTAGTCAACGAACCACCAACACAACAATCGTAAGGTAGAAATCAACTCACGGTTTGGCCAGCACTTCTCCTGTTACTTTCCTTGTCCTTTGCTCTTTCCATACTGTAAGTCGACGAACGTTACTTCGAGGACAAACTTGGCGGGGATCGAGTCAATGATTGACCGCCTGCCGAAACAAACGCAAATCGGAAAAGCCACCTTCTTCAGTTCAGTACAACATGGATGCATGACAACACGAGTTCCAGCGCACTCGCCTTTTCAGTTGCAGCTGGAAATCCTTGCCTTGCTTGACACGTTCCTTCGTTGTTCACTGTGCCCAGTCGTCCAGCCCGGCCCGGCCAACTGACGAACAAAGCAAAGCGTCAATCATTAACCATCCACCATTCACAGGGCCAACACTTGCACTTTTTCGGGGGCGAGCGCGAACGCAGGCCCCCACTACCAGAAATTATACGCTCGAGTTACCCACATTTGGGGTAATCGCAAGGGTCAACCCGATCGAAGTGCAATGAAAGGGCCTCGCCTTGAGAGGACTGCCTCCTTGATCACAGTACCTCCCGCGTCAGGTAAGTATGAAAATTCTTGACGCGGGGGCCGTCAAAGGCAAACCTCCTTACCTCTATATCCTTGTGGTAGTGCTTTGCGGGCGTGCTAGAACCTCCAGCCTCACTTCTAGGCGGCTCTAGAGTAGCTTCCCTCCTCAGTCTGTGCCTGCCGACAGAGAAAAACGCCAGACATTAGTGTCAGGAGGAGGCTTTCTTTGATTTCTTTCTTTGATTGAATGAAGGTTTCTTCCCCGAGGGGAAGTGGGCCGCACTCGGAGGTAGTGCTATACCGAGGCAACCCGTGGCTGGGACGAGGCAAGCCTCTTTTCCACAGCCCAGTTCCAAAAATCAGTTTAATATATGAGCTGCTCAATGAGCAGCGTATCAGATATTAAGCTGATAAGAACAGATACTACACTTGATCTTAGCCAAAAGGCCGAGAAGCGATACCGGACCTTCCCTCCCCTAGGAGGGTGGTCCAGGGTTTCCCCCTTTGAGATATGGTGGTCAATATGCTGTCGCCGAGGGGCCTGGAGCCGACTGTAGGCCGACGCCATGGAGCAAGTTGCCGTCGTAGACGCACTTGTTCTACAACACAAGTCCACAAAAATCAGCAGCAAAGTTGATAACGTGCCTCCAGGGGTGAGTGAGATCAAACACCTTTTTGCCCTCCAAAACGAGGCAACATGTTAAAGACCTGTAATGACTCCGTTACTAAGATAGCGCTACAGACACAGGCAGAAAAAAAACGGCTACGTTATCAACATTCGCTCTCCACGTGCATACAACTTGCAGAGAAGTCAAGAAATGCCTGCTAAAAGATTGCTGGTTGCTATTATTGCTTTGCTTTTGCTTTGGTGGCTCGTTTAAAAGACTAAATTTTCAGCCCTTTCTCTTGTCTACGACCATACCACAGGGAAAGCACCGGTTCTCGTCCGATCACCGAAGTTAAGCCCTGTCGGGCGGGGTTAGTACTTGGATGGGTGACCGCCTGGGAATACCCCGTGTTGTAGACTTTTCATTTTCTCGGCCGTTTTATTTTGCATATGTTCATTTTTTCTTTCTTTTACTACCACCTTTGGCTATTCCAGTGGCTGGAAAGCACAAATAACTTTTTACACATTTCAGGAGACTCAAAAGATAGCTAGAAAACATGAAAAGTACCCTTAAAATGATCGCGGGATAAATTAGAATCGAAGTCTCGCGCGCTAACGTTCGCGTGCGAAACGGTTATTTATGACATCAAATTGGCGTGTGTGACATCAAATAATTCGAAGCAAAATGATATTCTGCCTTGCCGAACGGTTTTCAAGCAGCTAAAAGTGCGGAAAACTACGCCAATTCCCAAAGAAATGCGCCCGATCAACAACGGCAAAGCAAACAACACACGCGAGCCGTTGCATATTAACGGTCGACACGAATTCGAGCCGTCAAAACAATTCTATTCATGACTTGACTTGGAGAATGACGGAGGCTCGGACCGTTGTCTAGTTTAGTCAACGAACCACCAACACAACAATCGTAAGGTAGAAATCAACTCACGGTTTGGCCAGCACTTCTCCTGTTACTTTCCTTGTCCTTTGCTCTTTCCATACTGTAAGTCGACGAACGTTACTTCGAGGACAAACTTGGCGGGGATCGAGTCAATGATTGACCGCCTGCCGAAACAAACGCAAATCGGAAAAGCCACCTTCTTCAGTTCAGTACAACATGGATGCATGACAACACGAGTTCCAGCGCACTCGCCTTTTCAGTTGCAGCTGGAAATCCTTGCCTTGCTTGACACGTTCCTTCGTTGTTCACTGTGCCCAGTCGTCCAGCCCGGCCCGGCCAACTGACGAACAAAGCAAAGCGTCAATCATTAACCATCCACCATTCACAGGGCCAACACTTGCACTTTTTCGGGGGCGAGCGCGAACGCAGGCCCCCACTACCAGAAATTATACGCTCGAGTTACCCACATTTGGGGTAATCGCAAGGGTCAACCCGATCGAAGTGCAATGAAAGGGCCTCGCCTTGAGAGGACTGCCTCCTTGATCACAGTACCTCCCGCGTCAGGTAAGTATGAAAATTCTTGACGCGGGGGCCGTCAAAGGCAAACCTCCTTACCTCTATATCCTTGTGGTAGTGCTTTGCGGGCGTGCTAGAACCTCCAGCCTCACTTCTAGGCGGCTCTAGAGTAGCTTCCCTCCTCAGTCTGTGCCTGCCGACAGAGAAAAACGCCAGACATTAGTGTCAGGAGGAGGCTTTCTTTGATTTCTTTCTTTGATTGAATGAAGGTTTCTTCCCCGAGGGGAAGTGGGCCGCACTCGGAGGTAGTGCTATACCGAGGCAACCCGTGGCTGGGACGAGGCAAGCCTCTTTTCCACAGCCCAGTTCCAAAAATCAGTTTAATATATGAGCTGCTCAATGAGCAGCGTATCAGATATTAAGCTGATAAGAACAGATACTACACTTGATCTTAGCCAAAAGGCCGAGAAGCGATACCGGACCTTCCCTCCCCTAGGAGGGTGGTCCAGGGTTTCCCCCTTTGAATATGGTGGTCAATATGCTGTCGCCGAGGGGCCTGGAGCCGACTGTAGGCCGACGCCATGGAGCAAGTTGCCGTCGTAGACGCACTTGTTCTACAACACAAGTCCACAAAAATCAGCAGCAAAGTTGATAACGTGCCTCCAGGGGTGAGTGAGATCAAACACCTTTTTGCCCTCCAAAACGAGGCAACATGTTAAAGACCTGTAATGACTCCGTTACTAAGATAGCGCTACAGACACAGGCAGAAAAAAAACGGCTACGTTATCAACATTCGCTCTCCACGTGCATACAACTTGCAGAGAAGTCAAGAAATGCCTGCTAAAAGATTGCTGGTTGCTATTATTGCTTTGCTTTTGCTTTGGTGGCTCGTTTAAAAGACTAAATTTTCAGCCCTTTCTCTTGTCTACGACCATACCACAGGGAAAGCACCGGTTCTCGTCCGATCACCGAAGTTAAGCCCTGTCGGGCGGGGTTAGTACTTGGATGGGTGACCGCCTGGGAATACCCCGTGTTGTAGACTTTTCATTTTCTCGGCCGTTTTATTTTGCATATGTTCATTTTTTCTTTCTTTTACTACCACCTTTGGCTATTCCAGTGGCTGGAAAGCACAAATAACTTTTTACACATTTCAGGAGACTCAAAAGATAGCTAGAAAACATGAAAAGTACCCTTAAAATGATCGCGGGATAAATTAGAATCGAAGTCTCGCGCGCTAACGTTCGCGTGCGAAACGGTTATTTATGACATCAAATTGGCGTGTGTGACATCAAATAATTCGAAGCAAAATGATATTCTGCCTTGCCGAACGGTTTTCAAGCAGCTAAAAGTGCGGAAAACTACGCCAATTCCCAAAGAAATGCGCCCGATCAACAACGGCAAAGCAAACAACACACGCGAGCCGTTGCATATTAACGGTCGACACGAATTCGAGCCGTCAAAACAATTCTATTCATGACTTGACTTGGAGAATGACGGAGGCTCGGACCGTTGTCTAGTTTAGTCAACGAACCACCAACACAACAATCGTAAGGTAGAAATCAACTCACGGTTTGGCCAGCACTTCTCCTGTTACTTTCCTTGTCCTTTGCTCTTTCCATACTGTAAGTCGACGAACGTTACTTCGAGGACAAACTTGGCGGGGATCGAGTCAATGATTGACCGCCTGCCGAAACAAACGCAAATCGGAAAAGCCACCTTCTTCAGTTCAGTACAACATGGATGCATGACAACACGAGTTCCAGCGCACTCGCCTTTTCAGTTGCAGCTGGAAATCCTTGCCTTGCTTGACACGTTCCTTCGTTGTTCACTGTGCCCAGTCGTCCAGCCCGGCCCGGCCAACTGACGAACAAAGCAAAGCGTCAATCATTAACCATCCACCATTCACAGGGCCAACACTTGCACTTTTTCGGGGGCGAGCGCGAACGCAGGCCCCCACTACCAGAAATTATACGCTCGAGTTACCCACATTTGGGGTAATCGCAAGGGTCAACCCGATCGAAGTGCAATGAAAGGGCCTCGCCTTGAGAGGACTGCCTCCTTGATCACAGTACCTCCCGCGTCAGGTAAGTATGAAAATTCTTGACGCGGGGGCCGTCAAAGGCAAACCTCCTTACCTCTATATCCTTGTGGTAGTGCTTTGCGGGCGTGCTAGAACCTCCAGCCTCACTTCTAGGCGGCTCTAGAGTAGCTTCCCTCCTCAGTCTGTGCCTGCCGACAGAGAAAAACGCCAGACATTAGTGTCAGGAGGAGGCTTTCTTTGATTTCTTTCTTTGATTGAATGAAGGTTTCTTCCCCGAGGGGAAGTGGGCCGCACTCGGAGGTAGTGCTATACCGAGGCAACCCGTGGCTGGGACGAGGCAAGCCTCTTTTCCACAGCCCAGTTCCAAAAATCAGTTTAATATATGAGCTGCTCAATGAGCAGCGTATCAGATATTAAGCTGATAAGAACAGATACTACACTTGATCTTAGCCAAAAGGCCGAGAAGCGATACCGGACCTTCCCTCCCCTAGGAGGGTGGTCCAGGGTTTCCCCCTTTGAGATATGGTGGTCAATATGCTGTCGCCGAGGGGCCTGGAGCCGACTGTAGGCCGACGCCATGGAGCAAGTTGCCGTCGTAGACGCACTTGTTCTACAACACAAGTCCACAAAAATCAGCAGCAAAGTTGATAACGTGCCTCCAGGGGTGAGTGAGATCAAACACCTTTTTGCCCTCCAAAACGAGGCAACATGTTAAAGACCTGTAATGACTCCGTTACTAAGATAGCGCTACAGACACAGGCAGAAAAAAAACGGCTACGTTATCAACATTCGCTCTCCACGTGCATACAACTTGCAGAGAAGTCAAGAAATGCCTGCTAAAAGATTGCTGGTTGCTATTATTGCTTTGCTTTTGCTTTGGTGGCTCGTTTAAAAGACTAAATTTTCAGCCCTTTCTCTTGTCTACGACCATACCACAGGGAAAGCACCGGTTCTCGTCCGATCACCGAAGTTAAGCCCTGTCGGGCGGGGTTAGTACTTGGATGGGTGACCGCCTGGGAATACCCCGTGTTGTAGACTTTTCATTTTCTCGGCCGTTTTATTTTGCATATGTTCATTTTTTCTTTCTTTTACTACCACCTTTGGCTATTCCAGTGGCTGGAAAGCACAAATAACTTTTTACACATTTCAGGAGACTCAAAAGATAGCTAGAAAACATGAAAAGTACCCTTAAAATGATCGCGGGATAAATTAGAATCGAAGTCTCGCGCGCTAACGTTCGCGTGCGAAACGGTTATTTATGACATCAAATTGGCGTGTGTGACATCAAATAATTCGAAGCAAAATGATATTCTGCCTTGCCGAACGGTTTTCAAGCAGCTAAAAGTGCGGAAAACTACGCCAATTCCCAAAGAAATGCGCCCGATCAACAACGGCAAAGCAAACAACACACGCGAGCCGTTGCATATTAACGGTCGACACGAATTCGAGCCGTCAAAACAATTCTATTCATGACTTGACTTGGAGAATGACGGAGGCTCGGACCGTTGTCTAGTTTAGTCAACGAACCACCAACACAACAATCGTAAGGTAGAAATCAACTCACGGTTTGGCCAGCACTTCTCCTGTTACTTTCCTTGTCCTTTGCTCTTTCCATACTGTAAGTCGACGAACGTTACTTCGAGGACAAACTTGGCGGGGATCGAGTCAATGATTGACCGCCTGCCGAAACAAACGCAAATCGGAAAAGCCACCTTCTTCAGTTCAGTACAACATGGATGCATGACAACACGAGTTCCAGCGCACTCGCCTTTTCAGTTGCAGCTGGAAATCCTTGCCTTGCTTGACACGTTCCTTCGTTGTTCACTGTGCCCAGTCGTCCAGCCCGGCCCGGCCAACTGACGAACAAAGCAAAGCGTCAATCATTAACCATCCACCATTCACAGGGCCAACACTTGCACTTTTTCGGGGGCGAGCGCGAACGCAGGCCCCCACTACCAGAAATTATACGCTCGAGTTACCCACATTTGGGGTAATCGCAAGGGTCAACCCGATCGAAGTGCAATGAAAGGGCCTCGCCTTGAGAGGACTGCCTCCTTGATCACAGTACCTCCCGCGTCAGGTAAGTATGAAAATTCTTGACGCGGGGGCCGTCAAAGGCAAACCTCCTTACCTCTATATCCTTGTGGTAGTGCTTTGCGGGCGTGCTAGAACCTCCAGCCTCACTTCTAGGCGGCTCTAGAGTAGCTTCCCTCCTCAGTCTGTGCCTGCCGACAGAGAAAAACGCCAGACATTAGTGTCAGGAGGAGGCTTTCTTTGATTTCTTTCTTTGATTGAATGAAGGTTTCTTCCCCGAGGGGAAGTGGGCCGCACTCGGAGGTAGTGCTATACCGAGGCAACCCGTGGCTGGGACGAGGCAAGCCTCTTTTCCACAGCCCAGTTCCAAAAATCAGTTTAATATATGAGCTGCTCAATGAGCAGCGTATCAGATATTAAGCTGATAAGAACAGATACTACACTTGATCTTAGCCAAAAGGCCGAGAAGCGATACCGGACCTTCCCTCCCCTAGGAGGGTGGTCCAGGGTTTCCCCCTTTGAGATATGGTGGTCAATATGCTGTCGCCGAGGGGCCTGGAGCCGACTGTAGGCCGACGCCATGGAGCAAGTTGCCGTCGTAGACGCACTTGTTCTACAACACAAGTCCACAAAAATCAGCAGCAAAGTTGATAACGTGCCTCCAGGGGTGAGTGAGATCAAACACCTTTTTGCCCTCCAAAACGAGGCAACATGTTAAAGACCTGTAATGACTCCGTTACTAAGATAGCGCTACAGACACAGGCAGAAAAAAAACGGCTACGTTATCAACATTCGCTCTCCACGTGCATACAACTTGCAGAGAAGTCAAGAAATGCCTGCTAAAAGATTGCTGGTTGCTATTATTGCTTTGCTTTTGCTTTGGTGGCTCGTTTAAAAGACTAAATTTTCAGCCCTTTCTCTTGTCTACGACCATACCACAGGGAAAGCACCGGTTCTCGTCCGATCACCGAAGTTAAGCCCTGTCGGGCGGGGTTAGTACTTGGATGGGTGACCGCCTGGGAATACCCCGTGTTGTAGACTTTTCATTTTCTCGGCCGTTTTATTTTGCATATGTTCATTTTTTCTTTCTTTTACTACCACCTTTGGCTATTCCAGTGGCTGGAAAGCACAAATAACTTTTTACACATTTCAGGAGACTCAAAAGATAGCTAGAAAACATGAAAAGTACCCTTAAAATGATCGCGGGATAAATTAGAATCGAAGTCTCGCGCGCTAACGTTCGCGTGCGAAACGGTTATTTATGACATCAAATTGGCGTGTGTGACATCAAATAATTCGAAGCAAAATGATATTCTGCCTTGCCGAACGGTTTTCAAGCAGCTAAAAGTGCGGAAAACTACGCCAATTCCCAAAGAAATGCGCCCGATCAACAACGGCAAAGCAAACAACACACGCGAGCCGTTGCATATTAACGGTCGACACGAATTCGAGCCGTCAAAACAATTCTATTCATGACTTGACTTGGAGAATGACGGAGGCTCGGACCGTTGTCTAGTTTAGTCAACGAACCACCAACACAACAATCGTAAGGTAGAAATCAACTCACGGTTTGGCCAGCACTTCTCCTGTTACTTTCCTTGTCCTTTGCTCTTTCCATACTGTAAGTCGACGAACGTTACTTCGAGGACAAACTTGGCGGGGATCGAGTCAATGATTGACCGCCTGCCGAAACAAACGCAAATCGGAAAAGCCACCTTCTTCAGTTCAGTACAACATGGATGCATGACAACACGAGTTCCAGCGCACTCGCCTTTTCAGTTGCAGCTGGAAATCCTTGCCTTGCTTGACACGTTCCTTCGTTGTTCACTGTGCCCAGTCGTCCAGCCCGGCCCGGCCAACTGACGAACAAAGCAAAGCGTCAATCATTAACCATCCACCATTCACAGGGCCAACACTTGCACTTTTTCGGGGGCGAGCGCGAACGCAGGCCCCCACTACCAGAAATTATACGCTCGAGTTACCCACATTTGGGGTAATCGCAAGGGTCAACCCGATCGAAGTGCAATGAAAGGGCCTCGCCTTGAGAGGACTGCCTCCTTGATCACAGTACCTCCCGCGTCAGGTAAGTATGAAAATTCTTGACGCGGGGGCCGTCAAAGGCAAACCTCCTTACCTCTATATCCTTGTGGTAGTGCTTTGCGGGCGTGCTAGAACCTCCAGCCTCACTTCTAGGCGGCTCTAGAGTAGCTTCCCTCCTCAGTCTGTGCCTGCCGACAGAGAAAAACGCCAGACATTAGTGTCAGGAGGAGGCTTTCTTTGATTTCTTTCTTTGATTGAATGAAGGTTTCTTCCCCGAGGGGAAGTGGGCCGCACTCGGAGGTAGTGCTATACCGAGGCAACCCGTGGCTGGGACGAGGCAAGCCTCTTTTCCACAGCCCAGTTCCAAAAATCAGTTTAATATATGAGCTGCTCAATGAGCAGCGTATCAGATATTAAGCTGATAAGAACAGATACTACACTTGATCTTAGCCAAAAGGCCGAGAAGCGATACCGGACCTTCCCTCCCCTAGGAGGGTGGTCCAGGGTTTCCCCCTTTGAGATATGGTGGTCAATATGCTGTCGCCGAGGGGCCTGGAGCCGACTGTAGGCCGACGCCATGGAGCAAGTTGCCGTCGTAGACGCACTTGTTCTACAACACAAGTCCACAAAAATCAGCAGCAAAGTTGATAACGTGCCTCCAGGGGTGAGTGAGATCAAACACCTTTTTGCCCTCCAAAACGAGGCAACATGTTAAAGACCTGTAATGACTCCGTTACTAAGATAGCGCTACAGACACAGGCAGAAAAAAAACGGCTACGTTATCAACATTCGCTCTCCACGTGCATACAACTTGCAGAGAAGTCAAGAAATGCCTGCTAAAAGATTGCTGGTTGCTATTATTGCTTTGCTTTTGCTTTGGTGGCTCGTTTAAAAGACTAAATTTTCAGCCCTTTCTCTTGTCTACGACCATACCACAGGGAAAGCACCGGTTCTCGTCCGATCACCGAAGTTAAGCCCTGTCGGGCGGGGTTAGTACTTGGATGGGTGACCGCCTGGGAATACCCCGTGTTGTAGACTTTTCATTTTCTCGGCCGTTTTATTTTGCATATGTTCATTTTTTCTTTCTTTTACTACCACCTTTGCTATTCCAGTGGCTGGAAAGCACAAATAACTTTTTACACATTTCAGGAGACTCAAAAGATAGCTAGAAAACATGAAAAGTACCCTTAAAATGATCGCGGGATAAATTAGAATCGAAGTCTCGCGCGCTAACGTTCGCGTGCGAAACGGTTATTTATGACATCAAATTGGCGTGTGTGACATCAAATAATTCGAAGCAAAATGATATTCTGCCTTGCCGAACGGTTTTCAAGCAGCTAAAAGTGCGGAAAACTACGCCAATTCCCAAAGAAATGCGCCCGATCAACAACGGCAAAGCAAACAACACACGCGAGCCGTTGCATATTAACGGTCGACACGAATTCGAGCCGTCAAAACAATTCTATTCATGACTTGACTTGGAGAATGACGGAGGCTCGGACCGTTGTCTAGTTTAGTCAACGAACCACCAACACAACAATCGTAAGGTAGAAATCAACTCACGGTTTGGCCAGCACTTCTCCTGTTACTTTCCTTGTCCTTTGCTCTTTCCATACTGTAAGTCGACGAACGTTACTTCGAGGACAAACTTGGCGGGGATCGAGTCAATGATTGACCGCCTGCCGAAACAAACGCAAATCGGAAAGCCACCTTCTTCAGTTCAGTACAACATGGATGCATGACAACACGAGTTCCAGCGCACTCGCCTTTTCAGTTGCAGCTGGAAATCCTTGCCTTGCTTGACACGTTCCTTCGTTGTTCACTGTGCCCAGTCGTCCAGCCCGGCCCGGCCAACTGACGAACAAAGCAAAGCGTCAATCATTAACCATCCACCATTCACAGGGCCAACACTTGCACTTTTTCGGGGGCGAGCGCGAACGCAGGCCCCACTACCAGAAATTATACGCTCGAGTTACCCACATTTGGGGTAATCGCAAGGGTCAACCCGATCGAAGTGCAATGAAAGGGCCTCGCCTTGAGAGGACTGCCTCCTTGATCACAGTACCTCCCGCGTCAGGTAAGTATGAAAATTCTTGACGCGGGGGCCGTCAAAGGCAAACCTCCTTACCTCTATATCCTTGTGGTAGTGCTTTGCGGGCGTGCTAGAACCTCCAGCCTCACTTCTAGGCGGCTCTAGAGTAGCTTCCCTCCTCAGTCTGTGCCTGCCGACAGAGAAAAACGCCAGACATTAGTGTCAGGAGGAGGCTTTCTTTGATTTCTTTCTTTGATTGAATGAAGGTTTCTTCCCGAGGGGAAGTGGGCCGCACTCGGAGGTAGTGCTATACCGAGGCAACCCGTGGCTGGGACGAGGCAGCCTCTTTTCCACAGCCCAGTTCCAAAAATCAGTTTAATATATGAGCTGCTCAATGAGCAGCGTATCAGATATTAAGCTGATAAGAACAGATACTACACTTGATCTTAGCCAAAAGGCCGAGAAGCGATACCGGACCTTCCCTCCCCTAGGAGGGTGGTCCAGGGTTTCCCCCTTTGAGATATGGTGGTCAATATGCTGTCGCCGAGGGGCCTGGAGCCGACTGTAGGCCGACGCCATGGAGCAAGTTGCCGTCGTAGACGCACTTGTTCTACAACACAAGTCCACAAAAATCAGCAGCAAAGTTGATAACGTGCCTCCAGGGGTGAGTGAGATCAAACACCTTTTTGCCCTCCAAAACGAGGCAACATGTTAAAGACCTGTAATGACTCCGTTACTAAGATAGCGCTACAGACACAGGCAGAAAAAAAAACGGCTACGTTATCAACATTCGCTCTCCACGTGCATACAACTTGCAGAGAAGTCAAGAAATGCCTGCTAAAAGATTGCTGGTTGCTATTATTGCTTTGCTTTTGCTTTGGTGGCTCGTTTAAAAGACTAAATTTTCAGCCCTTTCTCTTGTCTACGACCATACCACAGGGAAAGCACCGGTTCTCGTCCGATCACCGAAGTTAAGCCCTGTCGGGCGGGGTTAGTACTTGGATGGGTGACCGCCTGGGAATACCCCGTGTTGTAGACTTTTCATTTTCTCGGCCGTTTTATTTTGCATATGTTCATTTTTTCTTTCTTTTACTACCACCTTTGCTATTCCAGTGGCTGGAAAGCACAAATAACTTTTTACACATTTCAGGAGACTCAAAAGATAGCTAGAAAACATGAAAAGTACCCTTAAAATGATCGCGGGATAAATTAGAATCGAAGTCTCGCGCGCTAACGTTCGCGTGCGAAACGGTTATTTATGACATCAAATTGGCGTGTGTGACATCAAATAATTCGAAGCAAAATGATATTCTGCCTTGCCGAACGGTTTTCAAGCAGCTAAAAGTGCGGAAAACTACGCCAATTCCCAAAGAAATGCGCCCGATCAACAACGGCAAAGCAAACAACACACGCGAGCCGTTGCATATTAACGGTCGACACGAATTCGAGCCGTCAAAACAATTCTATTCATGACTTGACTTGGAGAATGACGGAGGCTCGGACCGTTGTCTAGTTTAGTCAACGAACCACCAACACAACAATCGTAAGGTAAAATCAAACTCACGGTTTGGCCAGCACTTCTCCTGTTACTTTCCTTGTCCTTTGCTCTTTCCATACTGTAAGTCGACGAACGTTACTTCGAGACAAACTTGGCGGGGATCGAGTCAATGATTGACCGCCCTGCCGAAACAAACGCAAATCGGAAAGCCACCTTCTTCAGTTCAGTACAACATGGATGCATGACAACACGAGTTCCAGCGCACTCGCCTTTTCAGTTGCAGCTGGAAATCCTTGCCTTGCTTGACACGTTCCTTCGTTGTTCACTGTGCCCAGTCGTCCAGCCCGGCCCGGCCAACTGACGAACAAAGCAAAGCGTCAATCATTAACCATCCACCATTCACAGGGCCAACACTTGCACTTTTCGGGGGCGAGCGCGAACGCAGGCCCCCACTACCAGAAATTATACGCTCGAGTTACCCACATTTGGGGTAATCGCAAGGGTCAACCCGATCGAAGTGCAATGAAAGGGCCTCGCCTTGAGAGGACTGCCTCCTTGATCACAGTACCTCCCGCGTCAGGTAAGTATGAAAATTCTTGACGCGGGGGCCGTCAAAGGCAAACCTCCTTACCTCTATATCCTTGTGGTAGTGCTTTGCGGGCGTGCTAGAACCTCCAGCCTCACTTCTAGGCGGCTCTAGAGTAGCTTCCCTCCTCAGTCTGTGCCTGCCGACAGAGAAAAACGCCAGACATTAGTGTCAGGAGGAGGCTTTCTTTGATTTCTTTCTTTGATTGAATGAAGGTTTCTTCCCGAGGGAAGTGGGCCGCACTCGGAGGTAGTGCTATACCGAGGCAACCCGTGGCTGGGACGAGGCAAGCCTCTTTTCCACAGCCCAGTTCCAAAAATCAGTTTAATATATGAGCTGCTCAATGAGCAGCGTATCAGATATTAAGCTGATAAGAACAGATACTACACTTGATCTTAGCCAAAAGGCCGAGAAGCGATACCGGACCTTCCCTCCCCTAGGAGGGTGGTCCAGGGTTTCCCCCTTTGAGATATGGTGGTCAATATGCTGTCGCCGAGGGCCTGGAGCCGACTGTAGGCCGACGCCATGGAGCAAGTTGCCGTCGTAGACGCACTTGTTCTACAACACAAGTCCACAAAAATCAGCAGCAAAGTTGATAACGTGCCTCCAGGGGTGAGTGAGATCAAACACCTTTTTGCCCTCCAAAACGAGGCAACATGTTAAAGACCTGTAATGACTCCGTTACTAAGATAGCGCTACAGACACAGGCAGAAAAAAAACGGCTACGTTATCAACATTCGCTCTCCACGTGCATACAACTTGCAGAGAAGTCAAGAAATGCCTGCTAAAAGATTGCTGGTTGCTATTATTGCTTTGCTTTTGCTTTGGTGGCTCGTTTAAAAGACTAAATTTTCAGCCCTTTCTCTTGTCTACGACCATACCACAGGGAAAGCACCGGTTCTCGTCCGATCACCGAAGTTAAGCCCTGTCGGGCGGGGTTAGTACTTGGATGGGTGACCGCCTGGGAATACCCCGTGTTGTAGACTTTTCATTTTCTCGGCCGTTTTATTTTGCATATGTTCATTTTTTCTTTCTTTTACTACCACCTTTGGCTATTCCAGTGGCTGGAAAGCACAAATAACTTTTTACACATTTCAGGAGACTCAAAAGATAGCTAGAAAACATGAAAAGTACCCTTAAAATGATCGCGGGATAAATTAGAATCGAAGTCTCGCGCGCTAACGTTCGCGTGCGAAACGGTTATTTATGACATCAAATTGGCGTGTGTGACATCAAATAATTCGAAGCAAAATGATATTCTGCCTTGCCGAACGGTTTTCAAGCAGCTAAAAGTGCGGAAAACTACGCCAATTCCCAAAGAAATGCGCCCGATCAACAACGGCAAAGCAAACAACACACGCGAGCCGTTGCATATTAACGGTCGACACGAATTCGAGCCGTCAAAACAATTCTATTCATGACTTGACTTGGAGAATGACGGAGGCTCGGACCGTTGTCTAGTTTAGTCAACGAACCACCAACACAACAATCGTAAGGTAGAAATCAACTCACGGTTTGGCCAGCACTTCTCCTGTTACTTTCCTTGTCCTTTGCTCTTTCCATACTGTAAGTCGACGAACGTTACTTCGAGGACAAACTTGGCGGGGATCGAGTCAATGATTGACCGCCTGCCGAAACAAACGCAAATCGGAAAAGCCACCTTCTTCAGTTCAGTACAACATGGATGCATGACAACACGAGTTCCAGCGCACTCGCCTTTTCAGTTGCAGCTGGAAATCCTTGCCTTGCTTGACACGTTCCTTCGTTGTTCACTGTGCCCAGTCGTCCAGCCCGGCCCGGCCAACTGACGAACAAAGCAAAGCGTCAATCATTAACCATCCACCATTCACAGGGCCAACACTTGCACTTTTTCGGGGGCGAGCGCGAACGCAGGCCCCCACTACCAGAAATTATACGCTCGAGTTACCCACATTTGGGGTAATCGCAAGGGTCAACCCGATCGAAGTGCAATGAAAGGGCCTCGCCTTGAGAGGACTGCCTCCTTGATCACAGTACCTCCCGCGTCAGGTAAGTATGAAAATTCTTGACGCGGGGCCGTCAAAGGCAAACCTCCTTACCTCTATATCCTTGTGGTAGTGCTTTGCGGGCGTGCTAGAACCTCCAGCCTCACTTCTAGGCGGCTCTAGAGTAGCTTCCCTCCTCAGTCTGTGCCTGCCGACAGAGAAAAACGCCAGACATTAGTGTCAGGAGGAGGCTTTCTTTGATTTCTTTCTTTGATTGAATGAAGGTTTCTTCCCCGAGGGGAAGTGGGCCGCACTCGGAGGTAGTGCTATACCGAGGCAACCCGTGGCTGGGACGAGGCAAGCCTCTTTTCCACAGCCCAGTTCCAAAAATCAGTTTAATATATGAGCTGCTCAATGAGCAGCGTATCAGATATTAAGCTGATAAGAACAGATACTACACTTGATCTTAGCCAAAAGGCCGAGAAGCGATACCGGACCTTCCCTCCCCTAGGAGGGTGGTCCAGGGTTTCCCCCTTTGAGATATGGTGGTCAATATGCTGTCGCCGAGGGGCCTGGAGCCGACTGTAGGCCGACGCCATGGAGCAAGTTGCCGTCGTAGACGCACTTGTTCTACAACACAAGTCCACAAAAATCAGCAGCAAAGTTGATAACGTGCTCCAGGGGTGAGTGAGATCAAACACCTTTTTGCCCTCCAAAACGAGGCAACATGTTAAAGACCTGTAATGACTCCGTTACTAAGATAGCGCTACAGACACAGGCAGAAAAAAACGGCTACGTTATCAACATTCGCTCTCCACGTGCATACAACTTGCAGAGAAGTCAAGAAATGCCTGCTAAAAGATTGCTGTTGCTATTATTGCTTTGCTTTTGCTTTGGTGGCTCGTTTAAAAGACTAAATTTTCAGCCCTTTCTCTTGTCTACGACCATACCACAGGGAAAGCACCGGTTCTCGTCCGATCACCGAAGTTAAGCCCTGTCGGGCGGGGTTAGTACTTGGATGGGTGACCGCCTGGGAATACCCCGTGTTGTAGACTTTTCATTTTCTCGGCCGTTTTATTTTGCATATGTTCATTTTTTCTTTCTTTTACTACCACCTTTGGCTATTCCAGTGGCTGGAAAGCACAAATAACTTTTACACATTTCAGGAGACTCAAAAGATAGCTAGAAAACATGAAAAGTACCCTTAAAATGATCGCGGGATAAATTAGAATCGAAGTCTCGCGCGCTAACGTTCGCGTGCGAAACGGTTATTTATGACATCAAATTGGCGTGTGTGACATCAAATAATTCGAAGCAAAATGATATTCTGCCTTGCCGAACGGTTTTCAAGCAGCTAAAAGTGCGGAAAACTACGCCAATTCCCAAAGAAATGCGCCCGATCAACAACGGCAAAGCAAACAACACACGCGAGCCGTTGCATATTAACGGTCGACACGAATTCGAGCCGTCAAAACAATTCTATTCATGACTTGACTTGGAGAATGACGGAGGCTCGGACCGTTGTCTAGTTTAGTCAACGAACCACCAACACAACAATCGTAAGGTAGAAATCAACTCACGGTTTGGCCAGCACTTCTCCTGTTACTTTCCTTGTCCTTTGCTCTTTCCATACTGTAAGTCGACGAACGTTACTTCGAGGACAAACTTGGCGGGGATCGAGTCAATGATTGACCGCCTGCCGAAACAAACGCAAATCGGAAAAGCCACCTTCTTCAGTTCAGTACAACATGGATGCATGACAACACGAGTTCCAGCGCACTCGCCTTTTCAGTTGCAGCTGGAAATCCTTGCCTTGCTTGACACGTTCCTTCGTTGTTCACTGTGCCCAGTCGTTCCAGCCCGGCCCGGCCAACTGACGAACAAAGCAAAGCGTCAATCATTAACCATCCACCATTCACAGGGCCAACACTTGCACTTTTTCGGGGGCGAGCGCGAACGCAGGCCCCCACTACCAGAAATTATACGCTCGAGTTACCCACATTTGGGGTAATCGCAAGGGTCAACCCGATCGAAGTGCAATGAAAGGGCCTCGCCTTGAGAGGACTGCCTCCTTGATCACAGTACCTCCCGCGTCAGGTAAGTATGAAAATTCTTGACGCGGGGGCCGTCAAAGGCAAACCTCCTTACCTCTATATCCTTGTGGTAGTGCTTTGCGGGCGTGCTAGAACCTCCAGCCTCACTTCTAGGGCGGCTCTAGAGTAGCTTCCCTCCTCAGTCTGTGCCTGCCGACAGAGAAAACGCCAGACATTAGTGTCAGGAGGAGGCTTTCTTTGATTTCTTTCTTTGATTGAATGAAGGTTTCTTCCCCGAGGGGAAGTGGCCGCACTCGGAGGTAGTGCTATACCGAGGCAACCCGTGGCTGGGACGAGGCAAGCCTCTTTTCCACAGCCCAGTTCCAAAAATCAGTTTAATATATGAGCTGCTCAATGAGCAGCGTATCAGATATTAAGCTGATAAGAACAGATACTACACTTGATCTTAGCCAAAAGGCCGAGAAGCGATACCGGACCTTCCCTCCCCTAGGAGGGTGGTCCAGGGTTTCCCCCTTTGAGATATGGTGGTCAATATGCTGTCGCCGAGGGGCCTGGAGCCGACTGTAGGCCGACGCCATGGAGCAAGTTGCCGTCGTAGACGCACTTGTTCTACAACACAAGTCCACAAAAATCAGCAGCAAAGTTGATAACGTGCCTCCAGGGGTGAGTGAGATCAAACACCTTTTTGCCCTCCAAAACGAGGCAACATGTTAAAGACCTGTAATGACTCCGTTACTAAGATAGGCGCTACAGACACAGGCAGAAAAAAAACGGCTACGTTATCACATTCGCTCTCCACGTGCATACAACTTGCAGAGAAGTCAAGAAATGCCTGCTAAAAGATTGCTGGTTGCTATTATTGCTTTGCTTTTGCTTTGGTGGCTCGTTTAAAAGACTAAATTTTCAGCCCTTTCTCTTGTCTACGACCATACCACAGGGAAAGCACCGGTTCTCGTCCGATCACCGAAGTTAAGCCCTGTCGGGCGGGGTTAGTACTTGGATGGGTGACCGCCTGGGAATACCCCGTGTTGTAGACTTTTCATTTTCTCGGCCGTTTTATTTTGCATATGTTCATTTTTTCTTTCTTTTACTACCACCTTTGGCTATTCCAGTGGCTGGAAAGCACAAATAACTTTTTACACATTTCAGGAGACTCAAAAGATAGCTAGAAAACATGAAAAGTACCCTTAAAATGATCGCGGGATAAATTAGAATCGAAGTCTCGCGCGCTAACGTTCGCGTGCGAAACGGTTATTTATGACATCAAATTGGCGTGTGTGACATCAAATAATTCGAAGCAAAATGATATTCTGCCTTGCCGAACGGTTTTCAAGCAGCTAAAAGTGCGGAAAACTACGCCAATTCCCAAAGAAATGCGCCCGATCAACAACGGCAAAGCAAACAACACACGCGAGCCGTTGCATATTAACGGTCGACACGAATTCGAGCCGTCAAAACAATTCTATTCATGACTTGACTTGGAGAATGACGGAGGCTCGGACCGTTGTCTAGTTTAGTCAACGAACCACCAACACAACAATCGTAAGGTAGAAATCAACTCACGGTTTGGCCAGCACTTCTCCTGTTACTTTCCTTGTCCTTTGCTCTTTCCATACTGTAAGTCGACGAACGTTACTTCGAGGACAAACTTGGCGGGGATCGAGTCAATGATTGACCGCCTGCCGAAACAA
>NC_138145.1:4694441-4726941 GCF_964199315.1 Orbicella franksi | reverse complement strand
CTAAAAGTGCGGAAAACTACGCCAATTCCCAAAGAAATGCGCCCGATCAACAACGGCAAAGCAAACAACACACGCGAGCCGTTGCATATTAACGGTCGACACGAATTCGAGCCGTCAAAACAATTCTATTCATGACTTGACTTGGAGAATGTCGGAGGCTCGGACCGTTGTCTAGTTTAGTCAACGAACCACCAACACAACAATCGTAAGGTAGAAATCAACTCACGGTTTGGCCAGCACTTCTCCTGTTACTTTCCTTGTCCTTTGCTCTTTCCATACTGTAAGTCAACGAACGTTACTTCGAGGACAAACTTGGCGGGGATCGAGTCAATGATTGACCGCCTGCCGAAACAAACGCAAATCGGAAAAGCCACCTTCTTCAGTTCAGTGCAACATGGATGCATGACAACACGAGTTCCAGCGCACTCGCCTTTTCAGTTGCAGCTGGAAATCCTTGGCTTGCTTGACACGTTCCTTCGTTGTTCACTGTGCCCAGTCGTCCAGCCCGGCCCGGCCAACTGACGAACAAAGCAAAGCGTCAATCATTAACCATCCACCATTCACAGGGCCAACACTTGCACTTTTTCGGGTTGTGTCCACCCTGCATTGCATTGTGGTAATATGTAGTTTGAGCGGGAAACATGTTAGCCATAAAGAAATGAGGAAGTAGAAAAAATTAAGCCAAAAGCTTTTCTTTCAAGGCCGAAACTCATATTAACTTCGATTTTTTCCTGCTGGAGACTCTTCGCTGTTTAGAAAGCTGGGCTGCAACTTGTCGAATGACTCGTTCGCGTTCTGCTTAAAGCTCGGAATGACTCGTTCGCGTTCTGCTTAAAGCTCGGTTCTTTGAGCAATAAGCGCCCATTTAATCCATCCCGGACTTAATGATGTCCCAGGAACTTTATAAACAGCGGTAATGTGGAAACCATGGCAGAAATTCCAGCGAAGATTCTCTTTTCCTGGAAATAATGAAGAGCTGCCGTGAAACCTTCTGTACTGAAATGTACAGTTTAACGAAAGAGGACGATACAGCGCAGACGCAGAAATTTGAACACCTCGACCCAGTTCATCGCGTTAGAGTTGCTCCCAGTATTTCCCGGGTGATTACAACACAATACACCAAAATACACCAAAATACACCAAAATTAACCGAATACAACAAATTCCCCATACATTTCTTCCACATTATGCATGAGCACTTTTACAAACTATTCAACTATCCATCTCGTTAAAAAAAAAATCAAAAAACCACGCACAAATTAACCACTGAATTACTGTCAATAGCAACATACAACGAAATTTTTTACAAACAGAATCACTTGAACATTCGTTTCATCCACGATAAAAACAAATTATAAAGTATGCCATCACTACAATCACTGCTTCCAAAAATAACATAACTTTACAACAGTCACTTCTACTTTCTATACTGTACAACACTAAAATTAATTTCAAATCCTAAACAACAAAACACAAACTCCCATACAGCTGAAGAGCAAGGCACAACACAAACTCCTTCAATCATTTGCATTCTCTCCATTGTTGCATACTTACAATCTCATTCTTTGAATTCCAATTCATGGTACACATAGGAGTTCATTCAAAGTAATTCTCTCTCTCTTTCTCTCTTTCTCTCTTTCTCTCTTTCTCTCTTTCTCTCTTTCTCTCTTTCTCTCTTTCTCTCTTTCTCTCTTTCTCTCTTTCTCTCTTTCTCTCTTTCTCTCTTTCTCTCTTTCTTTCTTTCTTTCTTTCCTTCCTTCCTTCCTTCCTTCCTTCCTTTCTTTCTTTCTTTCTTTCTTTCTTTCTTTCTCTCTCTCTCTCTCTCTCTCTCTCTCTCTTTCTTTCTTTCTTTCTTTCTTTCTTTCTTTCTTTCTTTCTTTCTTTCTTTCTTTCTTTCTTTCTTTCTTTCTTTCTTTCTTTCTATACATCCAATACTTGACCCTCCTTCCCTTAACAAACATGACAAAACTTCAAGAAAATAACAAAATAAAAACCACAACTTTCAACACAATATATTTTTCGAATACAAAATTACCCATAAAATTGAAAGCAGAATAAACCTGCCATTTACAACTACATATAACATTTACCACTCCAATATAATCGCAGGGTAACTGCATACACACATCACAAGACAAACATACACTGCAACAACTGCCTCATTGTTAGCAACCATGTTACACGCATCTTGATGGCTTCTTGATGCATTCATAAATTCTCCACTCTTTCTACGCTAAAATGTCTAAAAACAAACTAAAAGTCAAGACCTGTACAGAGCATCACACCTCAGTAAACAATCCCATAGATTTCAACCCACCCACAAACAGCAACTTTACAGCTGTGTTATTCGCCTATACAGAAAAAACAAACATTACTCCAAAACACAACATTCCAATTCCACCTGCAAGAACTGCTAGGCCATCAATACAAGCTCTGTAACCAGTACGATAACTACATATGAAACTCACTACGTCTATAACTTATTGCTGCAGAACATTTCACAACTTTTGAAACCACACTACACTTCTATATAACATCACAATTCCACTCTTATCATCAACAATGGTAATCAACAATGATTCACATTCTATTTCATCAGCTTCTAAGTGCAAACAATTGTTTTGCACCTTTCTCTCCTCTAAAACGTCCCTGGCCTTCCTACAAATTTGTTGCACCTAACAGTACAATTCAAAGACCAACTGTTCCATCCAAATGACTGTTTTGCTTGGAATACAACCCACATGAAAAACCAACACTTCCTAAACTTCTCATTTCACAAAGCACAAAATTATACTCATGTCCTAAATAAATTAAATCACACAGCTGACTTCTTTATAAACACACGTACTGTGCATTATCAACAAAAACGGCAACTAATATTACAATCCACATAATTACATTTCAGAAAAATCATGTGAAATCAACAGGAAAACAACTCCAGAAACCAGACATGCTAAAAGTAATACAGCCCAAGTTCAAATCATGCTATAGCAACCATACTAAATTAAGGTTTATGCAATTAACATGTTACTCCAACTAAAATAATAATACACTTCACTGGAATAGCAAATCCCGTGAAATTTGCAACAGCGAACATTGCATCACTTTCAAGAATTTCACAACACAAAAAAAGAAATCCTTACCTGGAGACAACAACTCCTGTATTTCACCTTCCCAGGACATTGACAAAAAAAAAAATTCCCTCATCAATGCCATCAATTATATTCTATTAAAATACTTACAAATGTTTCTTCTAGCATAACTGCAATGTACCACAATTACAATACACGAATAACACAAAAACCAAACACAAGCATTATATAACCAATGACACAGAGGACAGATATACTTCAGATGATACCATTTTGAAATATCAGGCCTGTCATTAAGAGTCCAAAACCCATAACATCTGTTACGCCTGAGCATCCTTGATCAGCCCTTGATGTTACAGGTGAACTTGCCTGTTCTGGATACAATTCACCCACAAAGTAACAAGTTCCTTACAGGTACAAAGGCAATGAGTGAATCTAAACTTAATGACAGCCCTGCTATAGCATATCACCTTTTTATACAACATTAACCATTCTTTCAACATATCATTCATGTTAGGACACATTTCGTCACCTCCCCCTTCACCCCTTAAATGCTAACCGTAACCAAACACGACTAACCGCAACCAAACAGCACTAATTAAAAGCAAACTATCTATGTGTCCTAACATGAACTATATCCCATTCTCTCATTTAACTGACCCCATGCAAATATCTAACTGTGTCACCTCAGACACAATAATATTATTGACTCACCTACCCTTGACAATAGGTGACCAATCTGGAGAGGTTGATCCTTACAGGCAGGTTTAAATAACATTGACTCAATAGAACATAACAAACAAAACGAATGAAGTTCAAGACAGATGGCCCTTTCTGTAGCTTCAAAGTCAATTTCATTCCCTTACTCAACACCACTATAAAACTAAAACCCTCTGTGCTTTCTGAACAAAAAGGGTTTACATTTACAATCAGGTATGCATCACGCAGACTCTTTAGAATATCAACATTTTTATGCAGACCACTTGAAAACAATCACTTTGTGCTGATGTCTAGGCAGTTTACTCACTCTATGTTTATAACAGAAACTTCCACTGGGCCACAATAGAATAGTTAACAATATTCTACTAAATTAGGAAATTCTGATGAAAATGCTACATAAATAGTTCTGTTACAAGATTCCATAATATTACTTATTTGTATACAAGGAATCAGCTATTTTTACGTAGAATGTTGTTCTGCTAGAGACAG
The DNA here is from genome assembly GCF_964199315.1 of Orbicella franksi. Taxonomy (NCBI): domain Eukaryota; kingdom Metazoa; phylum Cnidaria; class Anthozoa; order Scleractinia; family Merulinidae; genus Orbicella; species Orbicella franksi. The sequence continues at coordinate 4,722,640 of NC_138145.1, read as the reverse complement.
ACTGAATAAGCTACACCAAGAGAATCATACAGAGCTAAAGACAAACTTCATTTCAACTAGCCAAGTCAATCAACTTGACATTTCTTCGGCAACAGCAATGTTCACTGTGGCTTTGTGTTGGTGATGACTGAGGTTTTAGTACTAGACTTAACTAAGCTTGACAATAGACTGTATTGTTTAGAAGTTGCACCTTAACTAGTATTTCAGTAGCTATCGCTAAATTAAAAAACACTAATACATTGTTATTGAGAGTAGACAATTTGCAATGCCCATGCCCACGTATGACTTCTGTGAGCCATGCAAGCCAGCAACAATAACCTCAATGAAAAGCTAACCTCCCACTAATGAAACTATCTCAAACCAACTGCAGTTTCAATTTTAAGAGCCTAGACATAAATAATTCAAAGCTGCTTATTTCAAAAGCTTTTCAAGAAAAATAAATATTGTATTTTCCTTTCAACAACTTTTTCCTTTTTCCTTTCAGATATATTAAATAGTTCCTGTATTATGCGAATGTAGAAATTTATGATGTCATAAATTGTTACAACTCAACAGAACAATACTGAATCAATAATATCTCAACAATTATCCAAGCATTCTTCCTTAAACTTGTCTTCAATAATGTTAAAAAATCACATTCTGTAGTTGATCCATTTTACACTAGCTATAATAACAATATTAGCACTGGTCTTACGTGAATTGCAACTAAAATTCCAAGGTTTTGTCTTCAAGAAGGATCATCCACTGCCAACAATCTACTGAATTTACCAACAATAATTACAACAATATACATAAATAGCCACCATGTTACAAGAAAAACTCTTAAGGAGCACTTTTAACAGTTGGAAATGGGGATATTTGACTTTTGACAAGGGTGTTGTCATGGGAATGGCAATTCAACTGTTATTTATGCTAGGGCAAGCAAGCCATTCAACCCATTCAAGCCATGCAAGCCACTTATCCCCACTGTCTCTAAGCCTAACCACAAGCCAACAACATTTATGGGGATTGGTGGGATTGGGGATTATTAAGCCTAAACAGGTATTATCCAGGATTAACAGACTGCCATATTTACGTTAACCAAAATGGCTAACAAGTTGCCTTGCATCAGTCGCTGGCTACGACTTTGAGCAGACCCTAACATTTCATTTCTTACAACACATAAATCAATACATTTCACTCCAATCATGTCCATTGATCAATTCACACAAAGCAAAAAAAATACCACTAACAAACAAACCAAACCAAAAGAAATTCACAATAACCATGTTGGTGTCTGAAGGTCTCCTTATTGTAAATAATTGAATTGCCTTCTTCTGGGTACCAAATAATGATGACAATGATGATGCAGAAAAAATCACTTCAATTATAATTTATTACAATAACCACATCAAATTTACACAAACATGCGTTACTGAATATAACAACAATACCACACTAACAATTCCCAAGACCCAACTAACTAACAGGGGTCTCAAAATGTGTCTGCAGTGGGAAGAGTAGGCCAGGCTGTGACAAGTTAGAGTCCACAAGGCCACTCATCTTTGGGGGAATGGGGGCATGCCCCCCTCCCCACAGAAAATTTTGAAATCTACAATATACAAGCTAGGAAATGCCATTTTCTGCAATCAGTGTTTGAAACTGATCTGTGAATGGCATAATTTTTTTCCTTTAATTTCTTGGGTACCATAACTTTCACGACAATAATTTTATTCAAGGAAGCAATGATTTTCATTACCCACTGTGTCACCTTACTTTACTGAGTGGCATGACAATTCAAAGAAATCCTTTTAACACATATTTCGTCTGACATTAACAAATGTAAAACAAAAAAAAATTAGATTCAAGCATTTCCAAATCTAACATTTTCATTTATAATGCAGCTTTTAAAGCTAGTCTTCAAAGTGCAGTTAATAGAATGTGGTGCACTAAGCCTCTGTAGGGTAATTACTGAAATTATAAGTATGTGCGATAGTTCAATGAAACACAGCTAATTCTTTACTCTATCTTGTCTCAAACACACAATGAAAACTCAGCCTTTCATCGATATATGTTGCACACAACACTGTCTACTACACCAGAATGGCTAGCATACCCTTCTCTTAATTTTGTGCCAAAATGGCTAGCATATCCTTCTCTTAAGGTATTATGGCAGGTGGATTTTTATGAAAAATTCGAAAAATCTCTTTTTGCCTGTTCAAATTGAGAAGATTGAGATCAACATTTTGCAAAAAGAATAGGGAAAAAGGCTTTTTTACTTTTTAAGATAAACAAGAAAAAAAATGTTTCAATATCATTAACCCCTTACAGCATGTTGACAACTCTAACTCTAATTCACCCCCAGTTGGCACATATAATGCAAATTGTGGTGTGATGCTTCATTTCTGCACGCGAACTGTTCTCAATCTGGTTGTTTCATCACAATTTAGCTTTTGTTATTGTCTAATTTTCTTTATGTCAGCACAAAAACTCTTACCCATTTTTGTCTTCAAAAAAAACGAAGAGGCGAAAATCTGGTGAAACCCACAGGTTCACCATCGAACAAGATCTTTGGCTCTGAGTAACCGTGGGTCGTACTGAAACCAAGAAGAATGGTTGGACAAACTCGATGACTCTAGTCCCGCCAATGAAGCTGAAGGACAAACTACAACAAGTGCTCATCACATGAAATTGCTGGAGAACGGACACCATTCCAAAACTTAACAACAACAGAGTTAAGCGCAAATGTACATGTTGACAATATAGACCTCAAGATTTCCTCTTTTTGCCTTCACAAGGCATGGTTTCCAAAAATGTGTTCGGAATGAAGGAGCCTAAACTTACGGAACATAATACCAATGCCGCCAACGAAATCTTTTAAGTGATAGAAATCATGGCAGTTTAACTTGTAGTTTGTTGCTTCTCAGACGATTTCACTGCGACGGGTTTCTGTGCCAGAATTGTAGTCGTCTGTTTATTTCAAGTTGTCATAACCCATCATTGCGCAAAACTGACCCATGCCAACATCTGTCAGTGCGGAGGGAATTTTTAACACCTATTCACACCAATCTCATAAAAGGTTTTTGATCTTTTTCTCGATAAAAAATAACTGCATATAAAGATGAAAATTTTCAGTTCGTTTATGCGCATCTTCTGATTGAATTGGCTGAAAATTGGCAGGTATGTTCCAGGATACCTCCTTCGCAAAAGGGGTCGGGCTTTGTTTAATTTCACTTCCGTTTCAAAGTTATGGCCTCTTTAGTAGAAGGAAAAGTCCACATTGAAAATATCAAAGTTTAGGAGGGTGTAGAAAAAAAAAAACATCTGGAAAATCGCAGACACACACCCTTTTTGAGGGTGATGTTTGAGGAAACATTTCCAATGAAAAACGTGCCACTCCAATATTTCACGCGCGGAAGCGAACTAGTTTAAGCGAAGCAGTGTATCTGGGTATTTCTTTCAATATCACCAGTGTAAGAGCTCAATCTCCAAACCCTGTCCATCCACCTACCATGACACCTCAATTTCATTTCTGCTGCAGCAGCAACAACAACAACAACAAATAATATTTTGCCCAGATTGCTTGGAAGGATACCTGCTACACATGTATCACTGGCAGTTAAGTCTTGCACCCTATGCTAGGCTTGAACAACCCACAAGTGTATACACTTTAGCATGCTGCTGCCCGGAGGTTTCAACTTGTAGTGCCATTTAGAGTTAGGCTTTGCCATTTTGCCGTCTTGTCTGATACAGCATGGCTTTCAGTTCGAACATGGTCAGTCATTTCCAAATTATTCATTTTAGCAAAGCACAAGGATTGGATGCTTTAAGCCTTCTTTTTAACAAGCTTCACACAATCACACTGTACGATCACGCTATACGAACTACTGATACTCCTGGGTTAAAAACCATTTACTAAGCTTACTTCTACTTCAAAAGCAATTATTATTGCAAAAGGGAGTGTGATGAAACTATTTTTCAACCCATATGAAAAAATGTAATGCACTCACCAGCTTTAAAAATTCAACCCTAGGATGTTTCAAAACCTGAAGAGGAGAGGCCAAATTGTTTTTCATTCTGCTTCTTTTTAAATTCTATGCACTTTAAAATGATTTTTTTGGAGTTAGGCAAGATGCTCTTTAACAATTTAGGAGTCAAACTCAAGGATTTTCAAAGATACCCAACGCATAATTCGGGAAATAGCAAGCAAGTACACGGACATGAAAGTGATCAAAACTAAGAAGATAACAAGCAATTCAGACAGGTTTATCACTTTCAAACATGCAAGTGAATAACTTCCATTTTCGGGTCCATGATTTATTAAGGACTTTCAAAACCTTGCCAAGCGGGAAAGTGTCCCGCTCAAGCAAAATTTCAGTGTTACTTGCCCAAAGGGCAAGCTGGAATTCAAATCTTTTTCAAGCCCAGATAGTTTTATGTTAGTATCAAGAAAATGAACTGTTTCCAAAAAAAACATTCGATCTGGCCTTGACATCCCTGACCCATGGTGGCATACATACAAATACACAGTCTGATATTGATCATAGAGTTAACATTTTAAAAATTTTCATAAATTAGGTACCTGTTTTCATTATCCACAGCAAATATGCTTTACAGGTTATTTTTTCATCCACTCATTATCAAATCAAAATTTTCTGCATAACTAAAAACCCGTATAACAAAAACTTACTCCTTTGAGTATTAAGCCTTCATCAGATTGAATAAAAACCTATTACTTTGACTGAAATCACCAAGGTTGCGTCATAATATAAATAACGTGACAACTGTTACAAGTAGCCACCCTAAATAATGCAGACAGCAGCACAGGACTCACTTTTTGGCAACCACATTATTTTCAGCAAAAAAATAAGGTATACCTGTTCATAACGGACACTGCTATTAAGCAGAAGTAGAAAATTTAAAGTTGACTTTTGTGATAATTTCTATTGCTACAGCCGTGTATAAAACAGACATTCATTTGATTTCACAGTTTACACAAAGGGTTTCTACAAAAACTACAAAATTGTTAGAATGTTTACAGCGAGCCAAAATGAAAGCAGAAATATATTTCCCCAATACACTCTTAAGAAGCCACCAGAATTGTTCATGACATCATCCTTAGTCTGCTTATCAAATAATATGGTGTAAATCCACCAGGAGAATTGTCATGTATCTAGCTGTAGAACAGTTTATGACACAGCCTTTCCTTTCATAATAAAAATCATCATCATCATCATCATCATCATCCAGACATAATACTAATACTGTCAACATCATGGAGAAGGGCCCAGGCTAAGAGTAGAGCAATTGACAACTGACTTGGGGTTAACTGCATAATACACGCACAAATTATCATCAAAAAATAACAGACTTATTTCTAACATAAATGCCATCTTATCCTGCATCATAAAACATTTCCTTTTTAAAACACAGCCAAGTTTTCATGCTTGTATACAATAAGAAAATGTACAGTTACCTTCTGCAAATGTGTTTCATGCACAAACTCTGCAAGATTTCATCAACTCTTGGGGTTGTGTGTCTCTCTCTCAGTATATTTAAGATGGCATTCATGTTAAAAATAAGTCTGAACAGGTTGGCTAAGAAATTGACAGTCAGGACACACCTCAATTTATCAAGGTAAAAAGCAGTTGGCAGCTACATTAATAAATGTATCAGCCGCACTTTATTTTTCCTGATACCTTTCAAAAAAAATTCCCCTGGTCACATAACACACATACATGTATAGTGACTAAAATTTCATGTTGATTCAGTGAGCCCACTATAGCGAACTAACTTCAAATTTCAAATGCACTTAGGAAGTATTTTCATCCAAACTTTTGGAAACCACACTGTCCAATTTTACAAGAGCTTCATCACAGCAAGAACTTTTAAACTTCAGCCTATCTATAACTTAAAGTTTTCAACTTTGATGTTTGCAATATGTGTTACTATTCTGCAATGTTATAGTGTGACCATCCCTGCAACTTAATGATTTTTTATCATCTGATTCTCTTTGGTGTTTTTCTGCCTTAGTAAACAACAATTTCAAGTTTTTCTTCTATTCAAAGGAAGCCTTACACGTGATTCAAAATTATTCTTTTTTGTGTCATGTCATTGAAATCAGAGTCCAAAATATTGCTGAACTTGGGGTCACAAAAAAATTAAAAACATAAAATTCTGAAAATGTTTATTATTTCTACAATGAAAATCATGCTATCTTCCTACATGTTAAACCAATCACAATAAAGAGATTAAGCCATGCTTATGGAATAACAGTAAAATCATCTCTGTCAACTTCAAACTGTTTTTCAAATGAAAGATTTCTTGCTGACACAACAGTGAATCATAATTTGCTTAGTGCCTTCAATCTAGCATGCTGCACTCCGGATGGAAGGTTGTGGTTCAAGCAATGCCTACGCTCAATGCACTGTGTACTTGGACAAGACACTCAACTCCGCCCCTCTCCACACCCGCTGCAGGTAAACAAATTAGTACTGGTCAATGGACTGCCATCCCACTACATCCCACACAGGAAGAAGTAGATGTAAAATTATTCCTACCACCTTCATGCCACGCAAACTGAGATCCTCTGATGGTAAGAAACACTTGGCCTGATGCAGACTTCTATCACCTCCATAACTACTATTCCTTTACAATCCTGCAAAACAAATAAAAAGCCAGTGCACTGACAGAGCTTGACATTGCGAGTGCTGGCATGGGTCCCCAGTGTGACCAAAATTTTTTTCACTTGCACTAACTTCTCAGGTTTTTCACCAAAATACTTTTGCAGGTGACTAAATCTGAAAACTAAGGGGCCAGCTGGCCACAAGGTTTTTATCCTGAACGTCAAGCCATGACTAATGTTGAAGATTAATGGTCAGCTTGTTGTAAATAACTTCAGGTAATAAACATTTCAATACACACAGCCATGCTGAAAGTACTGCAATACATTGTTTATTACTTCAGGTAATAAACATTTCAATGCACACAGCCATGCTGAAAGTACTGCAATGGATTTAACAGAAAAAAGAAACCACTTGAAATATAGGAACAGCTAATAACTACATGTAGACTGATTTCTAACTAAGTGTATTCTGTATTTCAAATGCATGTGAAATTTTCAGTGAACTTACACCTTTGTTACAATAAACACGAAAATAACTGAGAAAACAATGAACAACTCTCTAGTCATGCTAGCTATACAAAAATGCCAGATTACAGCAAATTCACATGACACACATGATGTTTAATTTAATTTTGAAATGAAGATCTTACCACAATTTGATGTACTCAAAGGGAGCTATGCCCACAAATCAAGCCTTAAAGCAAGGTGTGACAGAGATTTCTAAAATCAAATCATAAACCATACCCTTAAAGCCGAGTCAGGCAAAGTTTGAAAAAAAATTAACAATAATCTTGAGGACAAAGATTTTTAGCAAATTTTCATGCACAAGGTTCAATGTCTTTTGAGCTTTTAAAATCCCATGACTTCCGATGACCTTTCCCATGAGCTTTTTGACTTTTCCACATCACCTATGTTAAGCAGTTGTTATCAAGAATTTGCAAAGAAGTGTATTATTTAAGGTATTTACCCAAAATTAATTATGATGTGTAAAATGCATGTCAGCTAGTGTTTATTTATTACTAGAATTCAAACTGGTTTTTTTGACTCATCTGTTCTTTCTTCAACTTTTGATCTTTTTGCCTTTATATATATTCTCACTAAGCATGTACTGTAGCTCCTCAAAGACTTTCCATGGCTAACACAAATTTCATGACTTTCCAGGCATGGATTAAAAAAAAAATCCACAACTTTCAAGGTTCTCCATGATCTAGAATAAGCCTGTTGTATTGAGATACAATTAGTGGGTTTATCACAGTTGTGCAAATTAGCATTTGCCTAAACGATATCCGGTTTCACTAATCAAAATGCCCTAAATCCTCAAGTTAACACCTCCTCTCAAATAAGCACCCCTTCCAATAAGTGCTCCTCCTATCGGCCAAAATTTAAAATAAGCATCTCCCCTCAAATAAGCGCCCCCTTCCAATAAGAGCTCCTCCTATTGCCCAAAATTTAAAATAAGCGCCTCCCCTCAAATAAGTGCCCCTTCCCTCCCCCTGTTTTATGAAAGAGTACTGAGACAACAGAGGATGTATATATAGTTTCAGTTGTGCTCAATCGCAAGCAAGTGATTATCAACTATTTCAAGCACTGTACATTAACCATCGCAACGGATGGTAGCGAAGATCTGCTGATTCATTGCCTTAAAGCCTAACCAACCTTGTGAAGCAGGCCTAGACCGGCTAAAGGGGTTATATTATGTAGTTCTTCAAGAGAAACAGGATCCTTCTGAGACTTCTGAGAGTCTAACACATACATACTATATTACCAAAAATTCAATCATATCTGAACATGATTTGGAAAAATGAAATTAACGCTCCCCACTCCCTTCCCCCCTGCCCCCTTGATTAAGTGCCTCCCTCACATAAGCACCCCTCATCTTATCCTAAATTTAAAATAAGCACCTGGGCACCAATTCAAGGATTTATGGCATCCAATTTCTAACATCCCATTAATTTTAACAGCAAAAATCCCGTGTCACATTAATTTTTTAGCTAAGTAACCCATAACCAAAAAGCCCCCTAAAGGGCCTCTGTAGGATACATCATGACCATATTTCTTCTTACAAAACGCTATACGATACAGCAACAAAATATTCATTTATCCTCAAACATATAATGTCCATTTACGATCACGATATACAGGTTGTTCAAAACACGAGACTGCTCTAATCATTTTCTTTCAATTAACTCAAAATTCATCTCGTGGACATCACACTTGAAACTATCAAATGGGCAATATAGTCGGAAAAACACCTCTCATAACCAAACATAATGCTACAAAATGAAAACAAAAATGCATCTTTTTTTACATCGGCCATTGACAGGAAACTATCCCAACCTCAGTGAGCTTACAGTTTTTTTGCCGGAAAAAAAAACCACCTTTTAGACCAACAAAAGTCCCCACCCAAGCAAATGAAATGACTAAACCATCCACTCGTTCGAACAAAATATATTGTAGAGTAAGCTGAAACACTGCAAATCAACTACTACTACTCCATATCGTTATATCCAATAAGCTTAATACAAGCAAAAACATGACATTCTTACCGCAATGCATAAACTGAATCCTTGCAATAGTTTTGCAGAACAAACACGGGCTCAAATTACTAGCCCGCCATTAAATGGAAAGAAAAAATAAGTTATCAAGCAGCATTTCGGAGCATAACGCTAAAGAATAGGATAAAGAAACACTGTTCACTATCCCGAACATGCAACCGCAAAAACGAAACCAACAACTTGTCTTCCACGTGCTCTTTAAACACAGCATTGCACCGCCATGCTCCAGTACGAACAGACGCTTCGCACCGGTCAAAATTAACAACCACGCTTTGCTTTACCGATAAAATATAATGCACTAGCAAGAAAAAATGCATTGAAACTTACCCGTTTCATCTCCTATCGAAAAACTAGAGGAAAGCGGGACTCCAGTGATAAATTTCGAAGAGAACAGCAGAACACATGTTCATGCAACCATGTTCGTTTCAACAAATCTTCCCGCCTACCCCGGCCCGGCCGCAGACCGCGGCACTAGTTACCAGGTCACCACGCCCACAAGGGCAATGTTTTGACAAAGGAAATCGTTTACAGTGAATTCAAACATGGATTTACAATGTATGCCTTTTTATATTATAACTGGACAATTAACATAGGAATAAAAATAAAAGGGATATCTAATAAGAATATCAGTCAATCATTCAAATGGAAAAAAAAACAATGACAGATTAGTCAGAAAATTTATTTCAATATTTATTCAAAGACATCAACACGTATACAATTTCACTGATTAATTCAAAGACTTCAAATTTCAAGATGTAATAGCCACAAAAAGTTTAAAGGAAGAAAATAGAAAATATATAACTTAGAAGTACACGCTTGCAGCCAAGTTTAAATCTATTTTCATTCAGAAAGCCACGAGAGTGGAGTGATATACGGGAAGTCCAGAAAACAGGTAAGAACGTAAGGCTACATGAGTAACGCAACAGTAACACAACAAGTTCAAGTGCTGACTGCAACTTATGAAATAATTTAGTAGACACTTACTCTAATATATAGTTCCTCTCCAACAATTCTGAAATCAATGCATATCAGATAGGCACCTGATAGACATGAGCAACCAGGAAAAAGGAAAACCCAGCAACCAGTCTCCTAATGAATACAATACATTTTATTAATTCAATTTAATTCATTTCAATTTATGCAGGCCTAATAGGAACAAATTTAATGAATCCCAGGAATTCATTAAGAAACAAATCCACTACACAAAATGGACATGTGCTTACAATATAGGCAGTATACATACTAGTTACGCAATGCTTTCAAGTAGTATAAACCACAAAATATCCTAGTAGTCACTGTATTTTCTCAAAATACACACGAGCCTTTAGGCGAGTGATTATACCAAGAAAAGAACAATTGAAAAGTGGGATATTCCATGGTGCAACACGAGAAGTGTTTCAAAATTATTTTATACCATGCCATAGAAAATACAGTGGCCAACACGTATAATTGATAAGACATAATTATGCATGGCCCACAATTTGGGAAGGTTGGGTGCAATACTGTCGATTATACAACAGCCTAACTGCATATTTCTGATTGGCTGTATTTTCTATGGCATGGTATGAATGAAAATATATCTTCACCCAGGGATAAAAAAGCCACTGCAAAAACACTAAAACTTACAGGCCATGGTAGCAGTGAGTAATAAAGAAAAACCCTTACTGTAGCAGGGAAAGACTACTTCCTGGAAACACAAACTACAGATTGTGGACATAGTTATCTGCTAGAGATATCAAACTGTTGTTATAAATTGCATAAGTAGTTCAACACTGGTGTCAGTAACTTGTTGAATACTTGAACAACCTAAAACAAGCAAAATATTTTTTAAAAAAATGGAAGATTTTTCAAGCTTACATCTTTCTAACTGCATGTTCCACACAATTACAGACTGGCCACAGATCAAACAAAAACCAGCATAGAACGTTTTACCACACCTCAACAAATTTTACCTTGGCACAAAAAAATTCTTTCAGACAGGATTTTAGAAGTGGGTTTCAAAAGGTTCTATAGGGTCTAAAGTGACAATCTCCTCAAAGGGTGTCAGAACAAAGTGTAAGAATATTGTCTGATCCCTTTCTACTACTACTACATGGGGAAATTACATTTGTTGAATATTGTATATATTGCTAAAATGAATAACACTCAGTCTAGTCATTCAAATAATTTCTTTATTTGTTTATTTAAGTTATCAGGAGTTGACTGTATACGCACTTAAGTTATCACAAGTTGACTGTATATGCAAGTAGAAACATGCATTGAAGAAAAAAAGATTGAACTTAAATATCAGGAAATTCATTTACTATATCAAACAACAAGTACCGTAATATCCCATGTTAAAGTCCACAATTATAAGCCTCCCCCGAATATTTATTCCACTTATAAGCCTCCCCCAGATATAAGCTCACCATTTATAAGCCCACCCAAAACCCCTTGTGAAGTTATATAAGCCCAGCACTTTAACATGGGATTTTACGGTATCTGCCTGAAGAAAATAAAAGTACATGTATACACATTACTTTCTAATCAAGGCCATGTTTGTCATTAATATTATTTAGCTCTTATTAACCGAGCAGGAGGTCTGCATGGGAGAATCTTGACCAAGGTCATGAGTACAGACCAAACACAGTGAGGTCTGTACACACAACCGTGGTCAAGATTCTCCCATACAGACCGACTTAGCTCGGTTAATAAGATGTTTCTTATACAGCAAAGAAGAAAACTTTAATTCATTTAATGCAACTGGTTTGCTGACATTTTGCTTGCAAACAGAGATGAGCTTAACTTAAACCTGCCAAAATTTCTCGTCCTCTTTACTTTTTTTGTTTTGTCATCAGGCTTTTTGGCACTTCCATAAACGATTGAGAAGAAAATAAAAGAAAACAGTGAACATTTTTGTATTTGAGTTTACTACTTTTTCAACGCAAAATGAAACCGGTCTAGATGCCGGTCTAGATGGGAGAATCTAGACTGTGGTCAATATTGATTTCAGCCAATCAAATTTGTGAACTCGGTAGTTCCCAGTCCTTGTGAGACACAGCCATATAATAAAATTATTAATTACATTCAAATGCAAATAAATATGCAAGATATAAAAAATTTAATTTTGCTCAATGGAAACCATGAGGCTGGACTTGTCAGAGGTCAACATTTTAAGGATCCAAAAAACCTTTCCCCTAGAGAGACAATATTTGAAAACTGATTTACATTATAGCAACCTATTCCCAACAGAACACTTGATGAAACTGAGGCAGAAACCTAATAAATAGCTGCTTCAAGTACTGTATGGTGGAAACAGTCTTATTGAAAACACTGCTGTAATACCCAATTCACCCTAAAACCAAGAAACCTAATGATGTGAGTATAACATTCCAAATCAAAAGGTTACGACACAAACACAAATCAAAATCAATGTGTAATGTCTTTGAATGGATGAAGGCAGTCCAACAATGTGCATCTCAACTCTCGAGAATCATAGGACAAAAGCCATATGACAAAGTAATCCCAAGAGTATTCTTGCCAATCACTTTGTTTTTCTCTCATAATATCCATTCCTTTCCAGTGTACATTTTCAACAGGTTGCCATTCCACCAATTCTGAATACTTGCATGAGACACATCCAAGTTCTTGAAAGAACAGCAAGAAAATATCCTTAGGTTTCTAAAAGATAACAGGATTGCAAAGGATTAATCATCATTGCATTTTCAGTCAAAGTCCTTACACAGGTAAACTATTTCAATATTGTAAACTTTATAAACTAACCACAAATCGAATGGTAACTAGGAAGCCATGCAACTAATCAACCAGTTGAAAATTAAAACATGACTTCCTTTTGGTAACAAAAGCTAAAAAAGTGGTAACCAGTAAAGTAGTTAAATTAAAATTTAGATTATTTTGAACCAGCTGGAGTAACATTACACTGAAATGATTTGAAATATTAGCAAATGTGGAAAATAGTGGGAAACATTTCTCCTATATTCCTTTGCAAAGGGAGCAAAAAATTACATAACAAAATAACCTGGACAGAAAAACAAAATGAAGGAATGAAAATATACAATTCTGCTAGGACTGAGAACCACAATACTGGTACTCAAAATTAAAAACAAAGAACAAAATCAGGGAAACAAACATAGGATTTGATTGTCCTCATTTATAATAATCCTCGACTGCTGATTAGAAACAAATGTTTGCCAAATGAGACCAACATACATGTATACATGAAAAAGGCATCACATACTATATTTACCGTTCACAATGTAGAAAGAAGCTTTTGTAAAAATCATATTTTCATCTGTTCTATCTTGATATTACATCTATCTAGCTCATGTGAGGCTGCTAAATACTACTTCATGCACATGAAGAAGAATACTTTCTATTATCATCAAATCCCTCCTTGTAGTTGGTTTTGAGTTTTCCTCAAGTCATATACAGGTAGTAGTAAGGAAGAGTTCTGTTGCTACATGTACCTTTTCATAAACCTTCTGCTCTCAATAGCACAGTCTGAAAGTATCAACACTTACTTTCCCACACAAAACTAACAACCACACAACAATAATCACAAGCTGTGCTTTCCTGTTGTCCCAACGACTGGTGACATGATAGCCATATTTGATCAGAACTGGTCTATTTACTACTGGGTCTTACTTACAATTGGATTTGTTTAAGCTTTGGCTTTGAAATGAATGTTTCTCACATCATTAGTTTCCAGAAAGTACTTGTCAATCACGTTGAAGAGCCTGTCAGTAGATTGATTGTCCAGCATCTTCATGTATGTGAACTGCTTTGTGTAATGAGGAACCTTTCCAAAAAAAAAAAAAAACATTTTGCCTTTCTAACCAAAACTAATGTACTTTGCCAACCTGACAAATCTGCCAAAGAATCATTTACAATTTATTGGGCTTTTCTCAATGATATGTTTTAAATCATCCTGCTACATTGAAGACAACAGACATGCAATAGCAATGATGTCTATGCCCTCCAGCCAGCAACTTTGTGAAACAGACTTACCTGGTCAATACCACTTTCATCATCTCATCTTGTGTTAAAATTAATGAGTTCAGGCTAGCTGCTCATAACATTCACTCTTTAAAAGTATAACTATACCCACTGGGGTGTTTTGAATACTGCTGAGAAGGAGAAAAAAAAAACATCAATCAAATCAACAAAAATTGGTTTGAAATTAAAATGTGAGCAATTCATACACGTTTGATTGTAAATCTGAAATTTACCATTACCAAGAATATATGTGCCACACTGATTATGCTAAACTAGAGGGCACTAAAACTCTTGAACAATAAATTTCATATTAAACCACATCAAGTACAATTTAATAGGGTGGCTTATTAAAAATCTTCATAATGAAACAATGCTCAAGAAACTCACTGCAAACAGCAGTACAAACATAACCAAAAAATGTTAAATTAAAAAACTCAATATCAGTTCTAAACACAAATCAATAGCCAAATTTTATATTGTGCAGAGAAAATCTAACAACATAAAAACCCTGTAATTGTACATGTCAGTAGAAATTAATATTTACACGTACCTAAGTTTCAATCTACATCTAGAACAAAGAAATTCAAGCATCAGATAACTTTGTAATTATCACAATTTTACAAAATAAAAGGATTAACCTTTTCATAGGCATGGGAATGTGGATTTCTAACAACTAACAACTACCCTATATGTGTAGTCAAAATAATGTCAATTTGAGCTGCAAAAATTTGTTCACACAAACCTCAGAAAATTGCTAATCTGCAAAATAAAAGTCCCCCCAAATCTTCATGACATGGTTAGCATTGTGAAGTTGAAAGATAGATGCTCATGTTGCAATTCAATAGGAACTAAAGTGAAAAATGGCATGATTTTTAGGTTATTAAACATATCTTGACCTTTCAATTGTTACATACCCTGGAATCTGCATTCAGTTAGCTTTGATATGGTGTATAAAACTTAGAAAAAAAAATTATTTGCATGAGATGGTTAGTACTGTGATTTGAAAGATGAGTGGATCGTGTTGCAATTCAACAGTACATGTAGCTAGAGTGAAATACGGCAGGATACAAGCTATTTTCGCATCATGACCATTAAATCGTTATGTGCTGTAGAATCTGCATTAATATAGCTGTTAGTAACAGTATTTAACTTGGAAATCCGTCGATATACGCCAGAGAAAAAAATTATTCACGCAAAACAATTAGCATACACTGGTGAATTATGAAGTTATCTTGATCACCTTGCAACTTCACGGGGCCAGAAACACAGCACGGGTCAAAGATTATTCAATGCAAACTGACCGCAAAACAATTTAGTTTTGAGAAATCCACTTTCTCTTAGCTCTTAAAGAACCCAGTAAGGTTAAATATCCCCTCTCAAGAGCAATTTTAAGCCAATATGGAAAAACAATCTTGCACATGCACAGCCCATGACACTGTCCCTTTAATTTCACCAGCATACTTGAAGCCCAGCAGGGAATTTGCAATCTTTAATGTGTAAATGTTGGTGCAGTCATCATCCACAATCAATCTCACAGTGTGCTGATCAGCAAAGTGTCCATATGGCTCGCTTCGCACCATGACGGCATGACACAGTCATGTAATGGTAATCAAAAACACACAGCTGTACTCACCACCAGTGTTGAATAAGACGAACCAGGCAAAGGTCGATGTAAAAGTAAAATGTGCCCAAAACATCACCAAGCAAATGGTGACAGAGATAAACACTCTAAAAAATGACAATAAATGACTAGTTAGTAAAAAGTGAATAACTATTTCACAATTGCACTAGATAAAACAACTAATGTACATTGCATGTATCCACATTTATTAGTGAGCAAAATTTAGCAGCAGCTTTTTAAAGTCAGTTCATTCAGTAGACATGTTACACAGATACAGTAAGTGTATGTGAAAACCATATACTGCTGTTAGTAGAAATTCTACAGCTTTTAAGTGTGACAATTGAGAAAAGATAGACCTTCATGATACTCGATAACCAAGGAATCAACAGAAGTCTAAACAAAAATGTTGTATTAAATACTAATTAACATGTCAGAATTATTATCACTCAAATCCTTCAGGTCTATTTTTCTTTCTATTATACAACAGAGGTGAGTGTATAACTCAATCCATTTACTGCTTTAACAGCGGCTTATAACCAAAACATTACCGAAAATCATATGCAAGGATTTGACACTTGAGATTAAGTGATTTTCTTCCACTTATTATTTCAAATTTCCATACCGTCTCATTTTCGTTTACACTTACATTACTTTAAATTTATGACTTGAACATTTTTATTTCCCAATACATGTACTTGTATAAATGCAAACCATCCGTTAGTATATGTACATTGTAGCTTGGAGGGGAAAAAAGTTCCACACCAAGATTCGAACCGCCAACCTCAGAATACCTGGCTCAAATCTTAATGTGCCACTTTGCCAACATGCAACTGATGAATTGTTCACAATAAAAACATCTATAAAATAATCACAGTTAGCTACAAATTGCTACTTGATTGATGACCACTAGTACTGCAGGGTAAAATAATTTGTACAGCGAGCTTACAAGGAGGGACTACAGATTCAAATGGCAGTTGTTTCACGTTTGACTTGTTTTACTGGCCACATTGTCTATTCATGGATATTTTTGGATGTTGGATGGTTTTTTTCTTTCACACTCTCCATGAAGGTCAAGAGATCACTTGGCATGCACTTGTAATATGTATATGATTTGCAGTTCTAAAACCTTTATTAGTGAGTCACCATTTTGGTCAGTTTGGGGCCTCCCCTCATGTAACTAATTTTGATCCTCTGATTCAAGGATTTTTTTTCTAGTGCAATGAACGAATGCAGTTGTTTGTAATACCCCAAGTCTAACGACAAAAGCATCAATATCAGTGGGAATAGCCATCAACTCGCTAGGGCATGTCTAAAGGTGAGGAGACATAATTTAAGATGTGGATTTGGTCTCATTTGATAAAAATTAAGTTGATTTACCTATAAATAACTGTGTATATGTAAACAGCCCCTTCAACTTTTTGTTAGAGCTCATTACTTTATCAGTAGTAACAATCAAAACAGCTCATTAGTATTCTACCTAAAAAATAAGCTTAATGATTATTTGTGAATTAATGATTGTTGAAAAATTTCTGCTGTGTCACGTAACAAACAAAATCCTCAAAATCTTTTTGATCACCCCTGTCAAATGTATTACATGAAACATGACAGTTTCAAATATCACGGGTTAAATGGGTTAAAAAGCCTTTTGATTAGTCTTCAACACTGTCACCAGACGCATATATATGCATGCAGCGACAGTATTACATTGTTGGGGTACAGCCAGGGGTAGTTTGGTTGAACCCCCTAAATAACATGAAAAATTGCTTTAATACGTGCCATTTCTGAAGAGAACCTTTGTGGGCAAACATCGCTAACAAATATGATATTTTATCTTTTGAAAAAAAAGACTAACTTGAAAAGAGCAAAAATAATATTGAAATAATATTTCCTGATTTTAAATGCCTTCGGCTTACTCTAAATTCCGTTTAAGTTCAGTATCAAAATGCATTGAAATACTAGGTCTATCACCATCGTTGTTAATCAGCTCATCAGTGAGTTGTGTAATCATTGACCATGATTATGACTGCCAGCATGAAAAGGATCATTGCATAATTGTTTTTGTTGATTTGCGCTTCGTTTTTGAGAAATAACGTATGCAAAAAACTCAGTTTTCCAAGCAGCATCTTTTAGAGCGAATCCTTCCAAGGTGGATTTTGACGCGGCACAAACTTAAAAGGTTACTTTTAGCAGCTTTGACAGCACAGTTTTTTTTTACATAGATGTTTTGATTTTTGAAAGAGGTAGAGAAATAGACCGGAAGAAAAATATTGACCAACCTTGTTTCAAACCGGTGTCACGACAAAACAAACTCGAATCCGGCCCGTTCAGCACCTTATTCTCTTATGCTAACGAAGCAACAGTAAAAGAATTGCATAATTATATGAATAATAAAACTAGCGGCAAATACCACACTTTGGTGACTTCCTCGTTTAGCAAAACAAAGGTTCCTTTTGTTTTTCACTCAACAAAAGATCTCCAAAAGATACCCTTGGAAAACTGAAGCGCAAATCAACAAAAACGATTATGCAACAATGCTTTTCATGTCAAAACAAGTCAGTCTGCCAAAAATTAGCTCAATCCTGCAAAAAATAAAAATCGGCCCAAAATGCTACATACGCCCTTTTTGCACGAAACCCTTCAATTAGAAAAGTGCGTCAACTTAATTGGGGCTCAGTTCACTCAGAAAACACAAGAAAAGAAACTAATCACTATATTGGGAACATTTCACAGCGACATAAACGTCTGTGTAACAAGAAGCCTAAAAGTGTTACTGTAAAATTTCAGATTATGGCGAAGTGAAATCTGAGCTTTCGGTACAATGACCGTTTTTCATGAATTTCTGCCGTTGTGTTGGATGTTTCAAAAAACTAACTTGCAAAGTATGAGCAAAATTGATTTTTGGACCGTGGCCACATTTTTAGCATTTTCCTTGATTTTCACTAACATAGGCCCGGGTCCCATTGACCAATTTTGTCAAAAATTGTTTCCTCTAGGGTTTAAAATCTGTCAACACACCTTTTTTCTAATGCGACCCCTCATTTGTGCTTTTTTAAAAATTTCAACTCGGAAAAAAATTATCAAAGATGCTGGTGTGCTTGGGTGGAGCTGACCGATTTTTCCAAATTTCAGAAAAACAAAGAAGCCTGCCGTCAAAGCTGTCAACGGTTGTGAGTATTGGCTCCTAATATAGACGGCGAGGTCACAAAATGGAAAAGAGCAGGAAAATTCCTCATTCAGATGTTTTCATTTCTGATACCCGATTGAAACATGGACAGGCGAGATTTTTTCTACCCATATGGGTATGGTCAAATGCCGAGCACATCTTAAACCATGAACCATTCACATGTGGAAGTGTCCATGCATATGGCGCTTGTTGCATTCATCGCCATCAATGATTTCGTTTGCACAAGAGAGCAGCGGCAGGTATCAATCTGTTGCGCTCATTTAACCATCTTTCGGTCATAACAATAAACCCAAATAACTGGGTTCGCTGACACTGGATAGGGAATAACAACAACAATACAGTTGTAATGCAAATTACCCCATTTGGTCGCACAGCAAGTTTCGTGACTGGAGACAATTTTTGCCACTAAAATTTTCTCAGTATGATTGATGTTTGCATTTTACCTAAACTGAAATGCGACCGTAAATTTTATTTATCAATTTCATTTCTGGTCCTGCAATTTGATTTCTCCAGATGTTTCAAATCCAGCCAAATTGAAAATTGGTCTGTAGTGGGGTCTGTAATAAGTCTCCGTGGGGGAGGGGGATAAAGTGTGCCACAGACCCCTTAGAAGGTCGACAATTCTCTGAACCCTGCTTCACCAAATCCTGGATCCACCCCAGCATTGCAGGAATAATGGAAATGGAAAATTACAAAAGGCCACTGGACACTTTCTGGCAAAAAACTTCCTACACATTTAGTCAATGTAATCCCTTGTCTAGTATCTTTACTTTGCTATTCATCAGTTGTTAAGAATTCAATTTTTAAGAACATATTTTACCATCGGATTCCCAGACAAACACTGTAATTCTGACACATGTTGCTTATCCGTCAAGATGGCTTTTATAACCAATTAAACAACAATACAAATATAAATCACCACAACAGAACTTAGTTACATACCTGGAAATGATCTATGTTTGCATGTCTATGCGCCGCTGAGTTCATTCCCCACACTTCTTGACTGTGCAACTGGGTACCTGCAACTGTATAGTCTTTCTTGGTGTGATACGATTTGTTCACCATCCAATTGAACTGACGTTTTCACGCGCAATTCTCATTAATACGTTCATCTGGTATAGTAACGACTAAAAACACGAAACTTTATAATATATGGAACTGAATAATAACTCAGCTGAACAACAATTCGCGAAATTCGAGTTCATTCAGAAAACAAGCCATAGCTGTACAATTTCAAGCAACTTCGTCCGCCATCTTTTTTTACGGCTTAGCAGCCAAGCATTTCTCCTCAGACCGCTGGCCCCCGTTCCCAGGGCACCATGCGCGTGCATTAACCTCAAACTGCAAGACCCCCATCCCTCCCCCCCCCCCCCCCCCCCCCGCAGCGGGCCACCGCTCAGGCATCTGACTCTTTGAATATTCTCATCCCTCGGGCCAAAAATGGTCTACAAATGTCCCACCTTGGGGTCGCATTGGGTGATCAAATGCTTCTCCCGGCCCTAGGCCCGTGGCATCGTGTTCAAAATTATATTATGGGACTAAATTAAATTAAAAGAAAAAACTTCACCCTAGAGCACCCATTTTAAACTTCCGCTGTGTCCCAAGTATATTGCTTTTTTAACAATCAATAGTTTCATATTAGGCATGAAACTACTGTTGAAATTGAGGGTCAAAATTCAAGCTTCGCCATCTTCGGCGATTTATGGCATGATCAGGGATATGAAAAATATTCCGCGTAAAGGTAAATTTCTATTGCCGCGTAAATCTCTACGCACGTTGACGTACGTGAAAATTTTCAACGCACGTCAAAACGTAATTTTACGCCCGAACTTACGCGCGTTTTGACTTTACGGTCCTTTATGTTTCCCAATTTCGCGTCTTCTGTGTATACGCAACGATTCAATCAATGGTATTCTTGGATTTTTTTCACGTAACACAGTTCCCGCATGTGAACGCCGTTTTGTTTTAAAGCCCCGTAAAAATGGGAAAATATTCAGACGTAGAACCACTGGTTATCGAGGAAGTTCGAAAATTCCCAGCGTTGTGGGGAAACCAAAACTACAAAAATACAGTTGTGAAAGAAAAGTCTTGGCGTGAGGTAGCGGAAACTTTCAATCGGTACACCGATTTCTTCGACAACATCGGGCCCACAAGAGAAAGGAGATAGTCAAACCTTTCAGGTGTCATCCGGAAGTATTTGTAAAATGACTCGTGGTCATTTTCATGTATTTCGATTACCAGAGTATGGTATTCACCAACTAGACAACGATTTTGAAAGATTTCTCTTACCCAATATCTCTTGAGGTATTTTCGTCTTCTCTTTCGCCTTTGTTGTAGATGAAAGAGAAGAAGGAAACGCTCTAACATCGACAGCTGCCACCATTACTTTGAATAAGTTCCCACGATTTCCCACCCAATTGATATCTACGTGTGCCTTGACTACGTTCAACGCACGTAACAAAGTACGCATTTTATTACGTGTTTACGCGACAGTGGAAATTAGCAACGTATGTTTTTTTGCGCACGTTTTACGTACGTAAATGTTTACGCGACAGTGGAAATGGAAAAATGTAAACCTGACGCAAAAATGTGTAAAAGGCGTAAGATTTCGGAAAGATGAATGAATTTAAGAGCGAGTGCCATTCTACAAAATAATCTCTCTAGATATGCAAAAATAGTCATCAGAGCAAAAGGTCCGCGAATTCGCTGCCTTCCTCTCGGAGGTGGAGGGAGCTTTGTATTTTTTTATGCAAAAAGCTTCAAATAGAAGATTTGCGAGGTCGTTTTCTGAAACAATGGTCTTGATTTCCATGTGCCTTTGTAGGCATTAAAATCTACAACTGATAAAAAACTGACTTCGTAATACTTTTCTTGACCCTATAAAATAACAAAAAGTTTGTAAAGGACTTTCTTTTCGAGTGACGTTGCAAAGAACATTGTATTAAACTTGACCATGACTTCGAGGCAAATTCCCTCCTACCCCTCTCATATATGTTGTAAAATGTCTCGCTCCAATATAAAAAAAAGCACCGAAATCAAATTCTCGCCAGCCGTAGCAAAGGAAAAGCCGCGGAACTTGCGGAACCGAGGAAAATGATTTTAGTATAACCACAGTGGCGGATCCAGACCTTGAGAGCTAAGGGGGAGGGGGGCGGTTTTTTTGCTTGCCCTGCCGGCTTTTCTTCCTTCTGCGATTTTTTCCCCAAAATACAGGGTGGGAGGACGGATACCCCGGGCTCTTCCCCTAGATCTGCCACCGAACCAGCAGACTCCACTCACTAATTGTAATAATCACCAGCTCAGGAGTATAAAGACGAGAACCAACCAGAAAGGAAATTTAACGAATACAGGAATCGGAGCGTGTTTTGAATTGGGGGGGGGGAGGGGGGGGAGCTTACAAACGTGTAGGGGGTAAAATTATCATTTTATGTATTTTTTGTTCGAAATTTCGGGGGGGGGGACTATGGGTCCATCCCAGCCTCCCTGGGTCTGCCGTCCCAAGAATATCAAGGTAAATTTCATTGTTACAACTAATTATCACATATTTCTTATCATGGCAAGCTTATACCTCGAAAGGCAATTGCAATACAAAAAGCCATTTCTTTCGGAGGTTCTGCAGGTTACGCAAACCTCGTTCCCAGGGCCAGGGAAAAGGCCCTGGGAACGAGGTTGCAGGCTACGCAAGTTCCGTAGGTTTAGCGGTTCCGCGGTTTCAGTTCCGTAAATAAGTCTTACCCTGGAAAGTTCCCGGTGTTGTGAGAGCAAATAATAACGACTGGTCTTGACGCTTGTCACACTTCATAACCACTTATGCGAAAACCGATCAATTACATGCACAAGTAAGAATGTTCTCAATCCAGACTCATCTTTTGGTAAAGGTTAAAAAAAGTGCTACGAAGACATGATCTTTCATATATTCACTTGAAGGAAGGAGTTACATTCGTTGCTATCAATGTCAACCTCACTGACCAAAAGAGCTTAGTGCTTAGTTATACAAGAACCTCTTTAACAAGGATCTAAATGTCTGCATAACTCATGATCATGTGTTTATCCGGAAATCTACAGTTTTTGCTCAACGTTTAAGCCCGAGTAGCAATCTTGCCGTTTTATCTCGGAGTTTTTGGTCGTCAGCAGTGTTAGAGAATGACACCAGCACAAGAAATGTTTCCATTGCACCGTTTCTGTGCCTTTTGGCACACTTCATATCCAGACACTGTTACGCATGTGCCTCGCCCCACACTTCAAAAGTTTAGCTGCTTCCCCCGTACCGCACAAAGACACCAACGCACACACGCTGACGCACGCCCCTGCACCAGTCACGACTCGTTAGAGTCATTGTTCATGCATTTGTCAAAGCATCTTTGAGAAACAATCTAAAACGGATTTGACGGCCGTTAGAAGTGGTTATAGAAAAGTTCGGTTTAGAATAGACAAACAGGTAGCCCCGAGTTCAACTTCTCGGCTGCGCTTGTAAATAGCCAACTGGTCTGCCCCCTTAACTTAACCTAGTTATGTTTATTTGAATATTTATTTATCATTATTTGTTTACATTGGTCCTGAAAAGCCCCAATGGGGAGTGCCCAATTAAGTTTACATTTTTTGACAAAGCGCTAAGGAAATGCTCTTGTGCCTCACATGAAATATCTCATTTTCAAAGCACGCCTGTCGCATATGCACATTCGAAGCTTTTGCTAAATTATGGCTATAATCCACTGATAATGTTTTCTAAATTCCACTTGTGGTTTTTCCTTCTGATCAAGTGTATGGTTTTTCCTTCCTTGCTTCCTTTTCAAACGAGTCAATTTTCTATAAACAATGAGCGAACCAAACGAATTAAAACGACGTTCCCATACCCTCTCTATAGCCCACCCCTCCCGCAGCGCACCATAGTCCTTGTACGCTAATAGGCCAACTTCGATGTATTGCAATTCTAACTTGCCTCCTCAACCTCAATGTGATTTCTTTTGTTTTCGCCCTATAAGCACGAGTCACGTTCGACACATTCGAATTTAAATTAACCCATTTCGGACGTTGAAAGAGCACACTTTACGCCATCGAAGCACCAAGTTGTAAGATGGATGAGCACGCAAAGCAAGGCTGTATTTTGGTTTACGGTTATTTTCTTGAATCAAGTTGAGGGGAACAAGGGCCGACATTTTGTCATGTCTAAATTGACTGTTCTCGTAGAAACAAATAAATCAACCACCGTAATCATGTGAGCCCATTTTATTAAGGGAATATAAACCAGTCACAAGAAGGTAAAAACGTAAATACGATATCTTTCCCAGCAAAGCAACTTCTATGAAGTGTTTTTTACAACACAGACTATAGACCTTTTAAAACAAGTAAACCAGAGTGGATACATTTGATGAAAGTCTGACCCTTGTTCTAAGTTTATATGAGCTTTTATAACAGAACGCAAGTACCTTACTTACACAACGATTAACCCACAGCTAAACTAATATCGAGCTTCTTTATCTCGTCTGTCGAGTGCACAGAAGTATGACGTTAGGATTATCTTAGCTTAAAATAAAGCAGCTATTCAACTAAAGCAGTTATTTTAAAGACATAAATGGCAAAGTCGTTATAGAGCTCATGTGGCGGATCCAGGTCTACCCATCACTTAAGCCACACAAGTACAAAGGTGGACTGGTGACTATACCGTTGGTTAGGCCAATCAGAATCGCTGCTGGGACTATCAAATCCGTTGGCATTCTGGCTCCATCCATCGGCTGTTGAGCCTAGACGCATCACTCCCACTGCCATGCAGTAGTCGTTAACCTTTGTGCTTCCTTGGTTGTTAAACGAGGCATATGGGTATGATCCACCGTGCTGCTGGTAAGGCATTATTCCGTACTTGTTTTGGTAGCAGACCTGTGGATAGGAAATACATTAGCAACTGCGTTGCAACCCTCTTATCTTGAATTTCAAAATAAATTGGCCTTAAAGGGTTTAGTGACAGTGACATACGTACAACTGAACCAAGTCTATTCCCGCCATCTGATCTTGTAAACTGCTCCCTGTCTGTTGTTAGGTTCGTCCCTGTCTTCCACGTTGGTCAGTAAGTGTCGTAACGTAGTTGTAGGTTTGTGGGCTACACGGATGTTGTGGGGCTGAAGGATCCGTGAGATGGTCTCAGAAGTGCCCTTAATGTAAGGTATAGTCACTGTAGTAACAGTTGTTGGGTTCCTGTTCGTTTCGTCCAATAAAGTTAGCGTTGTAGTTGTTTTTGTGAAAAACACGTTCAAGGTATCTGTTTTCGTCACGTAAGCTGTCCGGTGTGTCACTGACTAGTTGCGCTCGTCTCGTCAAAGCCTTTATAGTCGTGGCTTTGTGTGAAGTCGGGTTGTAGGATGATTCGTCAAGTAATCTGTCGGTATGAACCGGTTTTCTGTACACTGTCGTTCGCAGTTCGTTGTTGTCGCGGCTTACCAAACAGTCTAGACAATGAAGTTTTCCATTTTCTTCGATCTCTTTAGTAAACTGGATGTCGGCGTTCTGTTCGTTTAGGCGGTCGTGAAAATCGACGATTTCGTCTTTGTGAACGTCGGTCCCTATAACAGACCGACTTAATTTGTCTAACAATGGACGGACCAAAATCTGACCAATTTGACTAACAATACACGGATCGAAACCCACCAATGACTGATGACAAACTTTGCACGAGTCTTTCAGCCAATACCATCATGACTAAACTGACCAATCACGTTCAACGGACCAGGCTTATAACATCATCGACTGACAAATACTATTCACTTGACTCTGAAGATGACTTCCACTCAGGTTGTCGAAACGTCAGTCACCAACAACAGTTCTTTTGAGAACTACCCTCACCCGGACGACCACACTATACGAACTATAGATATTTATTGTGATGAATACAACTACCACGATTCCGTGCAGGGGCTTCTCATAGAAGGAATTGGCCATTGATTTGTTTTCTTCGATAACTTCTGTTTCAAGACTTTTTCAATATCTTGTCAAAATCTAGATGGCAAAAATTGGGGTGCTTTTAAACGAACTGATACTTAATCAGTGGAAAACGAGCTGGGTATATACAAGATCGCACCACAAGTATAAATCAGGCTGCTTGGCTACGTGTTAGGAAAATTTCCCGTGCAAGCTAATTCCACGAGACCGAAAGTGACTAGTGGCTATTCAATAATTGAAAAATCAATCGCAAGCAAAGAACTTTCATAACGTTTCATAAAGCCTGTTTTCTTTTTCTCTTACCTTGCTGTTTCCATTCCATGTTTTAACAGTGACCTGACTTGTTCCTGCTGCTTGTACTTTAGCCTGTCCAACGCCATGATTCCACCAGGTGCTGTATTCTCTACCAGATGGCAATTCCCACTGAACCCATTTGCTTCCTATCCCACCAGGATTGTCTCCACAAGACAGCATCACCTGGGAAGCATGTTTCACAGCCAAAAGGCGAGCATCGAAACAGGAATATCCAGTCTTCCCCGAGTCGATCTTTGACACTTTCAGATCTTGTGTGTTGACATTTTTCACGAGCCATTTGCTATAGACATTTCCCACCCGGCCGTAGATCTTTCCAACCAGAGTCCAACCACCATTTTTCATGTCACAGAAAGATTGAATGCTGTCGCTCCATTTCAATGAAGCCTTGATCCAGTACACGCCGTTCTTTGCAGAAGACTTGTTTTGGTCACTGCGTTTGGAGTCATGGATCTGCTTGCAAGAGTTTGCTGGGTGCTCCTTTGTCCCAATGGGTGGACCTGTTTGGCAGTTTAGCTGGCACCTGTCATCAACGGACACTGTAGGTATTGGATCCACCAGTAACTTCACCTTAATGTTGTCATAGAAGGTTCTACAACCATAGCGGCTTCCGCTATATACGCTATGGCAACCCAAAGCTATGCTACCACTTGGAATCATCCACTCCTTGTCCACTGTAGAAGTCTGAATAAGCACCTCATTAGCCCACTGAGATATTCTGTTTCCCACCACTCGATACCTGAAATTGAACCACTTATTTTTGGAAAGTGGTTGTGGAAGTTGACATCTGTACTTCCATAAGCCATCTCTGTTGACGATAAAGGGCCTCATTGTACACTTTTTGCGGTCTGTGTAATACTCAAACCACCACGCCGTTGTATATTGTAAATTAGATTCTTGTATTCGTAGGAATGGACCAGGGTAAACAACTCCTGAGCCTGTCTCCATCAGATCAAGTTCCAGTTCAATATCGTCCCAATCCCTTCCTTCATTCAAGTACAAGCCCACTTCAGCGTGTCCGAAAGATGACTTCCCCGTTTTGCCAAACACAGCGCCATTCTTGACAGTCCACTCGCCCCACACCCGCGTCCACTGCTTCAACTTCGAGTCGGAAAAATCCTCGAAGAAAGCGAATACTTTTTTGGGGTCAGACTTCACATTCCCAGCTTTTTCCCCGGCAAATACGAGAGCATAGGAAGTGCTGTCAACTGTGTTACTGGGAATCATCCTCTGGATCCGAAATTGCACACGTGCTTCAGTTGTGTTCAAGCCGGTGACAACTCGATCGATCTCGTACGGCGACCTCTCCTTGTCAGAAAGGTAAAACACTCGGAGATCTTTGCCATCCGGGGAAGCTTTCTTTTCGTCAACCAGAGCTTTGTGATCCACTAACAGAAAGAAATTAAAAGCCTTAAGACAAAAGAGTATATAAATAACGTATGTCTATACTTCTCAGAAACTTGAGATGCAAGCTAGGGCAAAGGTGCCTGTTACCTTTGACGCTGATTGTGTAATGAGATGGCAAAGCTGACTGAGTCTCAATCAGTATATTCCCTTTGCAGTGGATGTCTTGGGCAAAGAATTGGCTACCACACGTCTCTTCGGAAAAGTTCTGAAAAACTAACAACAAAAATAGTACTATTCTTAGAGACGTTAAGCTGTCTTTGCTTATTAGGAGCAATTTAGTTGCAATTCAGCAAACACTGATGCTTCAAGCAAAAGTCCGAAAATCTTAATATTTATGTGCGTCGGTGTTGGAAGGGTAATAACTGAAATATATATAAACCATAATTTCTGCCTTTGTCAGTATTTTATTATTATCTGATAACTGTTCTGTCAATGTACGGTTAATTTATCATGACTGCATACCACCTCTACAAATTGGGTTTATTTTTAATTTGCGCTCAGTTCATTCTCCAAACTACAAATTGATAGTGAGTTTCTTGCAGAAAACACATTCTTCAATAAATAAATGGGAATTTGTTCGCGAAAGTCACT
>NC_138145.1:4661941-4689441 GCF_964199315.1 Orbicella franksi | reverse complement strand
TATTTCTAATTTTTTAGGTAGGGTGAAGTTGAATATCCGTCAACAGAATTCGATCATCACAGCAAGATAATACCGTTGTTTCCTCTGATGGCTGGTGGTGAAAATATTTGAGACAAATGCTCTTTTCAAAAAACCCAAAGAGAGCAGTTAACTGTTATCGACAGAAAGAGCTATGGTAATCATATGGTTTCACTCTTGAGACTAGATTAAAACCTTTATCTCACAGAAAAATCCTGAATTATTTTTGGCATCGTTTTATGCACGCCCGTCTCTGATATAGCAAGAGAGTAAATTATTTAGTTTTGATTTAGGAAAACCGTTAA
The DNA here is from genome assembly GCF_964199315.1 of Orbicella franksi. Taxonomy (NCBI): domain Eukaryota; kingdom Metazoa; phylum Cnidaria; class Anthozoa; order Scleractinia; family Merulinidae; genus Orbicella; species Orbicella franksi. Next base: position 4,689,118 of record NC_138145.1, on the reverse strand, counting down.
ACCGTTCAAGAAAAACCGTGTCCCGGATTCTCTATATTCAGTTCGAAATTGACTCTGCACTTAAATGATATCTCTGGGACAGACTCCTAAATTACGTTTTTGTCAGATTCCCACGCCGTGGCACGCTTCAGTTGTTACTGGTTGACTATTCAGGTTATTTTGTATGAAAAAAAGAGATGTGAAGTAGTTTCCATATAATGTCAATTGTAAGAAATTCTGACTTTTCGTAAGTAGAAACACGAAGGAATTTGAAAAGATATTCCGATAATTTTAATTTTGATTTAATTTTGTCTGAAAATTCCTTCAGACTTTAGGTGCGGTAACACGACCGTGGTAAATTGCCCTTTTACCACGGGAAACTGTATTTAGTAGTGTGACCAACGTCTCCCGAGGTAAATTTCCCGTGTTAAATATCCATGGATACGTCAAAAAGATCACACGAAGCGCCCATGATATTAAGCGTGGTAAGTTGCCATGGTGTTTGGGTGCCCAAGGTACAAGAACTAATCACGATACTTCGTTTGAAAGGAACACGTAACCGCAAAGTTTCTGCGCAGCTTTCATTAGGGACTTTAAGCAAATCGCTACGGCTGGCGCTGATACGGCTGCCGGAAGTAAATTTCCCCAAAAATAAGACACTGCGCATGTACGTCGGTTGCATCTGGGATGTTTTGCCGTAGTGGCTACTACGTCGGGTTTATTTCGCTTCTCTAGCCCTTTTCAACGGACACCTTGGCATTTTAAGAATTCCATTGGATACTATATCCTTTAAAGTCAATTTAAGTCAAAGATCGTGTCAAGGTTGCCTGTCATAAGCTTGTAAATCCGTATCCTGAATTTACGATGTTTTGGCGAAGGTGTTGGAATGGCGAAGTGAGTCAAGTGAAATATTCGTGTTGAGCGCGAGGTTGTTTTTCTTCGGTTAAGTTTGCTTTGAGGGTTTAGTGAAGATGTTTCATATCTGGATAACTATACGATGCTATTTTGCTTCTTTGAGTATTGATATATTTGTGTTCTTCACTCGATATTCTTTGAGATATTTGTCTCTGAAATAATATATTTCATCTATCAAATTGTTATGGTACAAGGTGTATGGCATTCGCTTTCGCGCAGAAATGATCCGTTCGTCCTAGGAAGGCGAATAACGGCCTTCGCCCATTGAGCGAGGCCATTTGGCTATGAGAAACTAAATAAAAGAGATTTTAAACTCCTTAGCCGATGTTTCTTTCATTTTTGTATTTCGCTTTACTCGCTAAACTTAAAATTTGGCAGACCACCGAGACGTACCCTCCTCAGACCTTTTCAGTCACGACAACTGTAGTAGCACCAGCGTAGTGATTTGCTTAAACTCCCCATTTGCGCCAAATGACAAACTCCTTCGCGCCGGAATGAATAACTGTGACTTTGAGACTGTGGATATGGCGGAATTTCGGGCAATGCTGTGAGTATTTTATGTATTTCAATTGATTTCTCTACCTGTTTACTAGACCGGCTATTTTAACAGCGGCTAAAACCAAAATTATTCTTATTTTTATCAGAAATTCGAATATAATATGCATGGTGATTTGTACAATGGAGTTCTCTTTAACCGGCGAAACCAGACACGAGAATCTAACGAACATCACTGACCTGGAAAAAAATTCATTGACTAAATTGTCTTTGGCTACCGGTCAGCTTTTTCCTCACTGAATTGGCATAATTTTTGAGTTTTGTTTTAATTAGAAAAGTGTGTCTACTTAATTGGTGCTCAGTTCGCTCAGAAAACACAAGAAATGAAAATAATCACTACATCTTGGTTAAGGAATCAATATATACATTAAATAATGAAAACGTTTCACAGCGACGTTAACGTCTGTGTAGCAAGAAGCTGGAAAGTGTTACTGTAAAATTTTGGATTATGGCGAAGTGAAATCTGAGCTTTTGGTACGATTATCGTTTTTCGTGAGTTTCTGCCGTTATATTGGATATTTCAAAAAACTAACTTGACTTCCTTCAGTTACTTGCCTAGGCGAATGAGCAAAATCGATTTTTGCACCGTGGTCACATTTTTAGAATTTTCCTTGATTTTTAGTAGCATTCAGTCTTAATAAGTCTCCGTAGGAGGTGGGGGGATAAAGTATGCCACGGACCCCTTAGAAGATGCACAATTCTCTGATTCCCCTTCACCAAATCCTGGATCCGCCCCAGCATTGCAGGAATAATAGAAATGAAAAATTACAAAAGGCCACTGGACACTTTCTGGCAAACTACTTCCTACAAATTTCGTCAATGTAATCCCTTGTCTAGTATCTTTATTTTGCTATTCATCAGTTGTTAAGAATTCAATTTTTCAGAACATTTTTTATCATCGCACTCCCAGACAAACACTGTAATTCTGACACATGTTGCTTATCCGTAAGATGGCTTTCATAACCAATTAAACAACAATACAAATATAAATCACCACAACAGAAGTAAGTTACATACCTGGAAATGATCTATGTTTGGATGTCTATGCGCCGCTGAGTTCATTCCCCACACTTCTTGATTGTGCAACTGTATAGTCTTTCTTGGTGTGATACGATTTGTTCACCTTCGAACTGAGGTTTTCACGCGCAATTCCCAACAATACGTTCATACGGTATAGCAGCGACTAAGAGCACGAAAATGTATCATATATGGACCTGAATAACAATTCAGCTGAACAACTATTCGAGTTCATTCTGTAAGTGCAAGCTACTTCGTCCACAGGGAGCACACAATCTTGCTGAGTAGGGAGAGAGTGAATAAAGGAAGGAAAAGAATGAATAGTTTAATACCTTTGTCTCCTGTTGTCATCTCTCACGCGACCTTACAGGGAAAACCTCTTCTTACAAGTCCTGCGTAACACTGAAGCGCTAAACTCGTACCTAAGCCTTTTTGCGCTCTGCCCCAAAAAATTTTGCTTTCCATATAACATTGATAAGGGAAGCAACTCTTTGCACAACATTTTGAACGCAGTCCGAATATTCGCTCGAATCTCTAAATTTCTTTGCTTCCACGAAACCAAAGAAACACAAAACAAAGTCGAAAGATTTTTCTACAACTTGGCCGAATTTGTTTTCGAATACTTTCACGACAGCTGGAGAATTTTAGCGTCTTTAGCAAAGTTTTTTTTCTCATTTCGCTTTTCGCAACATGATCGTACCGTTGAACCGGTACCAATCGCGTCATCCAACGCGCGCTCGAGCTCCCCTCCCTCTCCCACACATGCTTTTTTGACATGAAAAATCTTTACAAAATCGTTTCCCAGCTCCCAATTTTAAGCGCAGAATCTCGCTAAAACGCTTCAGATCTTAACTCGCGACATTTCATTTCCGTGCGGAGATCGGGCGATCTCGGACGCACAAGAAAAACTGCTAACCGGGTGAGGGGTTTGTAAAGATTTGTCATGTCAAAAAAGCATGTGTGGGATACTTCGTTTTGTGTTTCTTTGGTTTCGTGGAAGCAAAGAAATTCGGACTGCGTTCAAAATGTTTGGGCAAAGAGTTGCCTCCCTTATCAGTGTTATATGTAAAGCAAAAAAAAATTTTTGCAGAGTGCGAAAAAGCCTAGGTACGAATTTAGCGCTTCAGTGTTACGCAGGACTTGTAAGAAGCGGTTTTCCCTGCAAGATCGCGTAAGAGATGACAACAGGAGACAAGGGTAAATTATTCACTCTTTTCGTTCCTTTATTCACTCTCTCCCTACTCAGCAAGACTGTGTACTCCCTAGCAGCTAAGCATTTCTCCTCAGACCGCTGGATTCCCGTCCCGAGGGCACCGTGCGCGCGCATTACTTCAAGAGCCCCATACCCCTTCCCCAGGGGTACGCGCTCAGTCATCTGACACTTTGAATATTCCCATCCCCCGGGCCAAAAATGGTGTACAAATGTCCAACCTTAGGGTCGCAGTGGGTGATCAAATGCTTCTCTTGGCCCTACGCCCGTGGCATCGTGGCGAAAATATACAATGGGACTAAATTAAAGGAAAATCCTTCGCCCTCGAACACCCATTTTAACTCAAGTATATTGCTTTTTAAACAATCAATAGTTTAATATCAGGCCTGAAACTATTGTTAAAATTGAGGGTCAAAATTCAAGCTTCGCCATCTTCCGCGTGAGGGTTATGGGAAAATGTAAACCTGACGCAAAAATGTGTAAAAGGCGAAAGAATGCGGAAAGAAAATACAGTCGAACCTCCCGTGAGCGACCACCCAAAATGTCAAGCCTCGGTGGTCGCTTGCGACAGCTTAGACTATATTGGGTCAAAATTTGCTCTAATTTTAACATTATTTGTGTAAACTTTGCACCCTGTTCAGTCTGAATAGTTGATCATTTCTTTATTCTTGTCTTCTTTCTTGGCAATGTATTGATTCGCAAGAAGAAAATATATCTTGATCAATCTTAGAAATCTAGGAAGAATTTAAGACAAAGAAGAAAGCAGTTGGAAACATATTGGATACGCACCGCTTACGTAGCCTACACCCTCAACATGAAACCATTTTGTTCATATTCTTTGTTCACTAATTTTAGACTTCCAAAGACTTTTTCCGTGAAACTCAATCTACAGTTCGCCAGTCCCGGCATAAATTGCTCACGCAATATATATGCATGCCAACGGAATATCTTATGTGGTGTTTTGGCTCGCAAGAAAAGTAAGGAAGAACTAGGAATGTGTGGTGTACTGGGAACTAGTCTGCATCCGGGAACCACACGCGGACCGAAGTTGATGATTACATGTAGATGTGGCGGTTCTGTTGTGATTGCTGACGTCGTGTTGTTTTGGTTCGGTTACAAACACTGCATTGGCGACGAGCCTCAATGGCTGAGAGTCGAGCTCTTCTAACGCTGTATCTTTCAGGATCTTCATCACGAGTAGCAAACAACTGGAAGAAGTGGAAACGGGCATTCGAGCGTAACGCTGAAGGAAAAGACTTAGACGACGCGTGGAAGAAAACTTCTCAGCCTCTGCACTACGCGAGAATGGAGGTACAAGATATTTTTGAAGATCTTGTCTAGCCCGATCCAGCGGGCGATCAAGATCCCTATGCGGACTGTGTTAGAAAACTTGATCATTATTTTCGCTCCGAAGAACATATTCCAAATACCACGTGTTCCGGCAGTTGGGGCCGACTGCGGGTGAATCGGTTGATAAATACAGTGGAACCCCGCTCTACGGACACCCGCTTAATACGGACACCCCGATATTACGGACAGTTTCGTTTTCCCCGACGAAAAGCTCATATATTTTTTCTCAAATTAACCCGCTTATTACGGACACCCGTTAATACGGACAACGGATACTTTTCTGTGTCCCGAGCGACAAACTCTTATACATCGTCAACCCCGCTTTACGGACACTGTTTGTATCTGTGCATTGTCTATTGTCATTGTCATGATTATGTGCTAATTAGAGATTTTGTACCCTGGTCAAATTATGACAGATTTCGGCGGGTTAATACAATCTTATTACTAAATGAAACAGTGGCAAAATAGCATGACACATTTGACCAGTTCTTTCTTCCGGTGCATTACCCAGTCTGCAGTCCTTATATAAAGTTTTCTGCCTGATACGCTTACACAAAAGTTTCACTTTCTTGGTCTTTTGCTACACTCCTTGCTTGTAGCCTTCTTCCTCTTTGACGTCTTATGCTTACCACTATCAGCATCGGCCTCCGTTCGTATTGCTGGGTTGTTGCCAACGTCTATTAATTGTTCAAGTAAATCCACGTGCTTCTTAGGACCATCAAAAATATAAACACACGGTATTTCCATACCAAGGCCTCCACCCCGATTAACTGCTTTTCCACATACTTCAACTGATCCTCGATTAGTAGGCTTTGAAATAAAATGGGTGACTATACCAGTGCGGTTTTTGGTGTTTGCGAGGTGATATGGAATGTGGCCGATAACTCGACTTTTCTTTAGCACGGCGACTGCGTTTTTGTCCCCACCATTTCCCGGCTCTGGTTGCAAAGGCAAAATTTCACCGAGAGTGATACAGTTAATGATTTGTAATTTACAGTACAATTAAAACGTTTTGTTGCCGTACAAGTGTCGGCCCTAGTGTTTGTATCGATAAAACACGTGTCCCTGACTTTTTTCCGAGGACCCCGGTTAATACGGACACCCCGTTAATACGGACATTTTGGCATGTCCCCTTGATGTCCGTATTACCGGGGTTCCACTGTATGTTTTGCGTCTCCGTCGACAGGCAAGGTATTGTAACTTTGGTGATCCTCTCGATGACAACCTACGAGATCAGTTAATTGAAAAAATGCCCGATAAGAATTGAAAAAGAAGCTGTTGGAAACCAGAAACATCACTTCACTTCGGAAGCAGCCGGGCAACAAGTGAAGCACATGGCAGGTGCATCGGACGTGAACGCAGTCGGACGAAAGGAGGATAAAATAAACGATCAGTCAGTGAAAACGTGCTTCAGATGCGGAAAGGCAGGACATTTCTCTCGGGATCCGTGACGTCCAGCAAAAGGCGGGAAGTGTTCTAGCTGCTCGATGTTTGGCCATTTTGCAGTGTGCTGCAGAAACCTCGACCGCGCGGCACGAAAGAAGAGAAGAAGAGTTTCGTCCAAAGAACACCAGTGGTAATCATAAGGTCCCGAAGACAGACAAACCAAGTGGAAGATCATGTGGCGGGTAGCGGTCAAGAAAAAGAAAACCGTGCCTTTGCATTTACTGTGAGTGACCGCAAATCAAGTGACGACGACAAATGTGAGTATTGACGGAATTGTTCAGGAAGTTTTGATTGATTCAGGGTCTGTGCATGAGTAATCTGATAGGGGAAAAGGATTTCCAGAAATTGAAGGATACCGGTCTCAAAGATAACATTGAAAATTGTTCAAGGAAATTGTTTGCCTGTTGTGGCAGGGAAATTGAAGTTGCTGGCCAGTTCAAAGCGGAAATTTCTGTGGGAAATGCTAAGGTAGTTTCCAGTTTAGTTGTAGTTAAGTATGGGCGTTGCATACTGGGGAAAGCTACTACCAAAGAGCTTGGTGTTCTCCATATCGGCTCAAAGACCAATCCCGTGCATGGGGGGTAGTTGTAGAGTGACTTTGCCGACCAGCTCAAAGCTCAATACCTTAAAGTTTTCACGGGAGTTGGCAAGTTAAACGACTTTGAGGTGAAACTGCATGTTTACCCCAATGCACCTGTGTCACAAAAGTTAAGATGAGTTGCTATTGCGCTTCGAGACAAAGTGAAAGCCAAGATTGATGAACTTTAGAGGGGAATATATGGCCTAGCCTGGTAGGTTGTCGTAGAACCCAAGCCATCAGATGAGATAAGACTTTGTGTGGACATGCGTGGCGCAAATGAGGCCATTATTCTGAGAACGGCTGCCAATACCCACTGTTGGTGAAGTATTAGAAGAATTCAGTGGCAGCACTGTCTTTTCGAAGCTAGACCTGCGTCGTGGTTTTCAACAGGTAGAGCTGCATCCAGATTACAGGGACATTACCACCTTTGTAACTCGTGATGATTTGTTCCATTATAAGGGGATAAGTTTTGGGGTTAATGCGGCACTCGAGGAATACCACCACATTATTAGTTAGATTATAGCAGACTTCGAGGGAGTTGAAAACATCGTTGATGATTTGATTGTTCACAGAAAGACTGTTGTGGAACATGACCAGAGCTTACACGAGCTATTGGCTAGGCTGGCCATGGAGGAGAAGAATCTTACCTTGAATAGCGAGAACTGTACCTTTGGAATGGGTAAAGTAGTTTTCATGTGGATTCTCCTTTCGAAGCATGGCATCGGGCCCACAGAATGAAAGGTGCGTGCAGTGAAAGAAGCAACTTCTCCCTCGTCAGCCTCCGAAGTGAGGAACTTGTGCTAAACTCGACGGAAATTTTGCAGCTAAATTGAAAAGGTACACGTCATGTTTTATACGCACGGCCGTGCGTATTTTTCCAATAACTGTCTAATTTCTCGCACCCTGATTGGCTCATTGTTATCATCAATAAGAGTACAGACGGATAAAATTTTAATTCATGCAAGCTTTCAAGTTCAACTTTCAACTGTGAAACTGTCAACTTTTTAACCAATGAGAATTTATTTACTTTTTACGTAGCCAATCAAAAAGCGAGAAAAGATATCGACAATGTTCGCGTCATTTTGAATAAAATTCACTTATCTTTGTTTACGGCAAGTTTACGGCGTCTTTTCCCCTCACTTATTCCCGGCATTTGAGCATTTTGGGGTCTTGCGATTGTAAAAAACAAATTGGCGTCAGTTTTCTATGCGTCTGTCCTCTTATCGATGATAAATTGCGTCAAAACATTGCCAAAGGTTACTGCCGAACCACTCGCCTGCGGCTCGTTGGTTCCACAGTCACTTTGACAATGTTATGAAGCAATTTATCATCAATAAGAGGACAGACGCATAAAAAACTAACGTCAATTTGTTAAACAGAGATTTCGTTCAAGATGGCTCAATGGAAATTAGGTAGGACTAGCGCGCGTGCTATGTTATACTAGTTATTGTATGGTAAATTTGTCCACCTTGAAAATGGGGAATTCTGACTGGTTCTCGGCGAGGCCTGAATTTTGTGATATGGACCGCTTAGAAATAATTTCGGCTTATTCTGCATAAAAGAAAACAGTTTGCTATAAAGTCGAATATCTGAGGTCCTTTCCACACTACGCCGGATAAATTTGAAAACGCAGCTTTATTTCTTCGGTTTACATTAGGCCTACCGTCCACACTAGTCCGTCACGAAAACGGCGCTCTTCGAAAACGCTCTTCAAACCGGAGTAATTTGAAAAGGCCGGCTTTGCGTTTAGTGTAGATATTTTGAAAACAGAGCTTTTCGAAATCGATGACATCATGATAACCTTATGATTTTCCTGCCTGAGGAGTTTCCCTCAAACACAAAAGCAAAATGACTGGTGATTGTTGCGTTTGCAAATTCCTCCGCCGTACTATGGACGAAAAAAAAAATCATGAGTTTTCAGAGTGAAAATGCCGTTTTCAAATTTCTCCCGTATAGTGTGGATGGGGCCTAAATTAAATTGCCCTTGATTAGATAAGTCCAGTGTGAAATGATTACGTCTCAAGTCGGTGGAAGTAAGTAAGGAGATTTTCTTTCCCAAGAATGTATTTTTCTATCATCAAAAAATTCAAATAAATAACAAGAGGCTCATTATGAGTTTTCTTTCAGTCACTCATTCTATTTAAATGTTAAGATTTCCTCTGATGTTCGGCTTAAAAGAAGATGTATACATTTCACACCTTTACACCCTTTTTTGCCCGAAGAGCAAATTTCCCGTTATCTGTACTTCTATTGCAGTTGTTCAATAAGGAGTGCAATTGGATCTTGCCTGGTTAGTTAACAGCTATCATTGATTTTGATTATAAATTTTGCTTGTTTTTTTACCCTTTAGTTCCTAACCCTGCAAGAACACGTTCGCAAGCCATTTCAAAATGCCACCAGATTCAGCAATATTAATGGATCTTTAGATGCAATTTACACAAGGCAAACAATGCAACATTGAAACCAAAGAAGCTGGTACTGCCTCTGAAAATTTGAATAAATTTGAACCTTGTAATCCTTGCCTGAAAGGCTATTGAACCTTCATTAAAGCAATAAACCCCGATTATTTTGATCCAAGGAATTTTGTTGACAGAGTATTAACTTAATTTTGGAAGGAGAAAAAAATTATTGATATTTATTGGGAAATCAACAAATCGCAATGCAACAGTCAAAGAAAAAGTTTCCCCAATATTATTTCATATTTTTATTTGCACCGCAAGCTTAATTACACTAATATAAGCTTGGAGCCATTTTTTACCATTACATTCCCTTAATTAGTAGAACGCGGTTAAAGTACTGTAAAACCAAATGTTTGAGTTCACGGATATATAAATTGACCGAGATATTTGGAGTGAACATCAGACTGCTGGGAAAACTGATGAACGGAATGTCAAGACAGTAACAGAGAGCTTACAATTAACTGGACAACTTTCATTTTTTTCGTTCTAGGAAAGCACACTAAAACAGGTCATTTTTGATTTGATTCTTGATTTGCGTCAAAGTATACATGCAAGTAAAGCGTTTTTGAAACAGCGCCAAGAAACCTGAAACCTAAGCAAGAGTACCTTAACTTATTAATTAGATTTGATTCCAGTGTAACATGAGCAACATGGCACTGCATACATGTTAGAAGTCCTTTGGACGAATCTTCATCTCAGATCTCTTGACAGAGTAGTGGGAATTCTTCCAGTGATACCACGACATTCCTTTAGAATCCACCTTACCATTAAGGTATAAGCCATTGAGGTTTGACCAATGGCAGTTGTTGTACCACCAAGCACCTTTATACGAAGAGGCACAACTGCTCGAGCTTGCATCATTATCACGATCTTTGGTGGTAAATGGAAGGCCTCGATGATAACTGAGGGAATCACCCGCAGTACCTGGGAAAAGAAACAACAACTGAGTCAGCTTAAACTTCACAAAATATTTTGACATTTGCTTTTGTTAAACTGAAACTACAAAACGCCAGCGATGGTAAACAATTCCACCCAAGGGAATTTATAGGCTCGTTTGACTTTCACTCCTAAGCCGGACCGCCTGGATACATGAATCAAAAGACCGCTGTTAAATGACTTGATTAACAAAATCATGTATTCCATACTGAGATGCGAAAATTTCGTTCAAGATTTTATATCACTTAAGCCCTAATTGATTTGCGGTGCATGACTGCAGCTGTTCCTCATTGAGCACTCGGGCATGCAGCTTTAATCTGTTTTCTAACACTGGAAGCATGTTATATGAACTTTTTCGTTTGGAGAAAATTATTGCAAAGATCAACGAGCACAACTTTTTTACAGTAAACTCTAATATATTTCGCAATTGCTGCATTTGGTTAAAAAATAACAACAAATATCACAGAGATAAGTTCACCTGTATAACTTCCCAAACTCAGCTGGTATTTCGCATTTTCACTTGCCACAGAAAAAGAGCTGTATTCTGCAAATGCTGTTGCACCATGAATGTCTTCCAAGTCAACACGAAGCTTGTTACTGCTGCTCACAGTCAGGCGGTGAATCTTGTCCAGTCCCAGCCAAAACTCGCCGTTCAGATTGCCGAAGCCTCGTTTGTAATAATCCCAAGCTCGGAAAAAATCTACAGAGCCATCCCGTCTCTTTTGAAACACTGTCCATCCTCCACCGGCTGTTTTGTGGTCACAGAAGACTTCAAATTCACCCAAACCATCAGGATCGATTTTGTACACTCCACTGATCTTGTCACCGGACTTGTAAATTTCGGCACAGTTCTTGGAAACTGTAAATCAAATAATACACTAATTTCTAGATCTTGTTGGGCTGGACATATGTAAATATACATTAGAAGCGAAAGATTTGACTTCTCCACCAGGTGGTTTTAAAGTCATTTTTATACAAACTTCACTTGAATGGTTAAAACGTGGATTGAATAAGCTACAGCTGAAAAGCAGTGCCACACAACAACACACACTGGAAATTCATGGAGGTTGAAAAATGCTGTTACAAACCTTTTCCACCTGGCCTATCGCCATTTAGAATATCCTTTATTTCTTTGATTCCCTTTTTCAGTTCGGTCAAATGTTGTTTCATCTCAGAAAACATACTTTCGATCTTCTTGCAGTTTGGCCCAGCGAAGAAGCTGTTGTAATTGTTGTTATTGACATTACACTGCGAAGGTTGTGTCGTCACTGGCTTGGCCGTGTTCAGAATTGAGTATACTTGCGTCGATACGAAGAAACTCAACAGCAGAACTCGAAGGAAATGTTTCATCGTTTATCGATGTTTGAGAGCGGTTTGTCACTACAAAGCATTAACAGCTACAAAGAGCCTATGACTTCATGCACAAGTCTCCAGTTTATTTAAATCAGTGACTTGATCTTTCAAACTTCCATTTTAGGAGCGAGTTTCACACCAGTAGGATATCTTCATATCTGTAAATAACGTGCCGAATGTCACCAACAGCTGGTAACTTTCTGGTAAAAGTAGCTTGTGTTAATGGAACTTTTACGGCGAGATTTTCTAATTTTAGATGACCAAGACCTCTGAATATACTTCAGAATTACCGCAGTAAACGATGTCATTTGTTGTGTTGTGTCAAAACTGCTCAGTTACCGTTTTGTTGAAATCGACAACAAGACTCATATTTTCAAGGGTATCATGACTAAAAGACTCCTTACGACTTCATTATGTTCAAATTACGTATATTTTATCAGCTTTGTAAATGCTTTTGAGATAGCTTAAATAAGCCTTTGGGTATTGCATTACGGAATAGAAAAAGTAAATATTATATTTTCTCTCAAATTATCATTGCTCAATTAAAATAAAATATTTAGTCAAAAATCACTCTTCGGCGCCACGATAACAGATTTCAGATTTCAACCATAAAATGACCCATGTGTGTCACTAGGCGGAGAGATATATTTGCTTTCTTCCTAATATCTGTCTTTCTCCTCATATGTCACTCTAGGCTTGCCCTCACTTCTATTTACCCACAGCTTTCTAACAGCACAAAACATCGCCTGAGTAAGCTTTATCATGCTTGCGGAAACGTTCAATAAAATAAGATATATAAAAAGCAATTTTAGTTTTTTATCTTAATTGCCCGGTTTGAGTAAATTGTTCACATAAGCATTGAAGAAAATGTGTCATATGCTCCTAGATAATTGTCAACTGAGTGATTAGGAGGTGACGCGGCCTGGTAGTGAGGGCGCTGGATTCCCACAAGATGGATTTGCGCTCGGTGTTGCAAACTTCAGCTCCTCCATGTCTTGTAAATAGCCAGTTGGATAGCCTCCCACCAGCTGGATTTGTAATTTTTAACAAGTCTCTGTTCTATTTACGAAAATATCCCATGCATATTTCAGTGTCCCCAACTATTACAGCAGTGCTAAACACTTCCACGCTTAAAAATTGATATCTTTTCATTATATTAGGAGAATCGCGGTTCATTCGTTTCTCGCCAGTTTGAAAATTTGACAAAAGAATTCCTTACAGTGACTTGAATTCTGCAGGTGAGCTTTGACCATTCAAATAAATTTTAAACAAAATACGTGCACATGAGTGCATTCGATTCGGCCTCTCAAGTTTCTTTTCACTTTTTTGTTGTGTGAACAAACGGTTTCTATTCTGGATAATCCGCACAATCGGCAAAATTTCCTTGGCATTCAGCAGGATTATATACTTCTTAGTCTTGGTTTTTGTACATTCCTTCATATTAGTTGCCACGATTATACAGAAACTGCTCGATCGTAGTGATCGTAACAGTAATATTGGGAATTAGCCTTTATTTTGCCTGTCAAGCTAAATCTTTGATGACATAACCCACCAGTTACGATAAATAAGATTTTATTCTTATTAATTTCTTCTTATCAGTCTCAGGTATCTTTTTTTACTAACGGTTCACAAGCTCCGCTCTTGATCGTCTTATAATTATATTTTTCGTAATCAGCTGGAAACTGTTGAACGTGCGAGATACTGATACCAATGCGCTTTCTGCTTTGCTATCTCTTTGTTTCCGTCTTTTTATACACGGTTGGAAAATGGAGGTTCATAAAACAGTTGAGATGGTAACATTTAGAAGTACATATATGTTACAAGACGAAGTATCTGAGTATCTGAAAATGAAAAGTTCTTGAGTTCCTTTTATTTAAGTCAGTCCGTGTTCCTTTTGAATCGAACATCTTTCACTTCTCAAAATTACTTATTTGGAAATAATCTCGGGTTCAGTTTGAAAAAGAAATGAGGGTCATTTAGTTCTCAGTGCGGAAGGGCTTTTGGTAGAAAAAACCATCATCATCATCACAAAAAAAACCCAGACTTACTGAGTCTCACCACATGAGTAAACGCCATGACTTCGTCCATGAATCATTAAACCTCTCTAACTCGTGCATGATTATTTATTGAATATTTCGTCATCAAAATAATAATAATGATGATAATGATATTAATAATAATAATGATGTGATTGGATTCCACAATTGCTGGAAAAACCATTGGTTCTCATTGTACTCCTCAAAATCTTCTAAACTGCTACAATTACAAATTCCAGTTTCAGTAATAATTTGATATCACAAATGTCACTATAAATCTGAACACTACTTCTCTTTGCTTCTGCTAACAGCATTATTTCGCCTGAAAATTATCCTAATATTTTCCCAACAACGCTCTCTTATCATGAAGGAGTAGTTACAGATTTCATGTCTTGTCTCAAGGAACCCTAACAAAAACCGTACACTCTTTTTCTTACTATATTTTCCCGTCCCAGGCTGAGTGTATTTATAAGGGCACTGTCGCTAAAAGACTCCTTACGATTTCGTTAAATTCAGAAGTTGTATATTTTATCAGCTTTGTAAATGTTTTTAAGATAATCAAAGCCTTTGAGCATTGTATTACGGAATTGAAAACGAGGTGCAAGGTCACGACTCGAAACGCGTAGGAATGCTAAGTAAATATGTTTTCTCTTTATTATCTTTCAAGGGCGCAACGCGAGCTAATTTGTCAGAAATCATCTGGGACCGTCACTTTCACTTTTACGTATTCAGAACAAAACATAAACGCCACGTTGGATCAAAACTCCGACCTCGCGGTTAATGTGACAGCCACGGAGTAGCCAATAATTGAGCATTGTCTAAACAATTTTTCTAGTGGCTGACAAATTTATATTTGTTCCTTTTTCCCGAGAACCGAAATTAATTATTTTATTTGGACCACGACATAATTTCTTTTGTGTTATATTCCTTCCGCCATGCAGAATATTAATATATCGAATTGGCCTATTAAATTAATTTAGTTCCCGACTCTTGGTAACGAAAATAAGTTAGCCCTCGTGGAAATCGCGAGAAGGGAAGTATGATCCTGACCGCATGACTAACGCTTCTAGGAGTTTGAGTTTTGGCTATAATCTTTCACTGTTGTCTTGGCACTCAGCAATGGTTCCATGTTCTATTGAAGTATTACTTTGGAGTACAGACTTATGCATGATTCGCTAGTGCACATTCAGTTAAGTTCTTCGGCGTTACATATTTGCTTCTTGTTTCCTTTGTATTAAGATACCATGGAAACTCTTTCCCAGTGTCTCTCTTCTTCTCAAACGGGTAAGGCAACTCAAAGGTAGCTGTTCGCGTCCGTAAAGTCCTTAGTTTGAGTAATTGCTTACAAATTGTCTCGCGTTTTCAACAAGTGAGGATTGAGGTATTGAGTAGTTTCTAATTCTCGAGGGAAGAGTCGCCATGATTTGTTTGGTTTTTCGCTTGCTCGCTTCTCCACTGATTGGTAAAGCATGTCATGAAACTATAGTCTAACTAGTTGTAAGAGAAAAACACATCACACGAAGACGAATCGCCCGTGACACCAGCTGATTATCGCATAAATATGGACGAAAGGTTAATTTTCACTTTATTTTGTGGCCATTTTTACGTGCCCAAATTCTCTTTACTCTGGATTGTAACGTCTTTTATATCAGTTATGAGAATTTAGTGACCCATCAATCTAAATGATATTGCATCGACGCCGTAAGGAGAGTATTGAGGTATAATAACATGATATTTATTATTATGTTGGAAATGCAATGAAATGTGCACGAAAATAGGCCGAATCCCAGATTTAATGCCCGACATGAAAATAGACCTAATGCCACGCACGAATATTAAAGCTCCAGAGCATGTAGCTCAGTTTATATGTCCTCAAGAGGAGTTTCTTCTACCATGAATTCCTTTCATTATCGTGACTACAAGCCCAGAGATTGTAAAAAGGGGTTTACACAAGTAACATCCCGGCCACATAACGTTGTTTCCTGACTATCAGGGCCTGTAGAAGACAAACTCATTGCCCGAGCTCACCAAAAATACCATATTCACATAAGTCATATAAGTAAAGAATTCTTTCTTGACAGCAGGCAGGAGCTGGATCTTTTTTTTTAATCCCCAGTCCTTTCTCCTTGCTTTGGACTGCATAAATTTCTTTATAATTTGGTGTAAACCAAAAAAATATGTACTACCGGTAGTTAATTTTGTTTATAGTCTTGACGTGTTCTCGAGATCACGTTGTTATATTACAAGAATTAATGAATATTGAATGTTGATACCTCAAGGGAATTAATCTGCTTTGACAAGGTTAACTGCTCTTTAAGGCTACCAAATTACAAGACGGCTGTGTAAAGAGAATATTCTATGATACAATAGCCTGAGTATTTTTCCCTTTTGATTACATGACGGTGTACTGAGAACGTCAACATATAATTTTCAACGAAACAACCTTTTATTAAACCCGTTTTACAGATCAAGTATAAAAACAGTGCATCTAATAAGCCAGCTGTAAAAGTGACCAATAAGAGGAACAATTGATGACCCTTAATACAAAATGCATGTACATGATGTTAATGCAGTAAACCTTTCTAATTCTTAGTTTTCTCAGATAATCTACGGTACAAAATTGTAAGACGGGATATAAAGTTCAAAAACCCAAAACTAAAGCGAAATCACCACAAAATCATTGTAAATAAAGGGAAATGGTTATAAAGCCTGGCAAACAATGAAGATGTCAAGACGTATGTTGAAAGGTCCACGACCGTGCACAAACCTTTGTCTTACACTCGTGATATGTACGAACTACCTAACCAAAATGTTAATGATGGTTAGCTGGCTCAGTCAGTCAGAGGTAAATAAGTACTATGTTGTTTACGCGGTCAATGCCAAACGATCGAGGGAAAATATACAACAAATATTTATTGATCAGTTTCATAATCATTCCCCTCTATTAACTATGACAAAATAAATGACCGTGGCATTTCACTTCAGCATTATACTGAGTGCCGACTAACACTGAAACTTAGAAGTCATTTGGACGAATCTTCATCTCGGACCTCTTGACAGACACATATGATTGCCACTTCATCCAGGCCATTGCTTCATGACTGGACTTACCACTGAGGTACAGAGCATTGAGGTTTGAATGGTAACAAGCTCCGTACCACCAACCGCCTTTATAAGAAGAGGCACAGTTGGAAGACCACTGGTCATTATCGCGATCTTTAGTGCTAAATGGACGACCACGATGATATCCGAGGGAATCACCAGCGGTGCCTGAGAAAGAAAAAACACTCCAGAAAATAGAAAATAGTTACCCTACAATACTTCAACAGTTTTTGAAGGTGATCTCAAGGTAAATGGGAGGTTGTTAACTGCCGTCTCTGCCGTAACTCGGCTCTCATAGTATATATGGTCGTGGTAATTTCCTGTAAGTGACCGTTTAACGTTTATTTAATTCTCATTTTCTTTTCTGCTGCATGATTGATAATAATAGAAGAAAACAATCATAAGAAGACTCCGTAGTGGTAACATTACCTAAATAACTTCCCAAACTCAGCTGGTATTTCGCCCTCTCACTTGCCACAGAAAACGAGCTGTATTCTGCAAATGCAGTTTTACCATAGGTGTTTTCCAAATCAACGCGAAGCTTGTTACTGCTGCTCACAGTTAGGCGGTGAATCTTGTCCAGTCCGAGCCAAAACTCACCGTTCAGATTGCCAAAGCCTCGTTTGTAATCATCCCAAGCTCGGAAAAAATCTACAGAGCCATCCCGTCTCTTTTGAAACACTGTCCATCCTCCACCGGCTGTTTTGTGATCACAGAAGACTTCAAATTCACCCAAACCGTCAGGATCGATTTTGTACACTCCACTGATTTTGTCACCGGACTTATAAATCTCGGCACAGTTCTTCCAAACTACAAATTTCAATATTGTAGACTATAAACCGTGCTAAAGTGACAACAAAATTTGGTTGCAGATCTAGCATGTAACATAGAGTACTGAGTAAATCGAGGTAAATTGAAAGTTGTACAGTACAAAACTATTTGTTAACACTTATGGCGTGATAATTAAAGACAAGTGAGACTAAATTTTAAATGAAACTGAAATAAATTAACAGACTTCAATGGACACTGATCTCTGGAAAGAAATTACTTAACCCTTGAATGTTCGCTGACTCGAATTTGTCAGAAAGCAATTCGACTACTAAAAAAGAAAACAAATCTCAGCTTTAGGTAAAAATTGAGGGTATATAATATTTCTTTATGGTTGATTAAAAAGCAGATTACGAGCCCGAGTTCAGTCTATGAGCGAATAGTCAAGTAGCCTTGACTACCGCTCATAGAAAATGAAGACGAGTGGTCTAATTGTGTTAGTAGACCCTCGAAAGGATAACAGCTTAAAAGTTACAGCAGCGTACACTCAGGGCCGCTTCTTTGTGTTTTCGAAGTGTCTTTAAAGTGGATTTAGATAAAGTTTTGAACTACTGGTAGATTTGTACTGAAACAATTAGATTATTCGCTCTCGATTTCTACGCGCGATAGTTGACTCGGACTGCGTCCTCGTCAACAGAGGGGAACATGGGGATTTGCGGTGTTGCGGTGTTGATGTTTTTTTAATGCGGTGATGCGGTGAATAAAATCTCAACTTGCGGTGTTGCGGTGATCTCAAACCCTATGGTGTGCGATGTTTGTGTTTTTCACGCTGCGGTTTTCGGTGAAATGAAATTGTTTGCGGTGCTGTGGTGTTTTGATTTACCTTTCTCAAACCTAAATTTGACCTAACTTCGTTAATCCATTCTAATTTATGACAAACACGTACCATTGAGGTTAATAATTTGTAACAAAATACAGACCATCACTTTCTAGTCAATCTTCAATATGCTTCGGCTGCCAATCCGAAGCTGTTTTCATTTATACGCAACGTGACAAGTAACTCGACCTCTGCCACCCAGAGCTCAGTGTTCGGTAGACACGTGGAGGAGCGAGGACAGAAACAATCCTGGAAATTCTGGAAACGCCAAGGCCGAATACAATGTATTATTGACTGCGCAGCTTTTTCCTACGAAAAGGAAAAGGCGGCGAAAACTACCGGCCACAAAATATATTCAGATGTCGTGTCGGCAGGGAAGAAAGAAGGCTTTCTAAGCTAAGGAAGCTTTGTAACTTACACACGTTTACTATTTTTTTCCTTTTGTTATTCGGCTTCGTCTAGAGGTCATTCTGATACCGGTCTATACCCGCTCCAAGGTCTTGCGACTTTCTTGACCTTCTATTTTTTTCAAACGATTATCGATATCGAACGCAACGCAGCTAGCTCCGGAAAGCAACACTTTCAGTCCAGATAGGGGTTCAGTCAGTGCGTTTATACACCAAGAAAAGTGAGCGAAGTAGAAGAAGAGAGGGATCTGGGGTAAAGGCCATCTCTCGAGGCTCCTCTCTTTTTTCTTCGTCCGCTTCCTAGCTTCGCGCAAGGTTTCTTCACAAGAGCAAGAAAACGGATTTACAGGCATCAGCAGTATCGACATATGCGCAATGAAAAGCGTTGTGATGTGCTTCTTTTGTGGAAAATTGTTGAGGTATAAAGTATTATTTTAAGTGTAGACTCGAATCATGGCGCTTAAGATACGTGTTGCGATGACGGTGTTTCGTTGACTTTTCTTGCGGTGATGTGGTGTTCGTTAATTTTTTTTGCGGTGTTGCGGTGTTCAGAAACCCCTCCATGTCCCCCTCTCAAAAGGTCAACTATCACGCAATAGAAATCTCCAGCTTATAATCTAATTGTTAATTATTAAAAGCTGGATCATTGGATAATGCAGTGCAAGAGTTTTTATGTCCTTAGCCATCGTTGTTTATATAAACAACAACCTTCATTTGCGCGAAAATATGCTAGGATTTCGACCTTTAATTTCGCAACTGCATAAGTTGTGTGTTTAACTGCGATGATCAATCATGTCTTTATCTTTCTCCGCAGTTCAAATATATGCCCTTTTATATATCCACTTGTATTCTTCACCATCTACGGGTATATAACGAACTAACAGTATGACCAGCTCCCAGTTGGCTTGATAGCTGAGTTGGTAGAGCACTGCACCGGAATCCCGTTCAAGCCTGAATTTTTTCAGGCTTTAATTTCACAACTGCTTAAGTTGTGTATATAACTGCGATGATCAATCATGTCTTCATCTTTCTCTGCAGTTAAAATATACGATCTTTCATATATTCACCTGTATTTTTCACCATCTACGGGTGTATTGCTAACTCACAATAAGACCAGCTCCCAGTTGGCTTGATAGCTCAGTTGGTAGGGCACTGCATCGGTATTACAGAAGTCATGGGTTCGAATCCCGTTCAAGCCTGAATTTTTTCAGGCTTTAATTTCACAACTGCTTAAGTTGTGTATATAACTGCGATAATCAATCATGTCTTCAGTATAGTGGATAGTTACCTGTACAGTTTCTTCCATTTCCAATGAATCCATGCTTGCAGGTACAGTTATGGCCTCCCTCCGTGTTATTACAAACAGCATTAACATTACAGCTGTCGGAGTTGATGCTACACTCGTCTATATCTAATGAATGAAAAGGAAAAAAACTTGGAGTCATTTTGAGTAAATTCAGCAATATTTTCTAGTGACTTGCATACTCTACATCATGGTTACTGAAGTGTGGAAAAAGGCACGTAATTAAAGCGTGGAAGAGGTGGTGCCACTTCAAACCTGATCCTATTTAAGTTAAAGTCCAATAATTTAATTACTCTGTCTAAGACAAGCTGGATTTATTTTTTGCGAATCCATTTCTATTTAAATCTAAGTGTCAGATCACCGTTTCAAGAATACTGAAAATAAAAAACTTCTTGTGTAAATACCGAACGGTTTAGTAAAGTGCCTTCGTCTAGTTTGATATAGTACACTTTCCAGCAGCTCAGAGATAGTAATAGTATTATGTAAGCGAGCTGCCACCACGTTGTACAGGGACCGGAGGGATAATATCTCTCAATAACAAAAATTACGGAAAATCTTTTCCTTGCCGAAGAGGAAAGACTCTGAAAACTACACGCTGTCCTGTGGCACGTCCCCTTTCAGCCACATATTAGGGAGTTTAAAAAACCACGACGGGCACGTCGAGGACAACGTCGAATAAAAAAAGATTTTATATTTTACCTACGAATCTCGCGGTACCTTGAGGTTATTTACTTTGTTTATCACTGTCAAAAATATCAATCGCGAGCGAGCGAAAATATTTGATGGATAACATAAGAGCCATTACACCATGCCATACAAATATAGTAAGCGTACACGTAACCTTTTGAAGCGTTTTTTTTTTTTAGTATTATTATTCTACTCACGTTTGTTAGATATGAGATGATTATAGCAAATTCGGCGCTGCTCGCCTCGTTGGCTACCCAACGCGCGCTTGTGAAGTACTTGTTAAATAGAAACGGCGAGAGAGTCAATTAGATTCGCTGATTTATATACAATTAGTTTTAGTTAGTTTATTGTAATCATATAGTAGATTAAATTAGTAATAGTTCTAGTTAGCAATTAATTAAATAATTAATTTATTGTAAATCTAGGAATTGTAATATAAGTATTTTAATCGTAATTTTAAATTTTTAGCAAAGTTAAATTTAAATACACGACCCCACAAGCTTTTAGCTTTAATTATTATCGTGTTTAAATAAAGTTTATCTATCTCTATCTATCTATCTATTTCCAACAGAACACGACTGAGCACCTACCAATTAAAATTAAACAACGACATGAAAGCTTGTTTAAAATTTACACCAGGAAACCGTCTGGTTTATGGTTAAATTCCAGATGAGATTTGACGTGTTAAATTGAGTACAATATACTCGAAGCGCCTGGAGCTAAGCTCATGTAGCCGCGTATTCTAGCTCAGTTGGTAGAGCACTGCACCGGTATCGCAGAGGTCATGGGTTCGAATCCCGTCCAAGCCTGAATTTTTTTCAGGCTTTAATTTCACAACTGCTTAAGTTGTGTATATAACTGCGATGATCAATCATGTCTTCATCTTTCTCCGCAGTTCAAATATACGATCTTTAATATATTCACTTGTATTCTTCACCACCTACGGGTATATTACGAACTTACAATATGACCAGCTCCCAGTTGGCTTGATAGCTCAGTTGGTAGCAACCTCGTTCCCAGGGTCTCTCATCTTACCGCTCCCTGGAGCGAGCGAAGAGAGACCCTGGTTGGGTCTGGTCACGTGCCACTTTGATAATCGAGAACATCAGGGAGGGGTCCTCTGTAATCAGCATTTTGTCGCGTTGAGCTTTGTTGCGCGCTGCGACCGCCACATTACCCGCGGCGTTTATCAATACTCAGCTTTCAGGCTGAAATTTGGTATAATATCTGTTCCAACGTTTACCTAAAGGTTAAGCAAATCTGTCTCGAGGCAATTTAGTGGTCGTGATTTTCAGTGTTGCCGTCTTACCCACTGGATTTATGGAAAGTTAGTCATACTTCAACTGTGAACGTCGAGCAGCGCAATTTCATCCCGTAGTAATAGTTGTTTCTCCTTTGGATACACTCGATCAAATTGATGCAGAAAATATGAGAACGTCCCGAGGAAAACGTATAGCTTTCTCAAAGTAAAGCTACGGCAGTCCCTGAAGAAAAGCTGGACGAAGATAACTATGATATTCGTGCAACGTACTGTGCTTGCAAACAGTTCTTATCAAATAGCCGGGCCCGGCGTCACCTGCGGCGTCACAATATAGAATGCAAGTAAGCAATATGTTCACGGAATATTTTAATCTTTGTCCCTGGAGAGCCAATACATAGAGCCTTAAAACATATCTTGCAATAGAAACGAACCTAAACAAAGTATAAGCACGGCATGGCAAATTACAGAGGTGTAAAACTCTGAGAGGCGACGTGCAGTTAACAGCGGAAACCATGCAGACCTACGACCTCTAAAAATATGCTGTAACATAATCAAGCGACTCCGCTCTACTTATAATTTCCATTTCTTCTAATAACACGGCATAAAATGTGCCCCTCAGAAACACGCTTGAAGCAAAGAGAGGTCGAGAGATCGAAAATTAAATGAAAATGTGCACAATTCTCTCGAACCGTTGGCGTCATGTACACTAATTTATTAACAACACAATAAAAATTATATTTTTCTTTTTCTAGCCTCCTTTCGCTCGAAGATAAATCCATTTTATCAGCAACGACGGCGAAATGCATACCGCGACGAGTTCGTTGTATTATCCTTCGCGCTCTGCAAAGTTCGGGGCGCCGACGGCGCGGTGAAACTTCCATAAATCTTTTCACCCTTTCGCTCCTTTCGAAGTGTCTTTGACTTTCAGTGATCAATTGAAAGGCCCTGAATTCTCTAAAATTATTTTATCGCCGGTAACAAGACCTAGCTACACTTCATTGTGAGGTAAAGATGAGTCAAAAATCTTCCATACACAGCCTCGGCCGCGGTGTGCAATTCTCCATTCGCCTTCTTGAGGAGATTTTTACAATATGTAACGTCCTTCACTGAACCATACAACCTTCAGCGACTTGGATTTCCGCTATCAGATGATGGATAGGTTTTCCTTGGCGTTTACAGAATATTACCGCCGGACATTGCCGCAGAACATCATATCGTTCTTGGTTTACTTTGGTGACAACACATCGCGCACTCCCGTGGGCTAAGTATAGACAAAATTCCTACTAGGCCACCCATCCCTTCAATAATTTAATTGTCATCTCCCAGATTCTGGGAGACACGTGACCAGACCCAGCCAGGGTCTCTCTTCGCTCGCTCCAGGGGGCGGTAAGATGAGAGACCCTGGGAACGAGGTTGAGTTGGTAGAGCACTGCACCGGTATTGCAGAAGTCATGGGTTCAAATCCCGTTCAAGTCTGAATTTTTTCAGGCTTTAATTTCACAACTGCTTAAGTTGTGTGTATAACTGCGATGATCAATCATGTCTTCAGTATAGTGGATAGTTACCTGTACAGTTTCTTCCATTTCCAATGAATCCATGCTTGCAGGTACAGTTATGGCCTCCCTCCGTGTTATTACAAACAGCATTAACATTACAGCTGTCGGAGTTGATGCTACACTCGTCTATATCTAATGAAAGAAAAGGAAAAAAACTTGGAGTCATTTGAGAAAATTCAGCGATATTTTCTAGTGACTTGCATACTCTACATCATGGTTACTGAAGTGTGGAAAAGGGCACGTAACTGAAGCTTGGGTGGGGTGGTGCCACTGAGGACTTCAAACCCTGATCCTGTTTAAGTTAAAGTCCATTAATTTAATAACTCTGTCTAAGACAAGTTAGATTTATTTTCTTTGCTAGTCCATTTTTATTTAAATCTAAGTATCAGATCACTGCTTCAAGAATACTGAAAATTAAAAACTTCTTGTGTAAATACCGAACGGTTTAGTAAAGTGCCTTCGTTTAGTTTAAAATAATACACTTTCCAGTAACTCAGAGTTAGAAATAGTATCATATAAGCGAGCTGGCATCCCGTTGTACAAGGACCGGAGGGATAATATCTCCGAATAATAAAGATTAAGGAAAATGTTTTCTTTGCTGAAGAGGATAGACTCTGAAAACCACACCCTGTCCAGTGGCACGTCCCCTTTGAGCCACATATTAGCGAGCGTAAAAAACCACGACGGGCACGTCGAGGACAACGTCAATTAAAAATGATTTTATATTTTACCCACGAATCTCGCGGTACTCTGTAGTCATTTACCTCGTTTATCACTGTCAAAAATATCATGAAACTGAATGTAGGATACAGCGATAAAATTAGAAAATTACCCATCGTGGTTCACGTTCTCCAGACAACGCAGAATTTGGTCATTTTACGTTGTTGTTGTTGTTGTTGTGCAGAGGACGGCAAAGAAATGTACCAAACAGTACAATGCAGGAGCACAGCCATTGTTCTGCTCATTAAACCTTTTTTTTAGCGACGTTGCCTTTGCCGTTGCCGTTGTGGTTTTCTTAAGCTCTCTAATGAGGTAACGCCCACGAGGCCACATATTTCATAATATAACAGCACTTCAAGGAAAGAAAATTATTATTTTTAGGCCTCGCTTTTTCGTTTTTATACTCTAATTTTCGATTATGTTAATGGCAATATATTAAAGTATTAAAACGTATTTTTGTTACCAAAGCATTTTCTTCCATTTCCATAGAAACCAGCTTTGCAAGTACAATTGTATGATCCCACGATATTGTGACAAATTGCATTGACATCACAGCTATGGTGATTAGTTGCACACTCGTCTATAACTAAGAAGAAGAATGTGTGTTGGTTAGTCTTATATTGTCTTAGCAAAATATTGATACCTAGTCTTACCCAGTTTTAAATAAAACGAAAACAGTTTTGCTACTGCGTCCTTGGTCGAGCCTTGGTTTGAATTTTTGGAGACGTAGTCGAGCCAAAATTAGAAGGATACAATGGATTTACGGGGAATCTTCGCCCGAAAGGTATATTCTTGGAGGAGGTGTACGAGGGGTAGAGGTTTGTTCTGTTGAAGTACAAAAAAGTGTAGGCCAAACTGTAGTTTAGGCATTTGCACGGTTAGCATTTTGTTAAAAAAAAATCGAACAGAGGACGCTAACTGCTGATTCATCGAAGTATTTTAAGAGATTACGTAATCCTGGAGTAGCAGTGTGTTTGCTGTATTTATATGAAAGGGATAATATCTTATATCCAAGGAACATCAACGGGTTATAACCGTAACAGGATAAATTTTGTTATTATAAGACACTTCAGTCAGCAAATATCCTTTATACACGTTCCAAAAAATTCAAAACGATACAGTTATCCTGGAGAAGAAGCTAGTGTATGTACTTATGTGTAAATATCTCCTTAACCTCCAAACGGAAAAAGAAAAAAATTTCCACTGATTTTAATGAAGATGTTTTAGGGAAATAGAAAATCAACTTTACAAAGAACAATAAAAAGGTAGTTTTAAATTAAGCTTCTCTAAAACAGTCTGTTGTTTAAACTGATTGTAAAAATTCCTATCAGATAGCAAATTGCTTAGACTGTTTTACCTTTAAAACAAGTAAAGTTGTAACAGTTATTGCATGACACGTCATTCCAGGTGTAACCTTCCTTCGCGCCAAGAGTGTGTACACAGTCTTGATTTTTGTGATTGTTTGGTTGCTGTGAAGCCCAGAACCTGAACGTACTTATCTCTCTGTTTGTCCACACAAACGAGCCTTCTACGCTCCGATCATTCAGCCCTAACCAGGATCTCCTTCCGTTATGACGGTGTTGAATGTAGACGTTTTCCTCTTGGCTGCGAACCGTCACGAGATGCGAACCCATCGTAGAACAATTTGATACAGCAGTTAGCCAAGAAGCGCATTCAGAGCTGGTGAAATAGCAATAACCATTGAAATAACCCCATCCAGGCTGGCATATCTCTGCATGTGCAAAGAAAAAGCAATAATTGTTAACCAGCTAAAGATTATAGTGGTTTTTGAAAAAAGCGTTTTTAAAAGAGGTTGGTTAAGGTTTTTCCTAGCCTATGAATTAACTAAGCCAGCGCACGGTGATTATCACCGTGGAGGGAGGAGGCAACTTTTTCGGTTGCTTTAATCGTGATTTTGTGAATGTCTCTCGGATAGTCAACTGATCATTTAATTTTCCTGTAAATGGAGATTTGAGCCTTCCCTGGCACTTCACAACCTTTTTTCAGCTTCTTTCCAGGAAAAACGTCAGTTATTAAGCGCTGACTGGAACTCTGTGGAATACCGCTCGTTTGTTGATCTTTTGTACCAGTGATAACAACTACGGGCTAGAGATTTTGCTCTGAGTTAAGCAAGGTTATAGCAAAGACGTTTCTTGGAATGTGTGGTTGATGGAAAGAATTCATAGTCCTCCCAAGTACATTGCTTAGATCTATCCTTTTGAAGTATTATAGAGCTACAACATTCGCTTTGCTTCGCAACTGAACACTGACAAGATAAGAAAGAAATGACTCGCAAGAGTTAAATTTCCTAAAAGAGCTGAACTCAATCTTCTCAAAGTTTGGTGACAGCAACGATATTCTGGTTAAAAATGAGTTTGTTTAAAAATGTTAATTGTTACCGCCACTGTTCTTAAATGTGACCGTGCCTGTATATAAGGCTACTAAAATGCACTAAATAAAATAACTGTTCAACTCTGACCAGCTTTTCGAAATACCAAAGAAACGAATTTCTCTTCGGAACACTTGTTTCAATTATAGTCACCTATGTGTTATCGCTTCTTTATTTATTAAAAACAATTATAATTTAAAAATTTAACAATGGTTTTAATGGGAGTAGGAAACAGTAAAAATTAATTAATTGTACAGCGTAAAATAACTCA